>NW_006921612.1:12946812-12948451 GCF_000298275.1 Orycteropus afer afer | reverse complement strand
ATAATATATTAAAATATTTTTTGTACAAGGTGTTCTAAGTGGTGCAATGTGTTGAAGCCTTTCTTTGGTGTGTGTTTAAAGTGACTGTGTGCTTTTACAAACTGCCTCGACTAAAGGCAAGGACACTTTAAAAATCAACAATGTGATCAATAATTAATAAGTGCACTTCAGACAACCCACTAAGCAACAAGATTGAGAAGGAATGAGTCACTGGGGAAAGTACTCTTTTTCTTCTAAAATGAAATGTTGAGGACGCAACATCCAGAAACTTTTCATCTCAGAAAGCATTCATCCCTGGTTCTGGTGGGCATATGGGCAACAGTAATAGCACCCAAGGCCTTGCTATGAGTAGTAGTAGATGCAGCCATTCTGAGACTGACCTAGTCAGCAGTCCAAGACCAGGACAGACAAGGTGACAGTAAATTAGAACAGTCCTTTTGAGGCTGCAATGTCCTGATTGTGGCATGATTCCAACAATAGTCCACGCTCAGAAGGGATTCTTCTGGTTATGGAGTGCTAGTATAATAAGAGATTCACATTTTAACTCTGAAGCCAGTCAGATTAACCTATCAAAATACATATCCATCTGTGAAGGTAAATAGTCCACACTAATGGAGGTGAAAAGTTCCTAGCCAACCACATAATCTGAGTACTTTAGATGATTAAATGATAGTAGGGGACCAAGACAGGATGCAAAGAGGGGTCAGTGTAGGATCCTGGACTTATGGGCTTAGAGATTGATCCATCTATGGGACAGGTGTCTGGCAGCACAGTTTCCATAGAAGTGCAGAATATACTCTACTTCCATAGTGATACTGCCTCGGAAACCCAAGGAGGGGTCGCTATGAGTCGGATCCAACTCAACAGCAGTGAGTTTGGTTTTGTTCCATCCTGACTCATTAAATGAATCAGGCTGGCCCTGAAATCTGTTGCCAAAGACATGTAAGTAGAATGAGCTTTCCTTTTCCTTCCTCCTGTTGCACAGATCCCTTTTCCCTGGCTCTCTGAACAAAGGCTCTACATCATGGAGTTCACCTCATGCCCTGCTGACTTGGACAGCAGGCCCTGACACATTGGTCCTCTGCAGACATGTAGCATTCCTTTATAAATGATTCTGCACTTGACCTCTGAGTATAAATACTCCTTCATGATGGACTTGACCCACCATCTTTTCCATCCCAGATGTCTATCAACACTGAACTCCCTTTCTAGGAGACAGACATCAGACACAGAACCTTGAAGACAGTGAAAGAGACACAAGGGGCAGCATGAGTCCTCAATAATTGTGGCCAGGTCACTGGCTACAGCTGCATTTGGATGCACAACTCAATTTTAAACCCCCTGCTGATAAGTGTTGTAGCTGGGTCAAAAGAAGAAGGAGGAGGAGGAGGAGGAGGAGGAGGAGGAGAAGGAGAAGAAGAAGAAGAAGAAGAAGAAGAAGAAGAAGAAGAAGAAGAAATTACACTGAAAATTTTACATTCTTAGGATATAAGAAGATGAACTCAGATGCCATTAAGATTGGCTCAAAAGGGATAATAAATCAATAATACTCATTTATATGGTTCTACAGATAATACCAAACAGTGTTTCTTTGCTATTCATAAGGTTTTCCCTGGCCAATTCTTTCAGAAATGGACGG
>NW_006921612.1:12916572-12945587 GCF_000298275.1 Orycteropus afer afer | reverse complement strand
CCACTATGCTACCAGAGCTCCTATGGGGTCACTATGAGTCGGAAATGACTCAACGGCACTTAACAACAACAGATAATACATATTTGGAGAATATTTTAAAATGCAGTTTTGTTTTGAAGAAAATAAAAATTACACATAAATGTACCACCTAAAAGTAACTTCTAATTTAGTTCATGTTTTTCCAGTCTGTACAAAGTTGTTTTTTTTTTAAATAAAACTGAGTTCATATTCTGTAATTGCTATTTTCTATACAATATCTTTTTAAAGTTAATCAGCATTCTTATACTTTAATGAGGATAGTCAGTTCTTAATTATTCACACTAACTGATGAAAAGAGATTCAGTGGCATCCAGAAAACCACAGTAAATTAAAAAAAAGAAAAAAAAAATCATTGGACTGGGTTTTTGAGTTGTGTAAGTACTTGCTGTTGAATGTGAGTCTATCGCAGGTTCTGGGAACTCAGTTTCTCTAGAAAAAAATATTAAAATAAAAACAACACCTTCTGTAATAACTCATTCCTGGAAGATCAGCAAAACTGTCCAAAAGTTATTTATTTTTTTCATTCAAGGCCATCTTGACTTGTTCCTGAAACTCACTAAACTTTATGCCTGAATCATTGACCTCTTTCAATTCTGTCTTCGAGTTTGGGATATAGCTGATGTTAAAGAACACTTTCACAAAGGTAAAATGTTAATGAGGAGCCATAAAACCAAAAGTATATGTAGTATCGATGCTGTATGTCTTCATGAAGAATACCTTACTGCTCTTTAAATTATATGTCAGGTGTCACCTATTCCAGGAAGCCTAACAGATACTAGGCACTCAAATATTATTCAGATTGAACTGAACCATCATTAACTTGCTAATTTATAATATGTCTAGTTGACTTGTCCTTGACTTTATATGAGGCCATCTAAAATAAGTCAGTTTTATTGAAATAGGTAGTGAGAGACCAAAAAAGTTCCAGCTATAAATATTGACCTCATCAACTGTGATCGTGACTGAAATGTTAGGATTATATTTTCTCTCTCTCTCTCTCTCTCCAGGTTCCCTGTAAAATTCAAATAATTTTAGGAAGTATCAAATGTAAATCTTATTCTTATCCAGTTGTTATGAAGACTTATCAGCCTCACTTTTCTTCTGGGTGGAGGCCATTTAAGGAAAGAGAAGGAAGCAGAAAACAAACAATTTCCTGATTGTGCCAAACAGAATTTGGTTATGCCTGACAAGATCCTTTTATTTTAAAGATTTAATTCAGGAACTTTTCATCACAAACCTATATTATATGACAGATCTGTCTGGAGACTGTAAAAAATATAAAAGTAAAGAAATAAAGATTTTTACCTTTAAGGAATTTATAATTTAGAGAAGAACATTTAGTCATGTATGAAAGTCAAGTAACAGGGAAGCAAAACAGTATTACAAAAATGCCACAGGATTTAAAGACAGACTGGCCTTAATTGAAGACTATTTAAGGTTCCCAAATCCAGCCAGTCCTCATCAGCAAAATGAGGATCTAATACTAAGATTGTTCTAAGGACTTGAGTTAATTATACAAAAAGCCCAAGGTAGTACCTGGTGCACTCAGTAACTGAGAGCAGTTACTTGTGAATTAATATTATGTGAGAGTCATTCTTCATAATATGAGGTAATTTAGGAAGAGAGATGTAAAACCTACTGCCATAGTTTGAAGTTCTGATAATAAACGTAATGAATAACAAGAGAGGATATTTTGACCTTTGGGGAAAAAATATTCTGGAGAAAATGAGACTTAAGATTATCAGCCACTTGTTATTTTAATCTTTCATTGAATACATATAATGTATCAGGTATTATTGCTGCTGTCCTTAGTTGCCATCAAGTTGACTTCAACTCCTGGCATGCTTAAGTATAACAGAACAAAATGTTGCCCAGTCTTGTCATTTTCTTGGTTTTTGGTATGTTACCAGGTACTGTAGTAAGTGCTAAAAATGCAAATATATATATGTATATGTTTATGACAGGAGCTCTGGTAGCATAGTGCCTAAGGCACTTGATTGTTAACCAGAAAGCTGGTGGTTCAAACCCATCAGCCACTCCTCAGAAGGTGGTTTGGGCAATCTACTTCCATAGTGATACTGCCTCAGAAACCCAAGGAGGTGTCCCTATGAGTCAGGTCTGACTTGATGGCAAATAACAACAACAACAACAATATGTATATGACAGTGTTTTATTGCTAAGTTGATCAAAGTTTAATAGAAGAGATAGTCTTGTAAATAAATAGCTATAATAAGTGTTATGTAATAGTAGAAGTAGCAACAAAGTTTTCATATAGAAGAACCTGGCTAATTCTGGTCCCTACTTCTAAACTTGGAAAAGAAAGTAAACGTAAGCACTTCCTTAATGCTCAGTGTTTGTCAAGATATGACTAACTTGGTAGAAGACAGCTTTCTAAGAACTGTCACATAACTACTATGAGGTATATTCTATTAACGGTGTCAGATGCCCTCAGAGATCAGACAGATACATAACTATGTGAAGCAACTGAACATAAGGCAACAAGGAATGGTGGAATATGTGGTAATCTGGAACTATAAATATTTCATGTATATATTACATTGCTATTCATAAGGTTTTCACTGACCAATTGCTTGAGAAGTTGATGGCCTCTTCTTTCTTCTGAGTCTGTCTTAGCCTGGAAACTGCTGAAACCTGCCCATCAGGGGTAACCCTGCTGGCATTTTGCAACATGGTGGCATAGCATCCAGCCTCATAGCAACACACAAGTCACCACAGGATGACAAACTGACAGACAAGTTCATCTCCCTTAGTCCTAACCCCTCTACACCTGCCCACCTTGGGCAACAGCCTTAAAATAGAGCCACCCACAAGCAAAAAGCAGGCTCTGAGCCCTGGACCTGCCTACCTCAGGCCTACCTTAATGAAGAGCCACACCCAATCGAAAAGCAACCTCCAAGCCTTGGGCCCAACTACCTCAGGCCCTGGCCTTAATAAAGAGCTGCCCCCAAGTGAAAAGCAGCCTGATAAACAATTGGCCAGTGAAATCCTTATGAGTAGCACTGTCTGATATATCACTGGAAAACTTTATGTATAGCCTTTATGTATAACTCTGAAACACTGTTTGATAGTGTTGGAAGATGAGCCCTTCAGGTTGTAAGACACTCAAAATTTGACTGCAGAAGAGTTGACTCCTCAGAGTAGAGATGACCTTAAATATACGAATAGAGTAAAGCTCTTGGGACCTCTGTTGGCTGATGTGGCATAACTCAAAATAAGTATAAACAGATGCAAACATCCATTAATAATTGGAACATGGAATGCACGAAGTATAAATCTAGGGAAATTGGAAGTTGTCAAAAATGAAATGGAACTCATAAAGATCAATATCCAAGGCATTAGTGAGGTGAAATGGACTGGTTTTGGCCATTTTGAGTCACACAACCATATGATCCACTGTGCTAAGAATGACAAATTGAAGAGGAATGGTGTGGCATTCATCATCACAAAGACTGTTTCAAAATCTGTCCTGAAGTACAATGCTGTCAGTAATAGTATACTATCCATACACCTACAAGGAAGACCAGTTTAATACTATTTATGCACCAAACATCAAAGCCAAATATGAGGAAACTGAAGATTTCTACCAACTTCTGCAGTCTGAAATTGACCAACCATGCAATCAAGATGTATTGATTATCAATGGTGACTAGAATGCAAATTGGAAACAAAGAAGAATTACCTGTAGTTGGAAAACATGGCCTTGGAGATAGAAATCATGCTGGAAATCAAATGATAGAATTTTGCAAGACCAATGACTTATTCATTGCAAATACCTTTTTCCAACAAAATAAGTGAAGACTACACATGTGGACTTCACCAGATGGGATACACAGAAATCAGATTGACTACATCTGTGGCAAGAGGCAATGGAGAAGTTCAATATCTTTGCCCAAAACAAGGTCAGAAGTTGATTGTGGAACAGACCATCAACTGCTCATATGCATGTTCCAGTTGAAGTTGAAGACAATTAAAGCAAGTCCATGAGAACCAAAATATGACCTTGATAATATGCCTCCTGAATTTAGAGACCATTTAAAGAATAGTTTTGATGAATTGAACACCAATGACCGAAAACCAGCGGAATTGTGGGATGACATCAAGAACATTATCCATGAAGAAAGCAAGAGGTCAATAAAAAGATGAGAAAGAAAGAAAAGATCAAAATGGATGTCAGAGAGGCTCTGAAACTTGCCCTTGAGCAGAGAGTAGCTAAAGCAAATGGAAGAAATGACAATACAAAAGAGCTTAACAGAAGACTGCAAAGAGCAGCTCGAGCAGACAAAGCCAATTATTATAATGAAATGTGCAAAGACCTGGAGTTAGAAAACTGAAAGGGAAGAACCCACTAGGCATTCCTCAAGCTGAAAGAACTGAAAAATAAATAAATAAATAAGCCTAGAGTTGCAATATTGAAAGGTTCTAATGATCCAGGAAGCATCAAAAGAATATGGAAGGAATACACAGAGAATTGGTAGATGATCATCCATTTCAGGAGGTGGCATATGATCAAGAACCAATGGTATCAAAGGAAGAAGTCGAAGCTTCACTGAAGGAATTGTCAAAGAACAAGGATCCAGGAATTGATGGAATACCCCTTGAGATGTTTCACGAAATGGATGCGGTGCTGGAGGCACTCACTTGGTTATGCCAAGAGTTTGGAAGACAGCTACCTGGCCAATTGACTAGAAGAGATCCATATTTGTACCCATTTCAATGGAAGGTAATCTCACAGAACATGGAAATTATCGAACAATATCATTAACATCACATGTAAGTAAAATCTTACTGAAGATAATTCAAAAACAGTTGCAGCAGTATATTGACACAGAGCTCCCAGAAATTCAAGCTGGATTCCGAAGAGGATACGGAACAAAAGACATCATTGCTTATTTCAGATGGATTTTAGCCAAAAGTAAAGAATACTAGAAAGATGTTTACTTATGGTTTATTGACTATGCAAAAGCAATTGATTGTGTGGATCAAAACAAATTATGGATAATATTGAGAAGAATGGGAATTCCAGAACACTTGGTTGTAATCATGAGGGACATGTACATAGATCAGGAGGCTGTCATTCCAACAGAACAAGGGGATAATGCATGGTTCAAAATCAAGAAGGAAGTGTGTCAAGGTTGTATACTTTCACCATATTTATTCAACTGGTATGCTGAGCAAATAAGTTGAGAAGTGGGATCATATGAAGAAGAATGTGGCATCAGGATTGGAGGAAGACTCATTAATAACCTGTGATATACAGATGACACAACTTTGCTTGTTGAAAGTGAGGATGACTTGAAGCACTTACTGATGAAGATTAAAGACTAGAGTCTGCAGTACGGCTTGAAATTCCACACAAAGAAAACAAAAATCCTCACAACTTGTCCAATAAACAGCTTCACAGTGGATGGAGAAAAGAATGAAGTTGTCAAGGACTTCATATTACTTGGTTCTACAATCAACACCAATGGAAGCAGCAGTCTAGACATCAGATGACGTATTGCATTCGGAAAATCTGCTACAAAAGACCTCTTTCAAGTGTTGAAGAGCAAAGATGTCTGCTTAAAGACTAAGGTGTGTCTAACCCAAGCCATGGTATTTTCAATCATCTCATATGCATGTGAGAGCTAGACAATGAATAAGGAAGATCAAAGAAGAGTTGATGCTTTGAGTTGTGGTGTTGGAGAAGAATGCTAAGAGTACCAGGGTCTGCTAAAAGGACTAACAAATCTGTCTTGGAGGAAGTGGGGCCAGAATGCTCCTTGGAAGTGAGAATGGCCAGACTTCTTCTCACCTACTTTGGTCATGTTGTCAGAAGGAACCATTCCTTGGAGAAGGCTATCATGCTTGGTAAAGTGGAGGGTCAACAAAGAAGGGGAAGGCCCTTAGCAAGATGCATAGACACAGTGGCTGCAATGATGAGCTCAGGTGTAGCAAGGAGAGTGAGGCTAGCATAAGACCAGGCAGTGTTTTGTTGTGCTGTGCATAGGGTCACCATGGGTCAGAGAAGACTTGATGGCACCTAACAACAAACAACAACATATATTAAAGTTTTTATAAAACAATATACTCTCCAAATAAAAATTTCTGAAGTTCTGATTTGTCGTATGGGTTTCCTGTTTTCAAATTCAAGTCTAATGCCACAATGAGGATACTTGATTCATTTATTCAGTCATGTGCCAGACATTGACTATTAACTGGGACTAGAACCATTGTCCCTTTGAGGAAAATGTTTAATCCTTTGGAGTAAAGACAGTGTTCACTCATATCTGGTTCTCTTCTCTTTCTGGGAATATGAAAAAATCATATTTTATCACCTCTTTTAGTTAAATGTGGCCACTAATTCTGCCTAATAACTATGAGTCCAAGAGATAAGTCACTTCCAAACTTCCAAGCTAAAATATTAACTTGCTGCTGTAAGATTCTATAGCACTTTTTTTTTTTTTTTTTTGCCACAACAAGAGTAGAAGAGACCTCACATTGAAATGACAGAGCCTAAAGATTGAAACAGTGGAATCCTTATAAGAAACTAAACCATAAAAACAAACTCATTGCCATTGAATCGTAAGTGACTCATAGCGACCCCTCCTTGGGTTTCCAAGGCAGTATCACTATGGAAGCATATTGCCCAACCTTCCTTTCAAGGAGTGGCTAGTGGGTTTGAACCACCAGCCTTCCGGTTAGCAGTCAAATGCCTTAGCCACTATGTCATAAGAAGGAGAACTTAATTGGAGTGTCAAACCAGCCCATAGTAAATTGTATCTGAGAGTGTATCAAATCTGAGACTTGACATTTGAGCATTGCCTGTTACTACAGCACATATTAGTCTATCCTGACCAAATACTCCCTAGTGAAAAATACCCAGGTTTTGCAAGGTTATTGAGTGAGATAAAGCTTCCATAAGGACCGGGAAACTTGGACTTTATAATCCCATTATGTCATATTGGCCAAGATTTACTTTCCCATCTGTGATAGGTTATAGCTTAGCAATTAGTGGACCCACCCTAATCTTGGACTCAAAGGCAGTGAACCCTTGATTCCTAAGGATGGGCGTACAAGTGTTCTCTTAGGGAATATATCTTAGCATTCCACAATTTTTGAGCTTTTGTTGTTGTTGTTATATGCCGTCAAGTTGGACCTTACTCATAGAGACTCCTCCTTGGGTTTCTGAGGCAGTATCATTATGGAAGTAAATTGCCCAACCTTCCTTCCAAGGAGTGGCTGGTGGGTTTGAACCTCCAGCCTTCTGGTTAGCAGTCAAGTGCCTTAGGCACTATGCTACCAGAGCTTTTAATATGTGGTAAGCACCGAGTTTAGTGCTGTGCATGGATTATTACTGTTATTATTAAATTCTCACAAAAGCTATAGAAAAGCCCCCCTACATCTGAGCAAATGAAAACTAAAGAAGTTTAAGTGACAAGACCAAACATGTAGCTAGAAGTTGGGGAACCAGGACACAGTACAATCTAAGTAATCACTTTCCAGACCCTGTCTTCTTTCCTACTTACCTATATTTCTATCTCTAGTACCTACCATGGAACCTGGAACGTTTTTTTAACCACATGGTTGGTATACAAAGACAAAATTGAGTAACCTCAAAATTTCCCTTATAGATAATTCAATTTCTCCATAAAATACAGCTTAAATTGCTTGGGTAATGTTGTAACATTTCTCAGTAATTCCAGAATAATCATTTCGCTTTTCCACTACTGGGATAATAGCTATTTCTTCAGTTGAGCACCAAATGAAGTAGCTGGCATGTGTTTAGTGATTAAATTGAAATTTAGTCATACATTTGAATTCTAATTCTAATAGAGGGGCACATTATGATGACACAAACAGTTAAGTGCTCAGCTGCTAATCAAATCATTGGCGGTTTGAACTCATTCAGTGGTTCCACAAGAGAAAGACCTGTGATCTGTTCCTGTAAAGATTACAGCCAAGAAAACCCTATGGTGTTGATTGTGGAACCAAATAATATGAAATCTTTGACAATTTCAATCTTTTCTCCATTTATCGTGATGCTGTTTGTTGGTCTAGTTGTGAGGATTTTCATTTTCTTTATGTTGAGAAGCATAAACCATACTGCAAGGAGCTCTGGTGGTGTAGGGCCAAACCAGAAGGTTGACAGTTCAAATCCACCAGCCATTCACTGGAAGGAAGACTAGGGAATCTATTTGCATAAAGATTTACCTACTTTTGTAAAGATTTACCATCTCAGAAACCCAAAGGGGTTTGCTATGAGTTGGAGTTGACTCGATGTCAGTGAGTGTAGTTTAGATTTGAATCCATACTGCAGACTGTAGTCTATAATCTTCATTAATAAGTCATCTTCACTTTCAGCAAGCATGGTTGTGTCATCTGCATATCACAGGTTGTTAATGAGCCTTCCTCCAATCCAGATGCCATATTCTTCTTTACACAGTCCAGTTTCTCTGATTGTGTGTTCAAAGTACAGAATAAGTACTCAGAAATACAACCTGACAGGTCCAAAAGACACAGAAAGATATAAAAAATGAGAGAGGAAAGAAAGGTAGATAGATATTTTCATACTTAAACTTGGGAAAATAATAGAGGAAGTAGCATTCTTTCATTCTGGTGTTGCTTTCAATCGTATCTAATACCAGACATATGAATATAATAACAGAGTAACAAAATTGTTGAGAACACAGCACAGGCAGAAAGGTTAATTGACCTAGAGGAGTCATGGGAATGTTGCCAAAGTTATCAGTATTTGAAATTAAATTTGAAGAATTGATAAAAGCTGGCCAGGATGACAAGGAGGGGTGTGTGTGTGTTGTTGTTACTAGTGGTGGTGGTGATGATGAGGGTGATATATATATATATATATGTGTGTGTGTGTGTATGTATATATATATATATAGAGAGAGAGAGAGAGAGAGAGAGAGAGAGAGAGAGAAACAGAAAGGCAGAGAAGAGAGAGATTTTATGTGCTTGCATGTGCTATCTGTATTATAAAGAGCTCTGGTGATGTAGTGGTTAAAGTATTTGGCTGTTTACCAAAAAGTTTGTGGTTCGAACCCAACAGCCACTCCACAGAAGAATGATGAGGCAGTCTGCTTCAGTGAAAATTTACAGCCTGTGAAACACAGTGGAGTATCTATGAGTTGGAATCAACTTCATGTCAGTGAATCAGTTTTTTTTTTTTGAATCTGCATAATTAAAAACAAACCAAATCAGTTGTCACTGAGTCAATTCTGACTCATGGTGACCCCATGTGTTGCAGGGTACAGCTGAGCTCCATAAGGTTACGTTCAAAGTAGATCGCCAGTTTTTTCTTTCAAGGGGCCTCTAAATGGGTTCAAACAGTCAACTTTTCAGTTAGTAGTCAAATGCTTAACCATTTGCACCCCCCAGAGATTTCATCTGTATTATAAAGCAACTGAATAATTTATGTCTAAGAACATTCAAAGACATAGCAGCATATGATAAATAATAAAATAGTTCTGGTAAAAAAAAAAAAAAAAAACTCAAACAAAGCAGTTGCTAAAGGGGTTTTTTAATATGTCAAGGCCCAGAAAAGGTCTTTATAGTGCCCAGTCCTATTCTTACATCCTCTGTTCTTCCGCTCCATTTTTCTTCTGTAGGTGATATCCTAGGCCCTACAGATCCTGGCTCAAGTACCTGCCACTTTCATATCTGATAAATATATCCTCTGCTCCTCCCAAACCAGATGATTCATCTTTGGAAAATGTTTAGTGATCTTGCTGGAGTTTGCTTTACCCAACTTCACCTAATGCCTTAGGTCAAATCCCTTGGGGAACAAACCTGAGATGGAGGTTTGTTTGCAGGAGGTTTACTAGCAGAGTGAGGGAAGCAGGATGGAGCAGAGGAACTGTGCCACACTTGCAACAGAGGTCTGGCTGAGCGAGAGCCCTTCAGTGTTGTCCAAAATTAAGGTGGAGGAGAGGAGGAGGAAGGCCTTTTCCCATCCATGTACCAATTATTGGAAGAAACTATCTCCTCCAGGAATGGTGGTGGAAATCTGGGTGAGACAGTTATCTTTGTCCAAACATAATTCCCAGCTAGGTGAGCCTTTAGCAGTCACCAGCAATGCCAGCAGCTGAGTGCCTTGGTTTTGTGGCAGCTGGGGGTGGGGGTTGATGGAGAAATCTACACGAGGCACTAGAGCATCCACTAAACAAATAATCAAAAAAAGCTAACCTGTTGCCTTTGAGTCAATTCTGAGTCATAGTGATCCCATGTGTTGCAGAGCAGAAGTGTTCCACAGGATTTCCTCGGCTATAAATTTTACAGATACAGATTGCCAAGTCTTTCTTCCACTGTGCTTCTAGATGGGTTTGAAACACCAACTTTAGGTTAATAGTAGAGTAGAAACTATTTGCACCACTTTAGGACCTCATAGCATCTACTCTACCTACCAAACATTCACCTGAACCCTGTTCTGTACATAGAGCACAATGCCATGTTTTACTCTTGATCCTTTATTTTCAACCGCCAAGGCAATTGAAGGGACCATTCCCTGGAGAAGAATGTCATGCTTGGTAGGGTGGAGGGTCAACGAAAGAGGGGGAGACCTTCAATGAGATGGATTGACACGGTGGCTGCAATAATGGGCTCAAGTATAGCACGGATTGTGGGGCTGGCGTGGGATCGGGCAGTGTTTTCGTTCTGCTATGCATGGGGTCGCTATGAGTCGGAAACGACTCTACGGCATTTAACAACAAAACAACAAAGGCAATTGATCATGTGGCCAGCATCCATTAGGAATTCTGGACATCCTGGTGGTGAAGAGTGGAAATTTCCTCACTGTGCTCCAATTCTGTCTACCTGATACGTGAATTCCTTCCAGGTTCCCATATTTTTCCTAGTTCTGGGCTTCTTGCCTCAAATGTGCTCTCCCATCTAAGATTTGATTACTTTTTCTGTTTTCCTACTGCGCTTTGGCTCTCTTTAGATATATACTGACATATGAATTACTTATATTCAAAAATAATCTATATGAATGCATTAGTTAGGATAGACTAGACTATGCTGCCACCGCTCGTCTGTCAGTTTGTCGTACTCTGGCGGCTTGTGTGTTGCTGTGAGGCTGGGTGCTATGCCACCGGTATTTCAAATACCAGTCGGGACACTGTGGTAGTTAAGGTTGTATGTCAACTTGACTAGGCCTGGTTGAGTGGCTGGGCAGCTGGTGGTAGTTATTCCCCATAATGAGACTGTTAATCAACTCCGTGGTAGAACCTACTGTGTGCAGCTGAGTAGCTGCCTTACAGATGTGGTCTGCTTCCTGTATATAAGGATAAGCGTTGGGCAATGATCTCTAGCTTATGACACATTTAAACCCTGCATGTAGCTGTGTCGTTGTTCATGCTCTGCCTACTTTGGGACTTTCAATGGACTTGAATTAATGGCCTGCTGTGGGGTTTGGTAACATCAGGACTGTGCCTTTTTATATGTTAACCTTGGGCTTGTCAGTCTCAGCAGCCAGCAGCTGTCTGAGTGAAGAAAAGCCTCTGGCTTCAGTGGTCCAGGAGCAGGAGGCAGAGCTGAAGTCCAAGGTCGAGGGGCTTTCACCCAGTCCCTAGAGTCTGGCACTTTGAACTTGGACTTAAAGCCTCCAAACTGTAAGAATAAACTCTTGTTTGTTAAAGCCATCCCATTTGTGGTATATTTTCTGTTGGAGTGGCACAGAGGTAACCAAAACAGACACACATAGTAGACAGGTTTCAGGGGAGCTTCCAGACTAGGGTAGACTCAGAAGAAGAAAGGAGCCTTTGACTTCTCAAAGAATTGGCCAGTGAAAACCTTACGAATAACAATGAAACACTGTTTGATATATTACTGGAAAACTCTATGAATAGCCCTGAAACATTGTGCAACGTAATGCCGGAAGATGAGCAACTCAGGGTGGAAGGCACTGGGCAAATCTGCTGCAGGAGACCTCTTTCAAATGCTGAAAAGCAAAGATGTCTCCTTGAAGAATAAGGTGAGCCTAACCCACCAAAACCAAACCAAACACACGGCCATCGAGTCGGATCCAACCCATAGTGACCCCTTCTTGGGTTTCCGAGGCAGTATCACTGCAGAAGTAGATTGCCCAATCTTCCTTCTAAGGTGTGGCTGGTAGATTTGAACTACCAGCCTTCTGGTTAGTAGTCAAATGCCTTAGGCACTATGGCACCAGAGCCAAACCCAAGCCATGGTATTTTCAATAGCCTCATATGCATGTGAGAACTGGACAATGAATAAGGAAGACCGAAGAAGAGTTGATGCTTTTGAGTTGTAGTGTTGGCAAAGTATATTTAAAGTTCCATGGACTGCCAGAAGAATTAACAAATCTGTCCTGGAGGAAGTGCAGCCAGAATACTCCTTGGATGTGAGAATGGCCAGACTTCATCTCACCTACTTTGGTCATGTGGTCAGAAGGGACAATCTCTGGAGAAGGATATCATGCTTGGTAAAGCGGAGGGTCAACAAAAGAGGCAAAAGCCTTCAGTGAGATAGATTGACACAGTGGCTGTAATGATGGGCTCAGGTATAGCAAGGATTGTAAGGCTGGCACAGGATCTGGCAGTGTTTCATTCTGTTGTCCATAGGGTCACTATGAGTCAGAGCCAACTCGATGGCACTTAACAACAACAACAAGAACAACAGAATATGCTGCAGTAAACCCTAAACCCTAGACTATACTGCAAAAGGCTCTACATTTTCCATAGTTTAACACATGCAAGTTTATGTTTCCCTGGCAATTGGCCTTTCCGGGGCAACTCAAAGATTTAGGCTAATTTTATTTTGCAATCCCATCATGTCAGCATGTGTCACGGGGTGGGCAAGGAGAGGACATTGAAGGGCTGTCACTGCTTTAGCCTGGAAGTGAGGTGCCCAGTTTATTGAACAAAATAAGTTCTAATTTTATTGGGGCTGGGTAGTATGGAGAAGCACATGGATATTTAATGAGCACTAAATGCCTGCCCACAATTAAGTATGCCTAATGTTGAACATAATTGAATCATTCCTTCAAAATTGGGACAGTCTTTTAAAATTTTATAGAGCCATAAGGGCCATATTCTATTGATTACTACAGAAAAGCAGTTCAATAAAAAGTGGAAAGAACTTTGAATCAGCCAAGAATTTGAGTAATAACACCATTTATGCCACTAGCCACCAGTGATTTTGGAACTGACATAGGCCCTCTTTTAACTTCCACATTTCCATACGTAAAATTAAAAGATTAGACTGAGCTCTCTCTCTGGCCCTGTCAGTTCTAAATGTTTATTTAGAATCTATGGCATTTGCCTTATAGCCATATAGAATTATAGTTAGTAGAGAGTCTGGAAGACAAGATTCATTTATTTCATTCAACAAGTATTTACTAAGTGCCCATGGCTTGTCCAGCCTGTGCTGGATCTGACAATGAACAAGACAGACAATGTTTCTACTTTCTGGGATGATGTCAGAAAAGTGTATTTTTCTTTTTTACTAAAACACTAACCTTCTCACTTATGATCATTTATTTTAGCATGCTTTTATGATATTTTTATTTTCATTATGATACCCATTCTCTAAACCGCAGTCCTGCATCTGTACTGTCTAGGTGCTATTGCTGAATGATTGACTGAATGGATCTTCTCTTGTCCTTTATTCTTCTCTTGTACTTTCTTTCTTGAAGTTTGGATTGTGTTCTTTAAGTTATGATCCTTTGTAGCTTTGATCACATATTTTTAAGTTTTTTTTTTTTTTTTTCCTCCATGTGGCCCAGGATAATATTTAGAACCTTGCGTTTTTTCTACCTCCAGGGGTGTGGGTAGATCCAAAAGCAGAAGCTGATTGAAGACAGCATTTCTGCTTCCTGTGTTATGTGGATGCCTAGACATACTGATGAGATTGTTTGAAATTCTAGTTTGGGAAAGAGAGAAAGAGAGTGAGGAGGAATTTGAGGAGAGGGAGGCAAGAGTAGCTTTCCTAAGGAGACCATGAAATTAGCATAGATCTTGGCATTGCTCTATGGAAGTGACAAAACTTAACTGATAGTGTGGTATATCTAGAGACCTGTATAGTTTGACCCTGGGTCTGGGGTGTGGGGGAGGAATTCTTGTAGCAGAATCCTGGATGAGAAGCTGTGTGCAACTGGCTTTTAAAAGACCACATCTCTTGGGCAATAAGACTGTCAGTAGACACAGTGAAGGATTGAATAAGAGAGTTTTCATTGCATATTCCCAGCACCATGTGATCTTCCAGATTCCCATGCATCCTTAGACAAGGAGATATAGACATAACAATAATTGATATTTTATTTCCTGCCATTTTTCCTTATTTTAATAAGGAACTGAGCTGAACATTAAAGAAATGTGAATTTTCTGTACTCATAGAACGTGTGAATACTAATTTACAAATGCATACAAACTCTATGTTTAATTTTTTTTTCCCAAGCCATGAGTGTAAGTCTCACATTTCTCTCTATTTTGTGCCTCCAAGAGAAACTTCAGAATGAGTTTCCATTTTTCCAGCCTCTAGGCTATTTCTAACAGTACCGATTCTTTGCTTACCATTGAGCACTGAATCTTGCCCATAATAGGTAATCAAAAAGATATTTGTTCATTGAGTGAATGATGAGTCACACTTCCCTGAGGCACAAACACTTTAGAACAATGGATATCTTTAAAATCAGGCTAGACATGGCAAACTTTGGCTGAAATGGTTTCTTTGCAATCATGGCTGACACAGAATGCTGAACTAAACACCAACTAGTGATTGGTGAAGATATTTTTGAGAGACACAAGTAGCTTATTGTTGAAGAGAAACAGGACCATTGCTCAGAGGCACAGACCAAAGTAGATGATTTCATTCATTATTTGTGGAGAGCTTATTATGCTAAAGGCCCTATGAGAGAATATATAGAAAAATGACTTCAACACTTCTCCAAAGAATCTTGAAATCTAATAATCGAAGAGCAAATATCCAAAGCATGAAGTGATGTGTGACAGATGCTATAAACAATATAGTTTAGGTATTTGAGGATGAGAAAAGCAAAGGTAGCTTGAAAGACTTCATAGAGAAAATTACACTTGGGATGCATTTTTTAAGCTGCTGAAAACTGTATTTTCAATGAAGGTGCATTATTTTCCTAACAACAATCATACTAACAAAGACAACCCAACAAAACATAGGAATTAAATCACACACATTATGCATAAGCAGATGTAAATCTCAATTATACAGTTAGGTAAGAGGTCAATGTGCATCTCAACCATGTTCCTCTTCACTCCAGATCATTCTTCCCAGTCTCCCACCTTGAGTTCTATGTCTCTATTTTCCACATAAATGTCTGGGTCTCAGTTTACCATTGTGTACAGAGTGTAGATCCATGGTGTAATTTGCAGTCCTTCTGTATTTGCACAAGGAGCTCTGGTAGTACAGTGGTTAAGTGCTTGGCTGCTAACCAAAAAGTTGGCAGTTCAAATACAGCATCTACTTTGTAGGAGAAAGATGTGGCAGTCTGCGTTAATAAGAATTAGCAGCTTTGAAAACCCTAAGTGACAGTTCTACACTGTTCTAGGGGGTCACTATGAGTCAGAATCGACTAGTTGTACTAGTACATGTCTGGTAGTGGAAGATGTGAATGTAGTTTATATGAAGCTCAGGCCTCTATGAAGATCTACTTTTATCTTCTAGTAAAAGGATGGAGTAGTAATAAAGTGCTATTGTTAGGATTCCTCCCATTGTGTATTTCTCATGAATAATGAAATTTTTACAAATAATTTGACTGAAATGGAGGCATAAGAAAGTAAGCACTCATTCATATCTTTGAAAAGGAGAAGTATTTACTAGAATAGCTTTTAAATGCAGACTCTCTCTCTCTAAAATGTGTATATAGCTGAGGAAGACAAATTATGAAGAGTTTCAAGATAGTTAAGAATCTTGTATTTTAATCATTAGAGAAAAAGTCAAATAGTAGTTAAGGATCATGGAGTCATTCCAGATTTCCAGCTTGGGGATATTTACTTCATATGTATTTGGCTTGTTTAATCCATCCTAATATCTCTCTGATATAATACTATTATTACCGGAATTGTCCAAATTAAAAAAAAAAAAAAATGAAGCACAAATAAGCAATTTGTTTAATTGAGTCTAGTAGGTGGTTGTTGTTGTTGTTATGTGCCGTCCAGTCGGCCCCGACTCATAGCGACCCCTCCTTGGGTTTCAGAGGCAGTATCACTACGGAAGTAGGACTGCCCAACCTTTCTTCCGAGGAGTGGCTGGTGGGTTTGAACCACCAACCTTCTGGTTAGCAGTCAAGTGCTTTAGCCACTATGCTACCAGAGCTGCTCTACTAGGTGGTAGAGTTAAAATATAGACTAGCCAGTGTGGTGGTAGGTTGTTAAGGAAGGAAGACATAGTGTGTTTTCCCTGTAACTATGGAGAAAACATGGTCTATATATTGAAGAAGGTATTATTTTATATACATAATATACATAGGTTTTGTTCATATACACATATCTGAAACATACATAATTTTACATAATTTCCAGCTACCAGGGGTAATGGCAAAAACAAATCATAGTAATTATGGTTTCAGAATTCTTAGACTTTACAAGCTAGAAGGCTTAATAATAAGAACTGAACTGCTGCTACAAGTAGATTCTAGGTATCCACAAACCTAATGGGACCATCCAGTTGCCTCCTTTTCTGCATCCATCAGAGAAATCAGGTAATAGGATGAAAATATATTTCATATTTACATTAGCATACAAAGTCCTCAGCCTTCTTTGACAATGTTCTCATATAACAGACCATGAAATTTAGATTCTGAGAAGTCAAATGGTTTATTCATGTTTTTCTGGTCTGTGGTAGAGCCAGGAGTTGAACTCAGGGTTCCAGTTGTCCAGCTTAACGATCTCTCTAGCACTTGGTTGAGAAGAGTTGGTTGGATCATCTGTTTGTTTCCTGTCTCACTGAAACTTTACACACCCAACATTTGAAATCAGAGGACCATCTTCTGGAGACCACTAAAATAAAAGAAAATAATAATAATTTTCCTAATAATCGGCCATCTTTATAATTATTTGATTGATGTATCAGTTTTTCTAGAAGTCCTGGGGTGATCAGGCAACCTGGCACCAAGCCAGGAAGGCCAGCACTGAAAGTTAGCTGAGCTCGGCCCGTGGGAAGGCCCCATGAGCACCAGAGGGCGCTGTGTCTGTCCAGGGCGGGGGCCTTGGCCTTTCTCAAAGGGAAACTGCCGGGGCTAAACCTTCAACGTCTCTCAGCGTCTTTGTGCGCGGATTAGCTGCCCCCACCTCTCCCACCGCAGATCCTCCCCTCGGTGGCTTTGCAAAAAAAGGGGTGGAGGGTGGCGATGAAATAAAGAGCAACCAGCTGCCTTGAGTTCCCCAGGGCAGGCAGTGCGGGGCACGCGTGGAGGCGGCAGCGGCGGCAGCAGCCTGCAATCGGCGCCCGGCGGCGGACACCCGGTCAGAGCCGTCGGAGCCCGGCACCGCCGCGGCTGCAGAGGAGCGGAGGCCAGGCTTCTTCCGAGAGCCCCGGCGGGAACAGACCCGAGGAAGCGGCCGCTCCCGCGCCCAGGAGGAGCACCGACCGCGCCGGGACCAGGTATGATGACGAGAACGCGTCCCCTTTGTGTCAGCATCACAGAAGTGGGACCCAGCTGGAAGAAGGGATGTGGCTCTGCAGACCCGGCCCCCTGGGGCTTGCTGCCGCTATTTGTTCAGCCCCGGCCCTCTCGAGTCCACATCTTGGGAATCCGCTGTGTGGCAGGGGCGCTGGGATCATGGTGGGTGCTGGAGGTGGATGAAAGGGTCTTTGGAATGGGAACTCGCTGTCTCTGTGCAGACTTCCGCACTGATCCTTTGGTGGTCTGCTTGGGATTTCATTCGCGCCGACAGAGCTGTGACCACTTTCAGAACCAGGGATCCACCCCATCGCCCTTCTCCCACCCTTAGCCTGGGCGCCAGTTTGCAGCGACGAGTCTTTTAGCGTTCCCGCGCAAGGGTCAGGCTGGGAGTTCGCGGGCAGGGTGCCCTCTCTTTGTTGGAGGGCCCCGCCCTCAGGCCCCGGAACTAGAGGCGCCGGATCCGCGCTTAAGTCTTCGAAGAGGGTGTACCAAGCAGGGATAGAGTATGAGGCGGGGAAGGTCAGGTCTGACCAAAGTCGGTTTAGGGTATACCCCTAACCCTCGGTGTTTCCACATCTTCCCCGGGGTCCCACGATGCCCACAGCCATCAGCTTCTCTTTCTTCCCCCTGCAAGCCTTTCCCCTAGTGAGTGGGTGCGCCTCAGATCTGCGACCTCCTCTGTGTTACCAGGGCAATTGGCTGAAGCTAAGAAGTTCCTTGCAGATCCTGCAGAGGGTTGGGACATAGGTCGTACCCCAACCTCACCCTCCAGCAGTTGCTCTCCAGTTCTGCTGCACCATGCTTGTTGTTAGGTGCCGTCGAGTGTTCTACGACTTATAGCGCCCTTGTATATAACAGAACGAAACACTACTTGTCCTGCGCCAACCTCACAATCCTTGCCTAGTGGAAGTGCAGCATGCCTTGTTGTTGTTATGTGCCATGGAGTCGGACCCGACTCATAGCGACCCCTCCTTGAGTTTCCGAGGCAGTATCACTACAGAAGTAGATTGACTCATCTTCCTTCCGAGGAGTGGTGGTGGGTTTGAACCTCCAGCCTTCTGGTTAGCAGTCAAGTGCCTTAGGCACTACGCTACCAGAGCTCCTGCAGCATGCCTAGTTCCCAGATATTTGGTTGCTTCTGCAAGCTGGGATTGCTTAGCCATAATGGGGGGTAGGGTTCCTTCTTCTACTTTCACAATCCTTCTTATTCTAGTCTCAGAACAGTTACTCAAAGTTCCTTCTCTCTCTTCCTTTCTGTGTCTCCCTCTTTTTTTTCCCCTAGTGAATTTAAATCAATCAATCAATCAATCAATCAATCAATCCACTCAACACTTATTCATGCTTGCCCTGTGCTGGGCCAAAGGCTGGTTTTCAGAAATAAATTAGATAAGCCCCCGGGGAAATATTCCAAGTAGGCTCCCTGCTCGCTGCTATAGGAAGGGATCTGGTACGTACACTAGAGAGAGACCAGATGTCTTCCATTAAACAAACAGTATGAAAGCACTTTCCTAGGAGTAGAACCAGGGAGATGGACTTGTATGGGGAATCAGGGTAGAGGCTGCCCTCGGGTGAGGATTTAGCCAACAGATAGGATGTGTTTATAAGGCAGAAAGTTAGATGATATAGATGAGCTGTGGAAGTTCCAAAGAGGAAGAGTTAGGGAGAGTCAGGAAGTGAAACTTGTCAGGGGAGGCTGCTTAAGGGAAGTGGTATTTGAATCAAAAAGTGAAGATGTCTGACATTCAACATGTGGTGGGAAGACTACCCCAATCGAGGGAACTACCAGAGCAAAGGAAAGAAAAGGGGCAATATCTAGACATTTACCAGTGAACACTGCATCGGAGCCTAGTGGTTTTGCCAAATGCTTGCTTGATTGTGTTCTCCTCTACTACACTGGTACCGTAGTGCCTAAGGCATTTGACTGCTCACCAGAAGGCTGGCAGTTCAAAGCTACCAGCCACTCCTCGGAAGGAAGGTTGGGCAATCTACTATCAGTAGTGATACTGCCTTGGAAACCCAAGGAGGGGTCTCTATGAGTCGGGTACTCGACGGCACGTAACAACAACAGCAGCACTGAGAGAAGTGACCTTGTGTTTTTCTGTTTTCTGGTGCTTTTAAAAATGTTTTTGCTTTTAATTTATTCTGATGGGTGGAAAGGAAATCTTACTGTAGAGGTCAGAGTTGTGTAAACTTCAGAATGATCAGTTCATTTGGGGAAGGAGAATGATGCATGGTGCCATGCATGGAGCAGGGACTTCAGAGTCAGACCCCACCTCACTTTGACTTCCATGTTTACTGCTTACCAAATGGTCACATGAAGACCTCATGAGAAATTGGGATGCAGATAACATAATTTTAATAAGATGCAAAATTTCCAGATCCAATACAATTTGAATTTTGAGATTTATGGTTTTTAAGAAGCCTTGAAACCAATGTCAATATCCCTAGAAGGGGAACAGATGAAATCAAACTCAAATGCTGTGAGGGAGGGAGACAAATCTATAGTCGTTGAATGAATGATGAAGGTACCTACAAGGCAGTGCCAGGGAGGTTTGGGAAACTTGAGGTTCACTTTCAAATTTATAAATTTCGTAAACATAGTCTAGTACTCTATGGTTTGATAGTTTAATCCCTGTTTCAATATCTTTATTAGAATGTGGTGATTTGGGCTCATGAAAGTCCTTTATGGATGTTTCAGTTAAAACTGCTGAGGTCCAGGGCCATGAATGTGCCACAAAGCCAGGCAGTGGCAGTGGCCTGACCCTTAGAACACTGCTTTTTCTAATTTAGTCCCATTGTGTGCTTTCTTCAAATACCTCTTCCCTCTTTGGGACATTTTTCTCTGGTAGTAGGTATAGGGAAAGAGAATCTAGCCTCGTAGATCGAGAATTAGAGAACTAGATAGGTTATTACAGATCATCTAGTTCAATTCCCTTACTGTAGCCACAAGGAATTTGTAGACTTCCAGAGAAAAGGCCGTGTGTCCCAGGCCACACAAAGACTTTGTGGCTGATCTTGGCTTGGCATCAGCTTTTCAACTCTGCCTAGTGTTCTTTCTTCTTCACTGCATTTGAAATAAAGATGATTGAGGTTTTTTAGCTTTGCTGAGAGTCAGGTAGTCTGGGATGCAGGGTGATATTTAGCCCTCAGATACTCCCAGGGCATCTGAACAACCAAGGAACCCCCCAGGCTCTTGGCTGAGGAATACCGGAGGAAAACCCAGAGACTATGAATTAAATTGAATTCTTCTAAGGAAGATGGACACTGTCTCCGTATTCACTCTAAGTAGCTTCCTATATTTGACATCCAAGGTCTAAATTGAAGGTGCCTTTCTTTCCTTTAAGATGAGAAAAATCATTTGAGATACTCATTTCAGCAACAAACCTCCTCTCTCCTTTGTTTCTACATTACTGATACACATGAATACCTTTTCTTAATTAGATGAAGAAATTAAATTGAAGCAATGTTAACATACCTGCTGGGTATTATTAAGGCAGAAGGACACAGCTTGTACAACTTTCTGACCCTGCTATTTGACCTTGGGCACATTTCTTAATCTTCTTTAAAGGACCTAGTTTCTTAAACTATAATAAAATTGAGGTGTTGGCCTGAATGATTCTGAAAGTCCAGAAATTAAAAAAAAAAAAAAAAAAGCAGCTTTAATGATGTTTTTCGAGAGAGCAATATTGTAGGACTACTTTCCAAATACAGCCATTTTTATTAGTAAAGATTTTTTTTTTTTAAACTTTCGGAAGAATGACATTTTTCAAAGATGATAAACTGAGAGATAAAGCTTTGAAGAAGGTGATTCACTGGTTTTGAGTCTCCATCTTCCTTAGTTACTAAAATCTAACTCTTAAAACATGTTTCCTGAATATCCTATAGATAATGGTAGCAAGACATTGTTAGGAGGAAATTTACAAGATTGGTGCAATGGTATGTTGTTGTTACGTGCCGTTGAGTTGGACTCGACTCATAGCCACCCCTCCTTGGGTTTCCGAGGCAGTATCATTACGGAAGTAGATTGCTCCATCTTCCAATGCAATGGTATAGAGAGAAATTAATTCCTTGGTTGCATAAAGAAATGTGTCAACAAATATTTTATAATCCTCTGTCTCAGTTATCTAGTGTTGCTATAACAAAAATACCATAAGTGGATGGCTTTAACAAACAGAAGCCTGTTCTCTCACAGTTTAGGAGGATAGAATCTAAGTTCAGAGCACTGGTTTCAGAGGAAGGCTTTCTCTTTCTGTGTTTCTTGGTCCTAGGAGGATCCCAGTGCAGGGACCCTGGGTCCAAGGGATGAGCTCTGTTCCCACCTCCTCTGTTTTGGGCATAATAGGTCCTGTCCTCTCTGCTCCCTTCTCTCTCCTTTTATCTCTTGTAAGGTAAAAGATGCTGCAGGCTACACCCCAGGGAAGTGCCTTACATTAGCTGAGGTGTGTGATGGGACTAAGAGTGTTGCATTCCACCCCTAATCCTCCTACATCTGATTGGTTTATCACATCAGATCACATCATGGGGTATCATTACATATCTGCAAATTACATCATTAAAAAAAAAACAAAAACAAAAACTCACTGCCATCAACTCAGATCCAACTCACGTAACTGTTAAACCACTGAGAATCATGTCCCAGACAAGTTTATACAAATTTTTTTGGGGACATAATTCAATCCATGACATCTCCTATACATTGCACTATGGATAAAAGAAATAATAGTTTATATCCATTATGCATTTAGTTTAAGCACTGTTCTAAAGTGCTTTGCATGTATTATTGATGCAGTTTTACAACAGCCCCATGATATGCTAACCAGAAAATTAGCCAAAGTGAAGCCACTCCGTGGAAGCAAGACTGAGCAATCTAATTCCATAAAGATTTACCACCTCGGAGACCCAGTGGCGGTCACTATGAGTTGGAATTAACTTAATGGCAGTGGTTTTTTATTTTTTTTTTAGTGCAGTGATTGAGGTGCATAGAGTGCAGTGGGGCAAGTAGGAGGCATCTGATTCAGCCGAGGTGAGGTGGGGTTAGTGTAAGGAGTCCCCTGGAGCAGATGATGCCTGAGCTGGGACTTGAAGGGTAAGTTGGAGCTAGCCAGACAGATTGGAGTGTTGAGGACATTCTGGACCAGAGAATAGGATGGAACAGCCTCGTGTGAACAGGGAACTTATAACCAGCACAGTGTGACCAAACTGAGCCATGGCTGCTTTCAAGTGCAGTCTGGAGGTTTTTAAATGCTGTTAAAATTTAGATTCCCAGGTGTAGGAGTGTGGCCTTTCTTTTTGCCTCCCGGAAGATTCTACCAATGCAGTAGCTTTTCATTGTTTAGTTTTGGAGTCTCTTTCCCTGTATTTTCTCCATGTCTCTTCTCACCCCTCAAGTTCTACTTGGTAAGGAGTCACAAAGAGAAAAGAGGGTTCAGAGAAGGATCAGAGGAACCATTTGTAGCAACTGTTGCTTTTAAAATTAAGGAACATTTAGTCTCCTGATTAAGAGTCACTTGAGCTAGGCTGGTGTGTTAGGCTGAGTTCTCTAGAGAAGCAAAACCAGTAAAGTTTATATATAGAAAGAGAGAAATTTATATTTTGAAAATAGCTCACAAACTTATAGAAGCTGGCAAGTCCCCAGTTCTTGGATCAAACGTCAAGCTGGAGGCTTTTCCTGACTCGCACAGCTGCAGGGTCTGACAAGCTCAAGGTTGCCAGGCATTGTATTAGCTGTTGATTCTGATGAATGATGAATACAAGATCACCAGGCCGAATGGTGGACTGTTAGTTCACAGAGAGTGGTAGTCAGCACAACAAGATCCCGATCCACAGAAGAGTGTCTCATTTTCCCAGGATGTCCATAAATACATCGGAAGCAGGCCACACCCTTAGAGAAACTCCCTTTCAATGGATTGGCTGGTCAAAACATATACATCCTGTCTCCTCATGGGAATAACCCATATCACAATTGCTTAAACTGCTCAGAATTGTGGTCCAGCCAAGTTAACACACAACTCCAACTATCAAAGCTGGCATGTTTTTTCCTACAGGTATAGCAGCCTGTGGAGTCCCTGGGTAATGTAAATGGTTAATGCACTTGGCTGCTAACCAAAAGGCTGTGTTTCAAGTCCACTCCAAGGCACCTTGGAAGAAATGCCTGGGAATCTACTTCCAAAAAATCAGCCAATGAAAACCCTATGGAGCACAGTTCTATTCTGACATTCATGGGATCCCCATGACTTGGAATTGATTCAATGTCAACTGGGTTGGTTTACTAGCTTACAGCAGCCTCTAGCCTATAATTGAGAACCTCTATGTTAGAAGTAAGCCAAAGTGAAGCAAAGTATCAGTACAGCCTTGGTAACTTCTGCTGATACCAATACAGCTGTATAAGTAGGAATCAGAGAAAAGAGATGTTGGAGCAAGGAAGAGGGATTCCAGTTTCAGGAAGAGGATATTGACAGTAGCTATCTTAGTTGGGTTATTGATTAATCAGAGTGTTGTAGCTGACCTAAGAACCTGCACATCTCTTACAACATGGTTTTCCTGGGAACATTTTTCAGGCTTCCAAAGGACTGTTTAATTAATTAATTATTATTTTTTTAAGCAATCCTAAGGAAGGTTGCACAATCTACTTCCTTAGTGATACTGCCTCGGAAACCCAAGGAGGGGTCCTAATGAGTCGGGTCTAACTCTACAGCACATAACAACAAGCAATCCTTTAGAACATGGCATGTTTGATATTGGGGGTGGTCTACATTTGAAGGTTATTAGAACTCTGGTAGCGTAGTGCCTAAAGACACTTGACTGCTAACCAGAAGGCTGGTGGTTCAAACCCACCAGCCACTCCTAGGAAAGAAGGTTGGGCAATCTACTTCCCTAGTGATACTGCCTCAGAAACACAAGGAGGGGTTGCTATGAGTCGGGTCAGACTTGATGGCACATAATAACAACTACAACAACAGAGCTGCAGTGTTGAAGGCATTTGGCTGCTAACCAAAAAGTTGGTGATTTGAACCCACCAGCTGCTCTGAAGGGAAAAGATGAGGGAGTCCACATCTGTAAAGATTTACAGCCTTGGAAACTTGATGGGGACAGTTCTTCTCTATCCTATAGGGTCACTGGAAGGCAGAATTGACTCAATGGCAATGAGGTGTTTGTTTGTTTATTTGTTTTTGTTTGTTTAGATTTAGAGGAAGATGGCATGCTTCAGAATGTGGCAAACTATGTGATGTATCTAATATATTTATCGAACTCCTATTTGCCATTCAGACAGCTGGGGACTCAGCATTTTATATTTCCCTGAACTCAAGATGTGACTAACCAAGAACTGGTTTGGTTATAAGAGTCCTTTTTACTCACCCTCTATCAATGGGACTTTTCCCATTGTAGGCTCTACCACATTTCTGGGGGATGTGGTAGTGAACAGTGTGTGTGCACTCCACTTGCCCATCTTGCTGTTCTTTCTCACCTCCCTACAGGGTTTGCCTGATTCTCTGAAGGAAGTGAAGCCTGCCGGACAGAGAGGCTGTCACTCTTTCCCAGGCCTCCCTGTTCAACTTGTGTGGTGGGAAATTGTCTGCCCTCACAGAAAACTCACAGATCTCTGCCTTAGGTCATCTCTTTTTCCTTACATGTTAAAATATCCACTTAAATAGGTATGTGCTTATTTTGGTTATCTCCACTCATGCTCGTACAGAAAAAATCACAAATAGGTGGCTTTAACAAACAGGGAGACTCTTACTGTTTAGGGGGCTAGAGGTTCAGGTTCAAAGTGCCAGCTCTAGGGATTGGGTGAAAGCCCCTTGACTTTGGGCTTCAGCTCTTCTTCTTGCTCCCGGAGCACTGAAGCTAGAGGTTTTCTTTACTCAGGAAGCTGCTGCTGATGAGGCTGACAAACCCAAGGTCAACAAATAAAATGGCACAGTGCGAAGATTAGCAGACAACATGGCAGGTCACTAGCTCAAGTCCAGAGACAGTCACAAGATCGGCAGGATGCATGGCAAGCTGCTGACTGAACACTTGGCTATGTGCGGGGCCCAAGCATGCCAAAAAGCTGCAGAGACCTTTTTCAATGCTGCTTCTTATATACTGGAAGCAGACCACATACCTAAGGCAGCTACTCAGCTGCTCTAGTAGATTCCACCATGGAGTTGATTACCAGTTTCATCATGGGGAATAACTACATCCAGCTGCCTAGCCACTCAAAAACAGGCCCAGCCAAGCTGACACATAACCTTAACTACCACAGTGCTGAAGCCAGAATTAATGCAAGTATTTTGAACTTTTTTTGGGACACTTGGTATTTATTCCAGTTGTTTCTCTCATCATTCCATACATCCATCTCTTGTCACTTCCCTTCTCAGATGCCTTCAATGACTCCTCATTGTTAAATAAAGTGTGTGCCCCAGAGTTTAGCTTTCAAGATTCTTTATCATCTGGCTCCAACTTGTCTTTCCAATGTTTTCCCCCCACCTTCATATACCAAATCCCTAATGATCCTTCAAGGCTCAGTGAAAATATTTCTCTTTAATGAAATCTATAGAATCATTGATCAGGAGGAATGTTGAGGTCAAATGCCACTTGACAGATGAGAATCTAGAGATCATAGAGCACAATGAATTGCAGATCCAGGACTCAAAGGCTTCTAGGCTCATGTTTTCCCTTCCTCCTGTCCTCAGGCAGGAGTGTTCTCTGTACCCAGGTGCTCCCATAGCAATTTTTTTTTTTTTTTTGAACTTATAATTTCACTTATTATGCTCCAAGTGAATTTTAATAATTTATATATCTGTCTTATTTATTTTATTAAATTATTAGCTCTGCTAGGGTGAGGACTTAGTCATTTTTGTATTCCCTCTCTGCACATCGTCTTGCTCTTTCTAATTGAATTTTTGCTAAATGATTGAATATGAGATAACAAAATCTGTTTCAAGGAAGAAACCTTGGGCAAATGATTAGTGAAGAAATAGAATTTCGTTTCTGTACCCCAGCATGCTCTGAGAAAACAGAGTGGTTTTCTCTTTGATATGGTCAGGCCACATAGCAGTACATCACAAACTAAGAAGATAAATGCAAATGTGTGTGGATATTTGCTTGGGTTCTGGAGTGAAGATAGCAGGTTACACCTCTCATGGCTTGGATTGAGAGGAAGTCCTTGAAAATCTTAGGTAGCTGGGTTTGTGGATTACAGATAATACCAACTACAGTATAACAGATAATAAGGGTTTTACTGACTAGCTGCTGAGTACTCAGGTAGTGTAAGGCACTTTGAGATGCAGATGAGGCGTGAGAAGTGATTCTTGCCCAGTGATGCTTATAGTCTAGCGAAGGGAGACAAGGTAATGAGGTGATGGTCATGAACAAGAACTAGAAGGTAACAAGTATGTGTTATAGGAACTCTGATGAGAGATATGATTAGTGGAAACTTGGATGGATGTGGATAGAATGAGAAGAGGTAGAGGAGAGGGGAAATGAGGGCACTCCATGCAGGCACAGAAGCAGGTGTGGAGATAAACATTCAAGGCTAAGCAGGAGTAATTTTTGCAGATGTTGAGGAGACAGAGCTGATGGGAAGACCCGCTGGAGCAGGAAAGGGAGGTGTGGCTTCTTTACCCCTATGATTTGGAACTTTCTAATGAAAGGCAGTGTTTTAGCCAAAGAGATGATTAGAATTCCTTGAAAGAGTGTTTTCCAGGTAAATAGAGCAAGGGCCATAGCGCATGTGATTCTTCTGATAAAGGAATTGAAGAACAGAAGCTGCTAAATATGCTATAAAGTGTGTGAGGAATGGCTGACAGCATTAAATGGACTCTTGGTCTCTGAGTATTCTATTTTCTTGAGTAACTTACATTCTTCTTTGGACTATGTCACCAACTGCTCATTTGAAAGCATAATATGTTGGGAGTGTGTACCCCAAGAAAACCTTTGCTTTGAGGAGTGTGAAAGTTTGCAGAGACCCTGGGGACACACTGTTTCTTATGTGGTTGAGAACATAAAAATTAGAATCTTATAAATTAATTTTCTCTGACAGTCCTGATTACCACATGGTACTCTTTGGTAGCATGTGTGCTGCAGTGTAATAATTCAAGGATAATGGAATAAAAAGAGTTTCCAGAAAACTTTGAGAGTTGGCGCCTCAGAATCTGAAATGTGCTGGCTAAAAATGCATATATGTGTTCCTAATCACTTAGTTGTGGTAAGACAGTCATAGTCCCTAGTGGGCATGAGATGAGCTGGGTCTTTATGTACAGAGACCACAGTCCTTTCTTCATTATGTCTCACTGAATGTTAGCCACAGACCACGAGACCTGAGACAGACTCGTAATGGGGACCAGCAGAATGGGGAAGTAGGCCCAGATATATTAGGGAAGGAAAAAAAAAAAATCTTTATTCCATCAGTTTGTAGGACTCTAAAAGAAAGAGCCTTTGTTTTGATGTATGTCCCCCCTTCCTGTCTTCCTTCTTGCTTTCTGATATCTTCATTGATTTCTTTTTCCTCATCATGGAAAGGGGCAAAAGTGGCCAGATACTAGTGTATACCTTCACATTGATCAGTGACAAAAACAGTCAGGTGATTCAGAATTAAATGTGAGCAAATCACATGTGAAGGGGTAAGTGGGGTGAGTAGAAGGTCCAGAAGCCATGTAGATGCAAAAGTCTTCTCAAGGCACAGCTGTCCATGAAGCATGCTACCAAGGCAGAGTCTTATCTGGCTGACATTGGTCTCAAAAATATTGATAAGGTTGAGCCAAAGAACATGAACAGACAAGTAACTATTTCTGCCTGAAGATATTGTAGGAGGAAAAATTCTGGTTTTGGAGTCAGATAGTTGAAAACTGTGCATGTGCCTTGTTGTTGTTATTTGCCGTCGAGTCGGCCCGACTCATAGCAACCCCTCCTTGGGTTTCCAAGGCAGTAACACTACGGAAGTAGGATTGCCCAACCTTCCTTGCGAGGAGTGGCATGTGCCTTAGGCATGATATTTAAACTTTTTTGAGCCCAGTGTATGCCTGTATCATTCAATATATTTGGCCAATGACAGTATGCATTAACAGGGACTTAAATAAATAGGTTTCTCAATTACAAAGCATTGGAGGTAGGTGGTTGTCGACTTTGGTTCAGCTGCTCTGTGATGTCACTAAGAACCCAGAATCTTCTTTTCTTTTTGCTCCAATATTCTTAGCATGTTATCCTTTGCCCTCATACTGGTTGCACCGTAGTCCAGGGTGACTTTCCCTGACTTTATGTTGTTGTTGTTGTTAAGTGCTGTCGAGTCGTTTCCGACTCATAGCGACCCCATGCACAGCAGAACAAAACACTGCCCGATCCTGCGCCAGCCCCACAATCC
>NW_006921612.1:12906805-12912961 GCF_000298275.1 Orycteropus afer afer | reverse complement strand
AAGCCCGCCTTGTTTCAGTACCTATGCTTATGCTGACTTTATAGGTTTACATATTTGTTTAAGGTAATGAGAAAAGTGGTGCCACCTACATCTGTTTTTTTTTTTTTTTTTTAACCAGGAGTAAGCAATTTTTCCCCAAATACTCCAGCTGACTTTATTTACATATCATTGTCTGTGTGGTAACCTCTAGGAGCAAGAGAAGTTGAGAAAGTGAAAGGCTGCAAGAGAAGTGAGGGATGTTCTTGAGAGGATTAGACAAGATAATGCATGTAAAAAATGCCTAGTATAGTGCTTAGTCATACTTCTCTTTCCTGCTGTTCTTTGAAAAGCAAGAATCCATATTTGGATGAGGTCCAAATCAATGTGCATGTGGCTAAACTGCTCTTGATACAAGGAAAATGTAGTGCTAAGTACTACTATGTCTTTTATAAATATGCATGCTTTTGACTGTGGTGAGGGCCACAAATCACAATCCTATCTTATCCGTTTTTGTACCTCTCTAGCAAATAGTTCAAGAGCTCTGGAGGTGTGGTGCCTAAGGCATTGACAGTTAACCAGCAAGTTGGTGGTTCAAACCTACCAGCCACTCCATGGAAGGAAGATGGGGCAATCTATTTCCTTGAAGATTTACTGCCTTGGAAACCCAATGGGGGTTTCTATGTGTCAGTGTTGACTTGATGGCGGTGAGTTTCGATTTTTTTTAGTAAGCAAATGGTACAGTGTCTACTGCATATACATTGCTGTCGAGTCGGATCTGACTCATAGCTCCCCCTCCTTGGGTTTCTGACACTGTGTCACTATGGAAGTAGATTGCCCAACCTTCCTTCCAAGGAGTGGCTGGTGGGTTTGAACCGCCAGCCTTCTGGTTAGCAGTCAAATTCCTTAGGCACTATACCACCAGAGCTCCTACTTAATAAATACTTCTTGAACTGAATGTACATGTTTTCCCTGCAAAGAGACTGGAATCCAGAAATAACCGTATGCATTCATTATTTGGTTCATTTATTCAGCAAACACTGCTAGTCACTGGGGATTTAAGAGTAAATTAAGGACTATAAAATGAAGGTAAGGAAGTGTGGAGAGGAAGGTAAAGAGGGGTTGGTGAGGTGTTTCGGAAACAACAAAGGTTATGGTGTTTGGTAATTAACAGGACAGGCATGGTCTTTTAAACTTTTTAACTTGGTAGCCCAAACAGTTAAGCACTTAACTAAAAGCCAAGAAGTTGTTGATTTGAAACCACCCAGAGGCCTCTCGGGAAACAGGAGATCTGCTTCTGAAAGGTCATAGCCTTGAAAACCTTATGAAACCGTTCTATGCTTCACACGTGTCGGAATCAGCTTAACAGCAACTACGAACTGCCACTTTCACCCCAGTCTGAAGAATCAACTGGGACCCATAAGAGTAATTTTTCATTCTGCAGTCTTGCTTTTGGAGATGAAAGTAAAGGTAGATTTCAGTGGACATGTTGTTCTTTAAGAATAAAAGTGTAACCTCATCTAGCCCAAGACTTTTATTTTACATATTAAAAGAGAAAAATAAAAAAGATGTCTATTTCTATTTCTTCTCCTTGTGAAATAGCTACAAATTTAAAGTACAGTGTTCTTAATATACTGAGTAAATATTTATTGGATCCTCATTCTCAGCCAGATCTTGTGCTATGAAGAGTAGAAAACTATGAATAAGACTAGGAAGAAACTGTTTTCAGTTTATCCTGAAATGAATGTTAATACTTTAATTTCTCCTGGGACTCCATTCCCTTCTGGCTCATAGCCCTGCTTCCTTGACAGTGACCTTGTTTTCTCTCAGCTCCTGGATATGTGCAGTGGGTCCAGCCTTTCTCCAGGAAGGCTCTAAACAGTGCCTGAAGTGGCAACTAATCAGAGGCCTTGAGCTGTGCTTCCTCGACCTGGCAGATATGACCTTTCTCTCTAGGACTGTTTTTATCAGAGGATGGTGGATTTCTTCCTTGTACAATAGGAACAAACCAAAAGCAGACAGGCAAAGAGGAAGTTGAAGGATCTAGAGGTGTGTTGTATAATGTGAAAGCTACTAACCCTATGTGGCTATGAACGCTTGAAATGTGGCCAGTCCAAGTTGAATTGGGTTAAGTTTGGAAAATACACTGGGTTTCAGAGATCTGGTATGAAAAACAGAATGTAAAATGTTGCAGTAATCTTTTATATTGATTACACGTTGAAATGATTTCAATGACCATTTCAGTGAAATGATGTTTTGTACATACCAATTGTAGTCCAATCGCTTGATTATGACTCATAGGGACCTCATATGTATCAGAGTAGAACTTTGCTCCATAAACTTTTGAATAACCATGCTCCATAAGTTTATTTCTCAGAAGCAAATTACCAGGCCTGTTTTCAGAACTGCTTCTTGGTAGACTGAAACCACCAACTTTTTGGTTTAGCAGCCAGTTACATGATTATTTACCCCACCTAGTGACTCCATATTTTATATAAATTGGGTTAAATAGACTATATTCAAATTACTTTTGACTGTGGCTACAAGAAAATTAGAAATTGTAAATATGGCTTGCATTATGTTTCTTTCAAGTGCTCTACTACCTATGTAGAGGGATTTAGGGGAGCTCTGGTGGCCTAGTGCCTAAGGCATTTGACTGCTAACCAGGAGGCTGGTGATTCAAACCCACCAGCCATTCCTCAGAAGGAAGACTGGGCAATCTACTTCTGTAGTGATACTGCCTGGGAAACTCAGAACAACTCTACGGCAGTGAGTCATAGGGATTTAGAGAACTGTATTTCCTTAGAGCCTAACAGACCTTTTTACCACTTCTATCCTCATCTACTACACTGCTCTGGTGGTGCAGTGGTTAAAGCACCTGGCTACTAGACAAGTGTTTGGTGGTTTGAACCCATCCACTGCTATGTGGAAGAAAGATAAGGCAGTCTGGTTCCGTAAAATTTACAGCCTTAGAAACTCTATAAGGCAAATCTGTAGTCACTTTTAGTTGGAAAGGACTAGATGGCAGTGGATTTGGTTTTTTTAGCCTCCTGGAGAACTTGCTTGCTTTGGGTCTGAATATAATCAACATAGATGGGGCCATGTAAGAGCATCTGTGGTCTGTGATTTATTCTATATTTGCACTATCACCAGACAATTTCAGTTTCACGTCTTACATTTAGTTGTGGCTGTTTCAAATCCTCTGTTCAACTTTGCTGATTTGAGCACATCTCTTCTCTGCAGCCAATATTATCTCTTCTCTCCAGCCTATTTATTCAGACTCAAGTTCTCAAGGTCTTAGACACCTTTTTTTTTTTCTTTTAATATGTAAAATTCAGAAGGAAGGTTGGGCAATCTACTTCTGTAGTGACACTGCCTTGGAAACCCAAGGAAGGGTCTCTGAGTCCTGTCTGACTCGTTGGCACATAACAACAATAACAATATGTAAAATAAGAGTCTTGGGCTAGATGAGCTTACCCTTTTTTTCTTACAGAACAATGTATCCACTGAAATCTACCTTTACTTTCATCTCCATATGAGATGAAATAATTGCCACGGGTCCTCAGAACTTTTCTTTTGAACCCAACCTGAAGCTATCTTGCCATTTAGTCTCACACAGGTGCTACCAGTGTTTGTTCTTAAATAAACATTGGCATTCTCTTCACGGATCAAGTCAAATTCCACCCACCAAATAGTACACATATTATATGCTCAATGAAGATTTAGTGAGAGAAATCTCTCCTATACCTATTTACTCTTTAAATTCTACCGTCTGTACCCTGGTTTACGTTACCCTTTGCTCAGTTTTGTTGTTATGTGCCATCGAGTCAGACCTGACTCATAGCTACCCCTCCTTGGGTTTCTGAGGCAGTATCACTACAGAAGTAGATTGCCCAACCTTCCTTCTGTGAAGTAGCTGGTGGGTTACTCTATTTTAGAATACAAAATTACATTGTTCTCTGGCTGACCAGCTTCTTCACTCAAATATCCTTCCCATTTAGGCTCAACTCCTTTGTGCTCCTAACCTCGCTGATTTTCTTGTTTGCCTTCTTGCTTAGAGCACTTTCATAGCTGCCTGAGAATTTATTTTGCATCTTGGAAATACGTGGCTTTCATCAGCCTATTCCTTTATCTGGCCTGCTTTTCATGGCAGACTATAATTCCTGGTCTTTCCTGACATACTCATATGGTTCTACACATTCCAGTCTATTCTAATGCCTCTATCACCTGCTTTTTCCTGCATATCAGCCTTGATTCAGGTTTTCCTGACACTGCAGGGTGACTTCTCTTATCAAGCACTGGTGCCCTTTTCTTGCCACTTCCAGGGAACTCTGCAAGGCTTCTGCAGGCCTGTTCAATTTCTTGGAACTTCTCTGGCATTTTGTGTATGACATGAAATTAAGTCAGGGTCCTTTTATTAATTGGGCACTACAGGGATGATGCCAAGGGCCAGTAAGCTTTGCAAAATTGAATGTTTTCAGAACATGAAAACAAATATTAGCTACCAGGGATTTTTTTAAAAAAGAACAAAACAAAACAAAAAGAACCTTTAGAATCGATGCTGACACATCTGTCATATCATCAAAATATAACTGTCATTTAGTCAACTGTAACTCCATTCATAGTGATTTAGAGGTTATATTTCATCTGAAATCATGTTTGGCATGATATGAGGTGGAACTTCCACTCTTTTATTCTCTTTCCATCCCACTTTGACATTATACATGACTGGGACTTTGACATTTATTTGCAACACATACATAGAGTGAAGTTACAGCAAGGGGGCTCTTGGAGGAAAGGGAATTGTGTATTCCTCTTTTTGAATTCTCAGCAAAACAAATCCGTACACTAAACTTCAGCATGCTATTTTTTTTTAATAGACTTTAATTTTTAAGAGCAATGTTAGATCTTCCCTCCTCTGTGTGCTAAAATTTAACTGAACTAAAGATCCTGCCTGAAAGTTCACGCTTGCTTTTTTTTTTCCTGAAACACCAACATAAGTTGCATTTTAAAACCACTCATGTCTATAAACTGACCCCAAACAGAAAAAAGCCCTTACCTGAGCTGCTACTAAAAATAATCATCTGCACCTATAAAATTAGCTTGTGTGTCTTGCGTTTAAATTTTGTCTCTTTTTCTGTACTGACTCTATGTTTCTCATATACTGTTTATCTAGAAATCAGTCTAGTTATAACATAACTAAGATTATGTAAAAATAAATGCCTTGGACAGTTAAAAAAAGTTTTTCTTGGTAAATATGAAATTATTTTTAAACATTTCTCTAAGAGAGATTAGCTAAAAGGAACATTCTCTACTATGATGAAGTGTTGAGCTTCTGCCAGAGCAGGAAGCATGTAAATATAAATCTTGTTGGTTCAGCAGGAAGAATAAATTTCTAGGCCTCAACTGGGGGAAGGGACAGCTTAAGGATAAATGATTTTTTTTTTTAATTGCTTAACTACATGATTATTTTTGCCAGCTGCACTTTTTGAAATCTAGCACAAGGATATGATAATAAAAGTAGAGAAAAATAAAACCTTTGTGTACCAATACTTCTCTTAGTCTTTTTCTTTCTTCAGTACTTCAAATGGAAAATGTCTAAGTATGTTAAGTAAATATCATGCTCTAATTAGATATGATCTTTGGAGATTATAAGCATGGGAAATATTTATAATATATTATTAACTAAAAATAATCATGAAACAAAATTACATGTACAATATGATATATAAACATGCTTAGGAAAAGAATTGTGATTCAAGAATTATGATACTTTTTGATGATTTGCTTATTTTTTAATTATAGTTATGTATCATTTAGGAGGGCGCAGAGGTAGTCCAATGGTAGAATTCTCCTCTTCCATGCAGGAGACCTGGGTTGGATGTCCAGTCAGTGCCTCAAGCACAGCCACTATTCATCTGTCAGTGAAGGCTTATGAGTTGCTCTGATTCCCAGACTAAGATGGAGTGAGAAGAAAGACCTAGAGATCTGCTTCTGGAAATCAGCCAGTGAAAACCCTATGGGTCAATACTGTCCAATCTCTAACCTGTGATGGGAATGGCACAGGACTGGGCAGCCTGTCATTTCTTTTCTTTTTTTTTTTTTAATTGTGATTTGGGTGAAGATTTACAGAGCAAATTCACTTTCCATACAGCAGTTCACATACACTTTATCTCATGA
>NW_006921612.1:12905008-12906295 GCF_000298275.1 Orycteropus afer afer | reverse complement strand
GATGACAGTGGTAGCCGGGCACCATCTAGTTCTTCTGGTCTCATAGTCGTATAGGCTGTAGATTGGATGGTGTACCAGTCGCTAGGTCTAATTGTTTCCATGAATTTTTGGTATTCTTCATTCTTCTTTGCTCTGGATGAGGAGAGACCCATCGTCACATCTAGATGGCAACTTGCTAGCTTTTAAGATCCCAGTCGTTACTCCCCAAGGTAGGGGGTGGAACAATGTTTTGTACAGTATGTTATACCAATTGAGCTTGATGTCCCCTGCAACTATAGTCCCAAGCCCACAGGTTCAAGCACTTGATCCCTCTGGGTAGCTGACTGTGAACAAGCAGTAACCATAACCTTGTCCCTTGTCAGCTCTCCTATACACCTGGGAATTCTGATCATACACATTAACTTATAGGAATGTTGTCTGCCAACCCTATACATGTTCTTGGATACACTCCCCATTTCAGAAACGTACCTAATAGTTCAGCCTGTCCACCCATCTATCCACCCATATACCCATGTTTGTCTTCACTGACAATGCAGTACTTTATGTGCAAAAGGGTTCATCTTTGTTGTCTGTACCTCCCATGTACCTCTCTCTGTCTTTCTCATTCTCAGTGCTGCCATATCGGTCACTCACATTTGGTACATTGCCCTTCTCTTCACCCAAATCAATACTTATCTCTATATATCTAACAGCATTCTCTCCCCTCCCCACCCACCCAGGTAACCAACAACAACAAAAAAATTCCTTCTATAGATAAATCTTTCCTTAACTTTTACAATAACAGACTAATGCAATATTTGCCTTTTTGTGATCGACTTATTTCACTCAGCATAATGTCCTCCAAGTTCATCCACGTTATGTGGTGTTTTGCAGATTCTACATTATTCTTTAGCGTTGAATAGTATTCCATTGTGTGTATCCCATAATTTGGTTATCCATTCCTCAGTTGATGGACACCTAGGCTGTTTCCATCTTTTGGCTACTGTATAGTGCTGCGATGAACATAGGTGTGCATATATCTGTTCTTTTCATGGCTCTTACTTCTTTAGGGTATATACCTAGTAATGGAATGGCTGGATCAAATAGTATTTCTAATTCCACTTTTGAAGGAATCACCATACTGCTTTCCACAATGGTTGTACCATTTTACAGTCTCACCAGCAGTGTATGAGAGTCCCAATCTCTCCACAACCACCCCAGCATTTGTTATTTTCTGTCTTGTTGAACTTTGCTACTAGTGCTGGAGCAAGATGGTATCTCATTGTTGTTTTGATTTGCATCTCTCTA
>NW_006921612.1:12896169-12903366 GCF_000298275.1 Orycteropus afer afer | reverse complement strand
GTTCTTCTCTGAATGTTTTGTAGAATTCTCCGGTGAAACCATCTGGGCCAGGATTTTTTTAGTTGGTAAAGCCTGTTATTTCTTGCATGAAGAAATACATGGAGTTATCATGATCCAGGGGTTGATACAACACAGCTAACAATAACAATATATGCCATTTTGTATTGAAATAAATGATGTAGCTAAAAAAAAGAAAAAAAATTTTAATTGTAAATTCTGTCCTCCATGGAACACACACAAATTTTATTGTTTCATATATTGCAAAATATATTTAATGTACAACAACTGTGGACATATTGCTGCAGTGACTTGAAGAGAAATGAGTAATAAACAGGAAAAATAAAACCTCCTGTTTGTTATTAATAAATAATACAAAATAATACAAACAACAGCACTTTTCTTGAGAGAAAGTTTGTTCAGGCTTTTCTTTATATCATATCCCAATGGATCTAAACTCACTGCCATAGAGTTGATTCCAACTCATACGGACAATATAGGACAGAGTACAACTGCTCCAATAGGGTTCCCAAGGATGTAAATCTTTATGGAAGCAGAATGCCACATTTTTCTCTGATGGAGTGGCTGGTGTGTTTGAACCACCAACCTTTTGGTAGCAGCTGAATGCTTTAATCAGTGTGCCAGCAGAGCTTCTCTCTAGTGGATTTATGGTTCTTGTTATGTGCTGTTGAGTCTGACGCGACTTGTAATAACCCCTCCTTGGGTTTCTGAAGTGGTATCTCTACAGAAGTAGATTCCCCAGTCTTCCTTTGGAGGAGTGGCTGGTGGGTCTGAACCACCAGCCTTCTGGTTAGCAGTCAAGTGCATTAGGCACTATGCTATCTAGGAGATGATAATTAATAGTCAGAACCATGACAGTGTAGCTGTTTAAAGTACAGAATCATCACATAGAGTAGCAGGATCAGTAACTGAACTGAGACAAGACTGTAAAGACAGATTTATAATCCTGCTCCAGACTGCAGACCTAATTTGGAACTTTGACAGAGAACTGAGAATAATTCTGGGTTTACCTTCTTTTTAAGGCTCATGTGAGGATTAAATAAACCAAAAATATTTAAATATATATATATATATGTTGTTGTTGTTATTTGCCATCAAGTCAGCCCCGACTCATGGCGACCCCTCCTTGGGTTTCCGAGGCAGTATCACTACGGAAGTTGGATTGCCCAACCTTCCTTCCGAGGAGTGGCTGGTGGGTTTGAACCGCCAGCCTTCTGGTTAGCAGTCAAGTGCCTTAGGCACTATGCTACCAGAGCTCCTATGTATGTGTGTGTATATATATATATATATATATATATATATATATATATTTTTTTTTTTTTTTCATTTAATGCTAAAGACCTATCCCAAAGATATATCCCCATATAACCTTTTGGAGCTCTATAGTTAAGGAGCAGGCCGAGTGTGAGATGTAGTGCTTCTAACCAGTTCAAACCAGTTCAGTCATGGCCCACACAGCAAAATTGGAACAGACGTGTGTTTGTAAAATATGAGCATACCTGAACAATAACTTGAATGGAAAAATTACTGTTGGAAGCTCTGGAATGGGAGACTCAGAAGAGGTATAGTGAGCCCTTTCAGGAGCCTGATGCAGGAAACTGGATTATTGCCAGCACTGTGAAGAGCAACACACATTCAAAGCAGTGAGATCAGCCACTATCTTTGAGCCTGGCACAACTGTTTCCGACTCTTTGAGTAAAGAAATTTGATTGCTTTGCAATGTGCACAGTACCCTCATTTTGAAGGAGGAGATTAAGATTCTAGCAGGACATCAACCAGTTATTTTTCCTGTTCAGGTTTTTGTTCTAGTATCCCCACATTTTACGTATTTGGTGTGTTCCTGTGTTGCTCCATTGACTATGACTGAACCAGGAAGAACCAGTTTGAAGCCCTGGTGAAATGTAAGGAAGTGGGAACTGGAAGAGGGCAAACACTGCCTATGGTTATCAAATTCAATCTTTAAAAACTTAAAGCAAATAAAGACTTGCCTTCAAGTCAATTCTATTTCATATTAACCCTATAGGAGGGAGTAGAACTGCCCCCATAGGGTTTCCAGGGCTGTAAATCTTATAGAAGCAGCTGTCACATCCTTTTCATGCAGAGTGGTGCTGGGTTCCAACTGCCAATCTTGAAGTTAGGTGAGTGCTTTAACTACTGCATCACCAGTGCTCCTCTAAAATATTAGTGATGAATACCGCTCTGCTGTTCTGGTTCATAAAATGTAAAGTGTTATACCCATCAATGCTATTATCATTTCCTCTAGTTTTTTAGCTGAAGATAAAGCAGAACAAACCCAACTCACTGCCATTGAGTTGATTCCAAGTCAATTCTGACTCATAGAGACCCTCATTGGGTTTTCAAGGCAATAAATCTTTATAGAAGTAGAGTGCCCATTCTTCCTTCCATGGAGTGGCTGATGGATTTGAACTGCCAACTTTCTGGCTAGTAGTCAAATGCCTTAAGCACTACACCACCAGAGCTAGAGCAGCCTAAATAAAATAATGTCATATTTTCATCCTGCCCTATTTTTCATCTTGATGTTTTGTTTTAAATTTCTGGTGAAAACATCAGCAATTCATAACATTGTTGTCAGATGCAGTAGACACATAGCTATAGGCTGAGGTTACTCAAACACTCTTGCTATTGAAGGATCACAATCCCTTTTGATTTATGAATCTATCTTATCCTTCAGAAATCTAGCCTGACTAGAACTTTATAAAATTTCTTGATCTTTCAAAGAACTAGCTTTTGACTTCTTGATTTTCTCTATTATTTTGCTGTCTTTAGTCTTTAGTTTCATTGATTGCCACTCCAGTTTTTATTATTATTTTTTTCTTCTGTGTATTTTAGGCTGCAAAAACGGCAAGGAGGCCACATGTTCTGACCTCCTCTAATCCCACAAGAGGAAGACAGGATTACCAGCAGTAACCCAAGGCCTATTCCTGCCAGGCCAGACATGCTGCCTCCCTCCAGCCCTTTCACCAACCATTCCTCCCAAAGCACCTACCACCTCTCTCCTGGGTTCCATCATTCGCTGCAGTGGCCACACAGAGCTCACAGATTATGAGGTTTATTATGGAAGCACCAGACTACAATTCAAGTTCAGGAAGAACGCTCAGTCTCTCTCCCAGCCCACTGTCCTTCAGCCGACAATCTCTCACAGTCTCTTTCTCAGCAGTGCTGGTCCCTCGGTGTCTCACTCAGCAATGCGTGTCTCTTGCGTCTCTTTCCCAGCAGCACGTGTCTCGTTCAGGAGTGCATGTCTCTTTCGGCAGCACGTCTTCCTCAACCAGCAGTCAGAGTGAGAGTTTTGCCTCTAGGAAGCCTCCTTTTGAACCCGGCAGGGTGGTCAAACTAGCCAATCATAGCATCAGAACTCTAAGCACCTGAGAGAGAGTGGGCACCTCCCAGAACATTGTATTGTGCCACGCCCAACAGAAATAACCCAGGTGGATAGCTTCAGCAATCAGGAGCTCCTCAGTTGCTAATAGCAATTCCCACCTTGGAGTTTACAAAGACTTATGGAGAAAAGCCACACTAAGTAATTTACTATACCACATAGGCTTAAATTGTACTTCATTCTCAGATTTCATAAGGAGGGCTTAGATTATTGATTATAGATTTTTTTTGTAATATATACATTCAGTGTACAAAATTCCTCTAAGTATTATTTTCACTGCATCTCATAGGTTTTGATAAATTGTACTTTCATTTTCATTTAGTGCAAAATATTTCACATTTTTCTTGAGACTTCTTTAATCCATGTATGTTCTTTAATCTCTATATATTCAGAGGTTTTGCAGCTGTCTTTTTGTTACTGGTTTCTAGTTTAATTCTGTTATGGGTTGAGAATATGTTTGTATATTTTTTATTTTTATTTTTAAAGTGTATTTTATGGCACAGAATATGATCTACCATGATGAATGTTCTATGTGAGCTTAAGAGCAATGCATATTCCGCTGCTGTTGGATGAAATATTCTGTAAGTATCAAGTAGACGAAGTTGCTTGATAGTGCTCTTCAGACCAATTTTATTTGTCCTGATTTTTTGTTGACATTTTCTGCCAATTACTGAATGTGATACAGTGAAGTCTCCAACTGTGATACTGAATTTGCCTATTTCTCCCTGCAGATCTATCAGGTTTTGCTTTATGTATTTTGATAGTTTCTTAGGTGAACAGAAGTTTAGAATTGTTATGTCTTCTTGGGCAATTGACCCCTTTATTGTTATGTAGTGCTTTTCCTTATGCCTGACACTTTTCCTTGTTCTAAAGTCTGCTTTGTCTGAAATTATTATAGCTACTCCAGCTTTCTTTCGATTATTGCCAATGTGTTTTTATCTTTCTCTTTACTTTTAACCTATATGAGTATTTACATTAAAAGTGAATTTATGGTACACAACACATAGTTGAGTTTTACTTTTTCATTCATTCTGAAAATCTTTGTCCTTTAAATGATATATTTAGATTATTTACATTTAAAGTGATGGTTCACATAGTTGGATTAATATCTACCAAACTTGTTACTCTTTCTATTCATGGCATTTTTTGTTTCTCCTCAGCCACTTCTGTTACTGCCATTTTTGAGCTCTGGTATTGTAGTGACTAAGGCACTTGACTGTTAACCAGAAGGCTAGAGGTTCACACCCGCCAGCCACTCCTCGGAAGGAAAGTTGGACAATCTACTTCCGTAGTGATATCGCCTCGGAATCCCAAGAAGGGGTCACTATGACTCGGGTCCAACCCAATGCCACATAACAACAACAACAACAATTTTATCTATCAGAATATCATCTATACTTAGATGCATATTTAACTAATCTAAGTTCACCTTCAAGTAATAGTGTACCGTTCATGTGGGGCACAGATACCTTACAAGAAGTTATTCCCAGTTCCTCTCTTCTGTCTCTTTATAACATTGCTATCACTCATTTCTGGTGGCATAGTGCCAAAGACATTTGACTGCTAACCAGAAGGCTGGTAGTTCAAACCTACCAGCCACTCCTCAGAAGGAAGATTGTGCAATCTACTTGCATAGTGATATTCCCTCGGAAACCCAAGGAGGGGTCACTATGAGTTGGATCTGACTTGATGGCAGTGAGTTTGGTCTTTAGTTTGGGTCACTCATTTCACTTATCCAAATGCTAATTGTGGTTCAGTAAATGGCTTTTCTAGTCATAGTCTTTGTAACTCCCACCAGATTACTGGGTGGGACCATGCAAATAAGGTATGTAGAACTCTGGTGTTGGGATTGTTTAGTTTTGTCATTCTACCAAGCTTAATGAGTCCTCCTCGGAAGGAAGGTTGGGCAATCCTACTTCCGTAGTGATACTGCCTCAGAAACCCAAGGAGGGGTCGCTATGAGTCAGGGCCGACTTGACGGCAAACAAAAACAACAACAACCTAGAGGCAGAGAGTAGATCTCATTGCCAACAAGAGAAAAGAACTGGAGGTAAAATAGAGTGCATCCTTGGACCCAGGATCCCTACACTGAGCTGCCTTGGCAGAAATGCCAGGCAGAGAGTGATGTCCTGGAAGAGAGAGTTGTCCCAGCAGACGGAGAGGCCCCAGGAGAGAGAGATACCCTGGCAGAGAGACAGTCTGTCAGAGACAGCAGTAGTGGAACCAAGGGGCACAAGACAGAGTGGCAGTCTTACCTGACACACAGAGCAAGAAAGCAGAGGGCCTTGGGTAGGGGGCTTGCTGGTGGAGTGGGGTACACCTAGGTGTACATATTGGCAGAGCTAGAAGAGCTTTATAACACTTGCCCAAACAGGGTAAAAGCCAGGCCAAGAGGCCAAGGGCCAGAAAGTCGTGTCTGAGGGCACAGCAGAGTGGAGACTGTCCTGATTGAAGAATTGTATCCTGAGCCTGTTCCTGAACCTGCATTACTTCAGGTTACTTGGAAACCCTATTGGGCAGTTCTACTCTGCCCTATAGGGTTGCTATGAGTTGCAATCTACCTGCAATAGACTTGAACCTGTTACTTCCCTAATAAACCCCATAATCATGAATATTATCTGTGAATTCTGTGTAGCCATTGCAATGAATTATCAAACCCAACAGAGAAGTAGTGAATGCCACGGGAATAGGGATGGTTGGTATCAGAATTGGTAAAAGGCTGGAGGGTAGCAGCATGTCCAGCCTCATAGGAATAAGCCTTGGGCTGCTGATGGTGATTCTGTCATCCTTTTGTGAAGCTAGAGGAGGTCAGTAGATGCTCCTCCATGTCCTTTTTGCACTAATGTACTATTACCTTGGTTACTTTAAATAAACATTTATCTTTTTGATCAATTAAGAATAAGAAAGCTAATATCAGGACTTCATTTCTCTTCATGACTATATAATATTCCATTGTATGTATATGCCACATTTTGTTTATCCATTCATCTGTTGATGGACATTTGTTTTCACCTTTTGTTTATTGTGAATAATGCTTCAGTGAACACTAGTGTGCAAGTATTTGTTAATATTGCTGCTTTCAGTTCTTTTAGGTATATACCTAGGAGTAGAGTCCTTATGCACACAGCTTCATGAATAAACCTTTAAAACATACTAAGTGAAATAACAAAAACCAAACCCATTGGCATTGAGTCAATTGCAACTCATAGCAACACTGTAGGGCAGAGTAGAACTGTCCAATAGGGTTTCCAAGGTTATAAATCTTCATGGAAGCAGATTGCCTCACCTTTCTCCTGCAGAGTGGCTGATGGGTTCAAATTTCTGACCTTGTGGTTAGCAGCCAAATGCCTTAACCACAGTGTCACCAGAACTCCTATGTGAAATGAGTCAGTCACAAAAGGACAAATGGTATATTATCCCACTTTGTATAAAGACCAAGTTTATTGGGTTACCAGGGGCAAGTAGGAGGAGGAAAGAAGTTATTGCGTAGGAGGCACTGAGCTTCCGTTAAGGGTGATGGAAAAAATTTGGAAAGAGATTAGTGATGATGGTTGTACAACTTGGTGAATGTCATTAATGTCACTGGATTGTACATGCAAAAATATTGAAATGGTAATTGTTTTTCTATATGTATTTGTACCATAATACAAAATTTTATTTTATTTTTTTATAATTGTGATTTGGGTGAAAATTTACAGAGCAAATTCACTTTCTATACAGAAGTTCACATACACTTTTTCTCATGACATTGACCACAGTTCACCACGATGCAACAGCTC
>NW_006921612.1:12876117-12893714 GCF_000298275.1 Orycteropus afer afer | reverse complement strand
TGTAAATAGTGCTGCGATGAACATCGGCGTGCATATATCTGTTCTTGTTATGGCTCTCACTTCTTTAGGGTATATACCTAGTAATGGGATGGCTGGGTCACATGGTATTTGTATTTCCAACTTTTTAAGGTCTTTCTTTTACTTTTAACGATACCTTTGGTGGATACAGAAGTTGAGGTTGGTGTGTGTGTGTGTTTAATGTTATTTGTTTGTTTTTTTTCAAAACTCAACTTTCTTTGCTTGTATGATTTCTGACAAGTCCCTTGTCCTTCTTATCCTTGTTCTTCTGTTGTTGTTGTTATGTGCTGTGGAGTTGGATCTGAATCATAGTGACCCCTCCTTGGGTTTCTGAGGCAGTATCACTATGGAAGTTTTTATTATTACTATAATAATTATTATTTAGTTTTGTTTTCCCTCTAGCTTCTTTAAAGATCTTTTTCTCTGATTTTCAGCAGTTTGAATACGATATACCTAAACCAAGCCCACTCCTCGGAAAGAAGGTTGGGCAATCTACTTACATAGTGATTCTGCCTTGGAAACCCAAGGAGGGGTTGCTATGAGTTGGGTCTGACTTGACAGCACATAACAACAACAACAAACCAAACCCAATGCATTCCAGTTGGTTCTGATTCTTAGTGACCCCATAGGACAGAGTACAACAGCTTGTTATAGTTGCCAAGACTGTGTGTAAATCTGTATGGAAGCTGGCTGCCACATCTCTCTCCCATGGAGTGACTAGTGGGTTTGAACCATCATTTGCTTAGTAACTGAATGCTGTAAGAACTGTACCAGCAGGGCTCCATATAATATACTTAATTATATAGTTTTTTTTTCTTTTTGGTGTTTATCCTCCTTGGTGTTTTCTGAGTTTCTTGTATCTTGGTTTGGTGTCAATCATTATTTTTGGAAAATTCTCAGTCATTATTACTTTATGGATTTATTCTGCTTCCTTCCCTTACACTACGTGTATGTGTATATAAACTATGTGTATGTTCCACATTTAGAAATCACCCCACTAATCTTAGATACTATAGTCATTTTTTCTCATTCATGTTTTATGTTTGTATTTCTATTTGGGAAGTTTATATTGATCTAACTTCAAGCTCACTGATTTTCCTTGGCTATATCTAGTCTATTTATGAGCCTATCAAAGTCATTATTCATTTCTTTTCCATTAAAAATATTTCTAGCATTTTGTTTTGATTCTTTCTTAAAAATTTCCTTCTCTCTGTTTCTGTCAATCATTTGTTCTTATATGTTGTCTACCTTTTCCACTACAGCCCCTAGCATATTAAATAAAATAAATAAATAAAACCTGTTGCCATTGAGTCTGTTCTGACTCATGGTGAACCATGAGTAGAACTGCCCCATAGGGTTTCTTGGCTGTCATCTTTACAGAAGCAGATAGCAGCCTTTGTTCTGTAGAGCCTCTGAGTGAGCTTCAACTGCCAATCTTTAGGTTAGCAGCCAATCACAAACTGCTTATGCCACTCAGGCTCCCCTCTTAGCATATCAATCATGTTGTTAGGTGCCATCCAATTGAGTCCTACTCATAGCGACCCCATGTGACAAAGTAGAACTGCCCACTTCTGTAAAGATTTTCACCCTTGGAAACTATATAAGGCTGTTCTTCTCTGTCCTGTAGGGTCACTATGAGTTGGAATCAACTTGAATTTTTTTTTTTTTTAAATGCAATCTTTACAGTCGCAGATTGCCAGGTCTTTTCTTAGGCAGAGCCTGCTGGGTGGAATTGAACTGTCAAATGTTTGTTTAGTAGCCGAGCGCTGTGCTACCAGGGCTCCTTATATTAATCATACCAAAAAAAAAAAAAAAAAAATCTCACTGCCATCAAGTCGATTCTGACTCAGCAGCCCCCATTGGGGTTCCAAGGCTATAGATCTTTACAGAAGTAGATCACCCCATCTTTCTTCTGTGGAGCAGCTGATGGGTTTGAACCACTGACCTTCTGGTTAGCAGCCAAATGCCTTATCTACCACGCCATATAAAAAAACCAAAAACAAACTTACCGCCGTCAAGTCAGATCCAACTCATAGTGACCCCTCTTTGGGTTTCCAAGGTGGTATCACTAGGGAAGTAGATTGCCTAGTAGCTATTTTAAATTCTTAGTCTGATAATTCTAAAATCTTTCATATCTGAGTTTCCGTCTGATGGTTGCTTTGTCCCTTCAGAATGTGTTTTTTTCTTGTCTTTACTACAACTTTTATTTATTTATTTTTAATTTACAGCTGGAAATTGTGTATCTGGTAAATGATCCTGTAGTGTTAAGCTTTATAGTCATCTTTTTGAGAGTTGGCTGTGTTTAAGGTTTGCTGTAACTATCAGTGCCAAGGGCTTCAGATTCCTATAGTGTCTTTGTTTTTGTCTCCCTATTGCCTTTGGGCTTTCCTAAGAATTCCTCTTCAGATAATGTTTATGTCTTTCAGCTCTTTCAGCTATAAACCATTTTACTGTAATATACTGGAGCCCTGGTGGTAAAGTGAAGGGGAGCGAAACATTTTATAATTGCGTGATTAAATTTCAGATTTTTACTGGGCCTGTTTCTTTGGGCTATGACATTCACACATGCCTCTTAGCTATTTTGCCCCTACTTAAGTGAGACAAAAGAGCTCTGGTGGCCCAGTGTCTAAGGCATTTGACTGCTAACCAGAAAGAAGGTTGGTGGTTCAACCCACCAGCCATTCCCTAGAAGGAAGCCTCAGTTTAAGTGAGACAGGAAGACTAGAGACTGCTAGAATGGAGTAATTTTCCTTCCCTGCATAAGATAAGGCTCTGGTAAATTCATTTCCCTTACAGAACGTTGTTAGGTGTCATCAAGTTGGTTCTGACTCATAGCGACCCTATGTTTGACAGAATGAAACTTTGCCTGGTCCTGTACCATTTCACAATCGCTGGCGTGCTTGAGGTCATCATTGCAGCCATATGCTGGTCTATCTCGTTGATATGTACAAAGTTAGGGATATTTCAAAATTATTACTCTTCCTTTCTCCCTATCAGAGCCAAGAGGGAATTTTTCTAGGCTCTTTGTTGAGAGAAACTAGTGTGTTTCTACAAGGAAAAAACTGAAAGTGCGAGGTATTGCGTTAAAACTGTGTGTCCCAGGATTTCCTCACTCTCAAGCTAGTTCACAACCAGCGTCCAGCAATGCATTAAAATGGCCATTTAAGTGTTCCTACCACTTGGCTTCTCTGGTAGCATATTGGCTAAGGCACTTGACTGCTAACCAGAAGGCTGGCGGTTCAAACCCACCAGTCACTCCTCGGAAAGAAGATGGGGCAATCTACTTCCGTAGTGATACTGCCTCGGAAACCCAAGGAGGGGTCGCTACGAGTCGGGTCCGACTCGACGGCACATAACAACAGCAACAACAACACCACTTGGCTTCAGTGGATTCTCTTAAAGGTAAATAGGTCTTGGCTGTGGCATCCTGGATTCTACTTTGTCTCCAAATTTGTGGGTTGAAGTTTGCCTTGCAACCTCAGTTCTTTCCTGTGTCTAAAATGCCATTGTTTTTATAGTTTGTCAGGCCTTTTCTTGTTTAAAGAATGAGAGTGATGACTTTCAAACACTTTTTACATGTTGGAGCTGGAACTCTACTTTCACAGTTTTATATCCACATATGCTATGCTTCCTTTTTCTCATGTTACTAGCTACTTGAAGGCACTGACCATGGTAATGAAAAATATACCGATTGAGACAAGGATCTTAGAACTAACAGTGTTCTGGGCCATTATATGGCTTTGGGACTTAACTTTCTAACCTATATGTAAAACTTAATGAGCTGTGACTTCCTTTGAATCTAGTATTCTGTTTCTTTTAAATTATTTATGGTGCTTTGTAAGAGATTCTGCATGAAAAGCATTGTTGCCAAAAGCAGAAAATAATTATCTGAATACTCATAGTATTTATAGTTTCATCTTTTATTAGGAATAGGTCATGATATAATTGGTTTACAGATATTAGGCATTCAAATAATTTTGAAAAAAAGAAGTAGTGAATTCCTTGTATGGAATTTTTTCAAGAAGTATTACATTTAAAATTTTGGTATTTTAAAAATGCAGTACAAAAGAAGCCAAAAGATCACATGTTGTCTGACATACTGTTTCATGTTTATGTGAAATTGCCAGAGTAGATAAATACAGAGAGACAAAAAGGAAATTGATTATGTCCAGGGACAAGGGGAGAGGGTAATGGAGAGTAGCTACTTAATGGGTATGGGGTTTTATTTTGTAGCAATGGGTATGTTTTGGAAATAGAGGTGATGGTTGAACATTGTGAATATACTAAATTCACTGTATTATTTCCTTTAAAATGGTTAATTTCATGATGTGTGAATTTCACCTCAATGTAAAAAAGATGGTACATTAAAAATTTTTAAATCTAGCAGTACAGAAACTTTTATAGCATAAAGTAGTTATTCCTTTTGTCTCAGACTTTGTCTTCCTAACTGGAGGCAGCTACCACTTCCAGTTTCTTCCATATTCTTCCATTGCCTGACTCCTCACATCATTTTCATAAATGCAAAAATGAATACAGCATATACAGCATATTTCTTTTTTTCCACTTAATTTAGAGATAATTTATTTCTTAGCACATAAAAAGCTACCTTATACTTTTTCAAAAGTACATAGTCCAAGGAAATGCTTTCTAAGTTCTTTCAAGTTGGTGTGTGTTTCATTTCAGCTTTCTAAATAAACTATTTGTTTCCTGTGGTAATGATTTTGCCTCTACTATAACAAGGTTCTTATTTTGTTACCAATTCAATATCCCTTCAGCTAATCAATTGGTTCTTTGTAAGCAGGTTTAAGCCTAAGAACCAGCTTCATTTTGTAAGTGATTTTTCTTAGAATTAAGAATTATGATGCAATTAGCTAAATGCTGTTTATTGCAACAAGAGAACTTTTAAAAAGTAATTTAAGTAATCGATAGCCATTGAGCCAATGAATTTGTTCCATAGCTATAATTTGACAGATAGATCCATTGCTGAAGAACATGTTTGCTTTTCTTTTACTCTAGAGCTGATGAATGTGAAATAACTAACAGCAGGGCCACTCTGAAGAGACTGTGGGGCCCTCTGTTTCCCAGTGTATAAGACTATTAGTGTACAATGCATGTAAACAGAATATGCTTTATTGAAGTTGCACAAGACCTCTATTCATGTTCGACTCAAACAAATCGCACATGTGAAAACTTCCATTTGTAGTAGGTTGCATAAGCTTAAGTGCATAGAGCTATAGTGCTTTTCAAAAATATTAATTTGCAAATTCAGCAAGCAGCTGAAAATGATTCTAGACTTGGAAAATGAGATTAGGAGAGAGGTAGAGGGATTGCCTTTGGATCACTTTTGTGTACATGCATGCAAGGGGTTATAGGTAAGTGGAAGTTTTTCTCCTATTGAGCAGTAATTTGCAGTTAGCACAGTGTCTAAAATGCCCACCATTATGGAGAGGAGGGAGAAAACTACAAGAAGGAGGGAAATCTACTAACTCTATGGACTATGTGGCTTATGAGAGCAAGTCCATCGCTAATGATTTGCTTCAAGGAGTCTGGAATGCAAAGGAATGGACCCTTCTTGTGGGATTTTGATTCAGAATTTACAATATATCATACCTAAAATATGATTTTTTGAGGTAATATAAAGTAATTTTTTGTCTCATTGTTGAATATCTCTATTAGTAGTAGATAAGATTTGTAAATGCAGAGAGTTAAAAAATGTTCAGAAAGGAACAAAATGAAAAGTCAGATCCCTTTTAGCTGTTGTTGTTATGTGCCATTGAGTTGGCCCTGACTCATAGTGACCCCTCCTTGGGTCTCCGAGGCAGTATCACTACAGAAGTAGGATTGCCCAGCCTTCCTTCTGAGGAATGGCTGGTGGGTTTGAACTGCAAGCCTTCTGGTTAGCACTCAAGTGCTTTATGCACTACGTTATCAGAGCTCTTTAGTAACTATTAAACAGGTGTTTTTGATTATTTGTTTGACACTTTCTACAAAAATTCCATGTGGTTGTGTGTAAATGGATAATTTATGTTCACAGTGGGATCATATTATACAAATTGTTTTGCCTTTTCATTTACTAATATGTATATATTTTTTTTTTATTTTAGATGAAAACATACACAACAAAACATATATCTGTTCAAGTACAGTTCATTGACAGTGGTTACATATTTCACATTGTGTCACCATTCTCACTATTGCTGCCCGTATTGCTTCATTGCTGTTAGTTTAGCCCAGTAAAGTTCTCATCTGTGATTTAGAATTACTATTGTCATTATAATCTCAATTCTTAAAAAGGGTGCAACTCTCAATGCAAATATTCTTTTCTTATTGAATTAAATTGTTGTTTAATTTGAACATGACTTCATGGGGTAGTAGTTTCCATTCTGTTTAAAAGTTGTTTCCAGTGGATTCAGGGTTCCTCCATTGTCAATGTATCCAGTTAAGTTTGATTTACAAAAAGAATATGAGGTTCTGTTCCACAGTTTATAACCTTTTGATCAGGACCCATCTATTAGGTCCCATATCAAAATATTCAGTAACTGTAGCAGGCACCATCCATTTCTTTTGCTTTCATGGTGTGGTGCATTGATTACTTTGTATAGCCCTTTTAGTGAAAGCTCTTCATTTTGTGATGTATTATAAATCCTAGCCTCTATGCCTGTGCTTAAGGAACTTTGGTGGTGTGGTACCTCAGGCATTTGACTGCTAACCAGAAGGTTGGTGGTTCAAACTCAACAGCTACTCCTCGGAAGGAAGACTGGGTAATCTACTTCCATAAAGAATTACCACCTTGGAAACCCAAAGGAGGTTGCTATGAGTCAGAATCAGCTTGAATGGAGTGAGTTTGGTTTTTTTTTTGTTTGGTATGTCTGTGGGTATAGTCCCATTTTGGAGTGAGTTGTCCATTATGTTAATGAGGCAAGATTAGGGTGGGTTGTATCCTGAGTCATCACCTTATTATAAGGTGTAACTCAAGTCACTGCTCTTAGTTTCCTTGAGGGTGTGATCTACATCAAATATATATAAATGCTCTGGCAAAGTTTACCCTGTGGCTCTGGATCTTGCATCTGGTTCATCACCATCTGACCTCTAGTTCTTGGGATTTGAAACAGCGGCCTATTGAATGACTTGATTTACTGCTTCTACAGCCTCATGAGACAGCAGCCTGTCATCTAAACTGCCAATTTAGGTTTGTTTGGCCCCTGCAGCCATGTCATCAGTGAGGAGAATCTTTCAGATTGACTACTGACCCCCAGATTTGGGACTTGCCAGCCTCTACAACCATATGAGCCATTTCTTTGGTGGTTTGTGAGTTCTGTGTGATGTTACAGTGAATTAGGTTAACCTAAGACTCACTTATGCCAAAAAATTTGGAAGATAGCTACCTGGCCAACTAACTGGAAGAAATACATATTTGGGTCCATTCCAAACAAAGATGATCCAACAGAATGCAGGAATTATCAAACAGTATCATTAATATCACAAACAAGTAAAATTTCACTGAAGATAATTCAAAAACTGTTACAGTATGTTACATACAGTATATTGACAGCCAGATAAGCAAGCTGGATTCAAAAGAGGGCGTGAAATGAGGGATATCATTGCTGATGTCAGATGGATCTTGCTTGAAACAAAGAATACCAGAAAGATGTTTACCTGTGTTTCCTTGACTACACAAAGAAATCCAACAGTGTGAATCATAACAAATTATGGATAACATTGAGAATGGGAATTCCAGAATACTTAATTGTGCTCATGAGGAACCCATACATAGACTGAGAGACAGTTGGTCAAACAGAGTAAGGGGATACTGAATGGTTTAAAACCAGGAAAGGTGTGTTTCAGGGTTGTATACTTTGACCACACTTACTGAATTGGTATGCTGAGCAAATAATCTGCAAAGGTGGAATATATGAAGAAAAATGTGATGTCCAGATTGGAGGAAGACTATTGGCATAGTGCTTAAGGCATTTGACTGCTAACCAGAAGGCTGGCGGTTCAAACCCACCAGCCAATCCTCAGAAGGAAGATTGGGCAATCTACTTCCATAGAGATACCACCTGAGAAACCCAAGGAGGGGTTGCCATGAGTCAGATTCGACTTGATGGCAGTGAGTTTGGAGTTTTTAGTTTATAGAAATACAAAATGTATATAGTTTGTTCTTTTTCCTTACAACTTCATTATTTTTGAGCTCTTCTTTGAAAGGCCTTTTTATCTTCTGCATCATAAATAATTTATCCATGCTTTTCCCTAGTAGTGTAGTTTTCTTTTAGGTATTGTTAGGAAACTACCTTATCCCTTCCCCCTCCCCCCACAGCTATATAGCCAATTGTCCCAACACTATTATTAATGACTCATTTTTCTGCAGTTGTTTTAAGGTACTGCAAGACATATTTTACATATCTCCATAGAAGACACGATGGAATAGAGGATAAGAGCAGGAGGTTTACAATTTGGCTTAGCTGAGTTGCCATTTACCAGTTATGTAATCCTGAGCAAGCATTGTTATCTGTTTCCTCATTTGTAAAAGGCAGCTCCCAAGAAGTAGCTGTTTTTTTTTTTTTTTCCCAATAACTTCACTTATCATTGGGCCAAGATCTGTGATTTTCACATACTCATCACTCAAAAAAATATTTGTGGAGGTGGAATAGATATTCTCCTTACTTCTTACTGCTACTTCTAGACCATTGTTTTCTTTTTTCCTGAAAGTCCTTGCTCCTGCACAGATCACTGTGTCTGGAGAAAAACACTTGACCTTGCTGACAGGTCTTACTTTGTGACCACAGCCATAAGTGAGCCCTTAAGCACGGTGCAGTGGTTCCATAGTGTTAACTTGGCTCCCTGCACACCACACACACCATGTTTATTCCTACCTCATTGGCCACTCCTTATGCTCTTTTGATGAATCTTTATGTCTAGATATTGGAGGATCTCAAGGCTCATTTCTCAGACTTCTTTTGTTTTCTTTTCCTGTGGAGGACTCAATGCCCAGGTGAGCTCATTTAGTCTCGTGATTGCTAACAGCTTGTATACAGTGATGGTGCCTCAGCATTTATCACCAGACTGCCACCCATGAGCTTCACATTTGACATCTCCATACCTCTACATACATTTACACGGAGATGTTTGAGAGGACAGCCCCATGTAAGCGACAACTTCATGCATGCACAGAGTTGCACAGGATGAAAACCTGGAAGGATCTTTTCCCACTTTTTTTCCTTTCTTATTTCTTTTCTTTCTTCCTGCCTTCCTTCATTTTTCTCTCCTTTATTCTCCCTCCTCCTTTTCTTCTTCCAATTTATCTTTTTTATAAACTAATCATTTTAGATCTATCTTCAGAAGATATCTAAGTTTTTACTTCTCACTGTCTTCATCATTATTCCTCTAGGCCACACCATCATTCTCTTTTGAGCATACTCTTTCCCCTCATATTCTCATGCCCTATGTCCTTATTTGACCTAGGTATCACTTAAAATATTACTTTTCCAGCAAGGCTGTCACACACCACTCTAAGAAAATAGCAAGTCCCTGCCCCCTTTTTTTAACCTTGCTTGATTTTCTTATGGCTCTTTTCGCTAATGAATGATGTGTGTATATGTGTGTGTATTTATATATACCTAAATACACACATTACAAATTTATAAAGGTTTTGAGTGGTTGTCCCTTTTTTTTTCTCATAAGTCATGTTACTTTAGTGACTGCAACTTTTCTTATTCTCAGCTTCTTTAGTTTGCCAAGCTAAGTTAATAAGGAGTATGCATAACTCATTAACCAGTCATTGTAGAGTGGATTCCACTCATGACTCCATTTTTGTACTAGTAAAACTGTGTTCCATAAGCTTTCCAGTGGCTGAGTTTTTGGAAGTAGATCACCAGCCATTTATTCTCAAGTGCCTCTGGGTGTACTCAAACCTCCAAACTTTCAGTTAAGAGCAAGCACACAGAGGACTCAAACTCACTAATAAGACCCAGTTATATGTTGATGTACACACAATTGCTGAAAAAAAATGAATAACAAAATTTATTTAATGCATATTTTTGCACCAGGTGGTTTTCTCAGGTTATTCCAAATAATTGGTTCTTTTATTCCTAATTGAAAGTAGTATCTGTGTCACATAAAGGAGTGAATTAATTAAATTATATTGACATAAATTCAAGCAGAAATTACTGAGAAGCACATTCTTCCAAAAAGAGAAGCCTTCAAGTGAGAAACAGTAGAATTCTTTCTTTTTTTTTCTTTCTAAGATCACTCAAAGGGTATTGTGTGAGCTTAAAGGTTTCTTCAAAGTCTGAACTTGAGAGCAGGGGCCGAGTCTTACTCATCTTTCTGTGCCCTCCTACCCAGTATCTCAGCAGATGGTAGGAGTGTAATAAAGTATGGATGAATGGAAGGAGATTTACTAAAATAAATTTCTGCTAAAACAAGATACAGCATTCCTAGCTGCAAACTCTTGCATTAAGCATAGCAGAATTTATGGAGAAATTGAAGAATAGGGACTGAGCACTCAAAGTCTATTCAACTTTTTAACCAGGGCTCTCTAAAACCAATAATTGATACCTGGGTAAGCATGCAACATGGCTGGAGGTTGTCACAATGTACATTACCAATATAAATAAAAAAAAGGAAAATCCAGTGAAATACCGCAGTACGTTAATTCAAGCCCATTTGCTGGTGATGAAGCAGTGCAGAAGGAAGTGGATGTCTGTTTCAGTGGAGCTGCTGTACAGGTGGAGACAGGGACATTGTATCCTGCCGAGAGCCTGAGAGCCACACAAGGCTTAAGTGCACCTCTCTGAGTAGAGAGCTCTGGGTACAGGCTTTATTTTGTAATTTCCTTTTTTTTTTCTTTTAAGTAATGCAGCTGAAAAAGCCTCCTGTTGCTAATGCCCCAGCTTAGCAGAGAGCTTTTTCTTTCCTGCTGAGGGTTAAAATTCTGTTTACTCGTTCTTCTTACCTGGGAAATTTGGCAGAAACATTTATTATCTTTTGTTTGAAGGGTCAGAGTTCATTGCCAAATGAAAGCAAAAAATAGATTTGTAAACAACTGGATTGCACTTTCTAGAGTTGAGTATCTTGATGGTGTTCAGGACCGAGGAGGAGCAACATGACACAGCTGCAAAAAGAGGCTTGATCTGTTCAAGGACCAAATGATGTTCCAGGCAATGTCAAGGCCATTGACTAGGAGATGCTTTGGCATTGAACATTTTAGCCTTGACAAGACTGGTCATCAGACTTTGCAAGGAAATTGAGTTTTCATGTTGTGTGTGGCAAAAGCTTGTTATTTTAGTAAAAGGGCAGTGAGGAGGGAATATATCTACCAAAGAGATGTGTGGATTTATCCACCAGAATGTATCTTAGGTCTTTTCATATTTAAACTTTTGCTGCTCTCTATTGCCCTGCTTTGAAGAGACTAGGATAGTTCAACAAGGACAAGAAGGGGAGAAAGAAAGATGGAATTGATTTTGTTCTGTTCTACCAGAAATGCATACGAATAAGCAGAGTTCAGACAGTGCTGCTGCACTACTGAAGACCAAACACTATACTTGAGAAAAGAATTTGGGAAATCTGAGGTTATCCGGATTCATTCTGATTTTTTTTCCTCTCTCAGTTGATACGTTTGTTTCTTTTTCTTTTCCTTTGTTTATTTTTAAATAACAACTTCATTGAGGCATGATTCATACAGAATACAATTCACCATTTTTAAGAATACAATTCAGTGTTTTTTAGTGTATCCATAGAGTTATGCAAATATCACGACTATCTAATTTCAGAACATTTTCAGTACCACCCCAAAAACAACCTGTACCTATTGCAGTTAATCTTCTTTCCCATTTGCCTCATGCCACTGTCAACCAATAATTTACTTTTGGTCCCTGTGGATTTTCCTATTTTAGATATTATATAAAAATTTCAGACAATATGTGCCATTTTTGGTGTGATTTCTTTCACTTTGAATAATATTTTCAAGGTTCAACAATGCTGTAACATTAATCAGCCCTTCATTCCCTTTTAATGTCAAATAGATAATATTCAATTGTATGGATAAACCATACTTTATTTGATTTAGGTTGTTTCTACTTTTTGCTGATTATAAATAATGCTGCTATGAATAATGTACATGTTTTTGTGTGGCCACTTCTTTTGGCTATATACCTAGGAGTGGAGTAACTGGGTCATATGGTACCTCTATGTTTGATATAGTGAGGAATTGCCAAACTATTTTCCAAAGTAGCTGAAATATTTTACAGTCCCACTGGCAATATATGATGTTTCAAATTTCTCCACATCCTTGCCAACACTATGTTTTTGATTATAGCCATTCTCCAAACCAAAAACCCATTGCCATCGAGTCAATTCCAACTCATAGAAACTCTATAGGACAGAGTAGAAATGCACAATGAGTTTTCAATGCTATAAATGTTTACAGAATCATACTGTCTCATCTTTCTCCTACAGAATGTCTGGTGAGGTTGAACCACCAACCTTTCGGTTAGCAGCCACATATTTTAACCACTGTTGCAAGAGCTCCATAAAACTATTCTCTTTTTCGTTATTATTAGGTGCAGTTGAATTGGTTCTGACTCATAGAGACCCTATGTGCAACTGAATGAAACACTGCTCAGTCCTGCGCCATCCTCACAATCTTTGCTGTGCTTGAGCCCATCATTGCAGCCACTGTGTTAATCCATCTCATTGAGGGTCTTCCCCTTTTTTGCTGATCCTCTTCTTCACCAAGCATAATATCCTTCTGCAGGGAATGGTCCCTTCTGACACAGCATGACCAAAGTAAGTAAGACGACATCAGGTCGTTCTCGCTTATAAGGAGCATTCTGGCTGCACTTCTTCAAAGACAGATTTATTTGTTCTTCTGGCAGTCCATGGTCTTTTCAATATTCTTTGCTTATACCACAGTTCAAAGGCATCAACTCTTCTTTGATCTTCCTTACTCATTGTCCAGCTTTCACATACATAGGAGGCAAATGAAAATACTATGGCTTGGGTCAGGCATACCTTAGTCTTCAAAGTGACATCTTTGCTTCTTAAAACTTTAAAGAGCCTTTTGAAGTAGATTTTCACAGTGCAGTAGAATGTCTGATTTTCTGACTGCTGCTTTCCATGGGTGTTGACTGTGGATCTCAGTAAAATGAAATCCCTGACAACTTATCTTTTCTCCATTTATCATGATGTTGCCTATTGGTCTAATTGTGAGGATTTTTGTTTTCTTGATGTAGAGGTGTAATCCATACTGAAGACTATGATCTTTTATCTTCATAATCTGCATATTACAGATTGTTGATAGTTTTTCTCAAATCATTATGTCATCTTCTTCTTCATATAATCCAGCTTCTCTAATTATTTGTTTGGCACATGGATTGAATAAGTATTGGGAAAGGATACAACACTGACGTACACCCTTCCTGATTTAAAACCATGCGGTATCCTCTCATTGTGTTTGAATGACAGCCTCTTGATCTATATACCTATTCCTCATGAGCCCAATGAATATTCTAGAATTCCCAGTCTTTGGAATGTTATCCATAATTTATAATGATCCACACAGTCAAATGCCTTTGCAAAGTCAATAAAAAAAAACAGGTATACATCTTTCTGGTATTCTTTGCTTTCAGCCAAGACTCATCTGACATTAGTAATGATATCCCTCATTCTATGTCTTCTTCTGAATCCAGCTTGCATTTCTGGATATTCCCTGTCAATATATTGCTGCAACCAATTTTGAATTATCTTCAGCAAGGTTTTCTTGTGTGTGATATTAATGATATGGTTAGATAATTTCTGCATTCTGTGGGATAATCTTTGTTCAGAATGGCCACAAATATTGATCTCTTCCAGTCAGTTGGCCAGGTAGCTGTCTTCCACTGAAAACCTTATGAAAAGCTGTGAAACACTGTCTGATATATTACTGGAAAAATTTATCAGTAGTCATGATATATTGTCTGATACAGTACCCAAAGATGAGCCCCTCATGTTGGAAGGCACTAAAAATACAACTAGGGAAGAGCTGCCTCCCCAAAGTTGAGTTGACCTCAATGATGTGGATGGAATAAAGCTTTAGGGACTCTCATTTGCTGATGGGGCATGACTTAAAATGGGAAGTGACAATTGCAAATATTCCTAATAATTGGAATGTGGAATGTATGAAGGTAGGAATCTAGGAAAATTGGAAGTAGTCAAAAATGAAATGGGATGCATAAAGATCAATATCCTAGGCATTAGTGAGGTGAAATGGACTGGTACTGGCCATTTTGAAACAGACAATCATAGGATTTACTATGCCAAGAATGACAAATTGAAGAGGAATGGAGTAACAGTCTTTGTCAAAAGGAATGTCACAAGATCTATCCTGAAATACAATGCTGTCAGTGATATGATAATATCCATATGCCTACACAGAAGACCAGTAGTGATAGGATAAAATCCATATGCCTACACAGAAGGCCGGTTAGTACTACTATTACTCAAATGTACTCACCAACCAATAAAGTTAAAGATGAAGAAACTGAATACTTTTACCAGTTTCTGAGGTCTGAAATTGACAGACTGTTCAAGATGTATTGATAATTATTGGTGATTGGAATGTGAAACTTACAAACAAAGAAGAATCATTGGTTGTTGGAAAACATGGCCTAGGTGATAAAAATTATGCTGGAAATTGCATAATAGAATTTTGCAAACAAATTACTTATTCAATGCAAATACGTTTTTTCAACAACATAAACATCAGCTATACATGTGGACCTCACCAGATGAAAAACACAGATATCAGATAGACTACATCTGTGGAAAGAGGTGATGGAGTAACTCTATCACCAGTTAAAACAAGGCCAGGAGCTGACAGTGGAACAGGCCATCTAAAGAAAATTAAGATAAGTTCATGAGAGCCAAAATATGTCCTTGATTATATCCATCCTGAATTTAGAGACCATCTGAAGAATAGATTTGATGCATTGAACACAAGTAACCAAATACCAGACAAGTTCTGGGATGACATGAAGAATGTCATACATGAAGAAAGCACATAGTCACTAAAAAGACAGGAAAGGAGAAAAAAAATGGATGTCAGAAGAGAACCTGAAACTTATTCTTGAACATAGAGTAGCTAAAGAGAATGGAAGAAATAATGCTGAAATTGAAAAACAAAACAAAAAACAAAACAACCCCGAAGATTGCAAAGGGTGGCTCAAGAACACAAAGTAAAGTGTTATAGTGAAATGTACAAAGACCTGGAGTTAGAAAACCAAAAAGGAAAAGCATGCTCAACATTTCTCATGCTGAAAGAACCGAAGAAAAAATTCAAGCCTTGATTTGCAATATTGAAGGATTCTATGAGCAACGTATTAGAACAATGCAGTAAGCATCAAAAGAAGATGGAAGGGATATATGGAGTCGCTGTACCAAAAAGAGTTGGTCGTTATCCAACTATTTCAGGATGTAGCATATGATCAAGCACCAATCGTATCTAAAGAAGAAGTCCAAGCTACACTGAAGGGATTGGTGCAAAACAAGGCTCCAGGAATTGACAGAATACCCATTGAGATGTGCCAATAAACGGATGCAGCTCTGGAGGCTTTTACTTGTTTATGGCAAGAAATTTGGAAGACAGCTATGTGGCTGACTGACTAGAAGAGATCAGTCAACTCTCTTCTTTACTAAGGCTGATAACTTTCTCCAGGGACTTACCTGTCTCACAACATGACCAAAGTATGTGAGAAGTCTGGACATTTCTGCTTCTAAGGAGTATTTCTAGCCATACTTCCAAGACAAATTAATTTGTTCTGGCAGTCTATGGTACATTCAATATTCTTGGCCAGCATCACCATTCAAATGCCTGAATTCTTTTTAAGTCTTCCTTATTTATTTTCTGGCTTCCACAGGCATATGAAGCTATTGAAAATACCATAGCTTGGGCGAGGTGTCCCTTATTCTTGAAAGTGACATCTTTACTATCTAACACTCTAAAGAGGTCCTTTGCAGCATATTTGCCCTGTGCTATATATTGTCTAGAGTAATGCCTAAGGCACATGACTGCTAACCAGAAGTCTTATGGTTCAAACTCACCAGCCACTCCTCAGAAGGAAGGCTGGGCGATCTACTTCTGTAGTGATACTGCCTCGGAAACCCAGGGAGGGGTCTCTATGAGTCAGAGTTGTGAGTTTGGTTGGTTTGGTTTTGGCATTGACTTTTAAGGGACCCTGAACCTTGAAGCTTCCTCTTTTGGGGGCTTGGATTGGTGACTACATATATGCAAGGGAGAGGGTGACACATCTTTGGGGTTGATGGAGGCCCCTCCTGCTGGGAAGTCAGTCATTCTTTGACTGATAAATCTTTTTGCTTATATCCTTTCTAGTAATAATAAAAGAGTAACTAAGTAGAGGTAGTACTCACTATGAATTTTATATGCTGTTATACAGAATTAATGAACCCCCAAGGGGCAGTGAGTTTCTGACTTAGCTCAGGATGACTAGTTTAGAGAAAAGCTACACAAGAAGTAGTAAGGACAGTCCTAACTCTTGGAAATCCAGTCTTAAAAGCCTTGTGGTCACAGAAAGGGTGCCCAAGAAGTCAATGAAGAAGGATAGAGACTTCTAGCTTCTAGCTTGTGACCTAGACCAAGGAGCTAGAGAGAGAGGGTCTGGCTGTTCTAAAGTGCAGACTCCTGGGAATGTGGCTATTAGCTGATCACCTGGTGCCAAGTAGCCAGGGATATTTTGACCTGGCTCCGGTGGCTGGGAATGAAGTCTGACCTACTTCTGGAGGATTAGGGTGAGAAAGGAAGTGCCACTGTAGTGACTGGCAATCAGAATGGAGATTTTGGAAGGTGAAGCCTGGACCTATTTCCAAGTGGGAATTCATGTTTATTCTTACCATGCAGTTTGCAATAAAGGTGGAATTTGCCCACCTTTACCTTTTAGTATTGCAGTCAGCGGCACTTCATCATTTTATCTCTTTTATTATTTGTGCTTTTGGTGTCATATATAAAAAATAATTACCTAATTTAAGATCACCAAGATTTACTCTTATGTTTTCTTCTAAGAAATCTATAATTTTAACTGTTACGTTCAGATCATGACTTATTTTATTTTTATATGTGATGTGAAATATGAATCTAGTTTCATTCTTTTACATGAGGATCTCTAGTTGTCACAGCACCATTGGTTGAGAAGACTGCCCTTTACCCATTGAATTGTCATGGTATCCTTTTTAAAAATCATAAGGGAAAACCTTATGAATAGCAGAGAAACACTGTCTGATATATTACTGTGCAACTTTAAAAGTCAAGTAGCCCTAAATATATGGATTTGTTTCTAGACTATCAAATCCAATCCATTATCTATATGTCTGTCCTTATGCCAATACCACACTGTCTTGATTATTATTACTTTGTAGTACATTTTGACATTAGGAAGTATGATTGCTCTATTATTTATTTATTTATTTCTGGTATGTGGCTATTTGGAGTCTCTTGAATTTTTACATGAATTTTAGGATCTGCTTGTATAATTTCTTTTAGAAAGATCAGTACAAGGCTGCTCCGTATGAAGCAGAGGTTGAAGATGTCC
>NW_006921612.1:12869059-12871802 GCF_000298275.1 Orycteropus afer afer | reverse complement strand
TGGGGTTTAGTCCACTTCTATATCCTTCCCTTCAAGGCTCAGGGGTCCAGGATTATCTTCTGTGTCTGTGTTAATTGGTTTCCCTTTTCTTTGTTGATGAGGGTCTGTGCAGTCTTTCTGTCTAATCCACCATCTTTCCAGAATTCCCCCTCCCTCCTGTTTATAGGTTCAGTATTTTGTTGTAAAGTCTCATAGAATTTACAGACTGCCAAGGAAATGGCTCACATGGTGGTGGAGACTGGCAAGTCTCATATGCATCGGTCAGGTATCATTCTGGAGAATTCTCCTCACTCACATGGTTGCAGGGGCTGATGAACCCAAATTGGCAGGTCAGAAGACTGGCTGATGTCTCAAGTCCCAAGAACTGGGGTGGAAGTTGGAGGCAAGGGTGGGGGTGGGGGACTGATTGTTGACAAACCAGATGTAGGGTACAGAGAAGAAAGCATACTTTACCAGAATATTTGCATGTATAATAAGCTCAAGGTAACTAAGGACAGTGACTTGAATCATACCCTCCAACAAGGCGGGATTCAAGATATATTCCACCTTAATCCTGTCTCATCAATGCAACAGACAATTTATCCCAAAATGGGGACCATAACCATAGGCATACTCACTGCCGTCAAGTTATTCCAACTCATAGCTACCCCTCCTTGGGTTTCCAAAGCAGTATCTCTACAGAAGTAGATTACCCAATCTTCCTTCCAAAGAGAGGCAGGTGGGTTTGAACCACCAGCCTTTTGGTTAGCAGTCAAATGCCTTAATCACTATGCCATCAGAGCTCCCAACCATAGACATAAAGGCTAACATTTAAAATACATCACAGAATGAATGACTATGGCTAGCTAGAAGGGCCATACTAAGCAATTCACTGCACTGTAGGATCAAATTGTCAATTTCTACAAAAAAGCAGGTGGGGTTTTTTAAAAGTGATTGCAAAGAATTGGTGGAGAATTGGCAATATAGCTATATTAGTATTAGTTCTTCCAATCTATGAATACAAGATACCTTTCCATTTACTGAGGAGCTCTGGTGGTGTAGTGCCTAAGGCATTTGACTGTTAACCAGAAGGCTGGTGGTTCAAACCCACCAGCCACTCCACAGAAGGAAAACAGGGCAGTCTGCTTCCATAAAGATTAACTGCCTTGGAAACCCAAAAAAAAGTCCCTGTGAGTTGGAATGAACTTGATGGCAGTGAGTTTGGTTTGGTTTTGGTTCCATTTACTTATATCTTTTTCAATTTATTTTAACTTTAATTTGTAGTTTTCAAAATATTTGTCTGGCAGAACTTTTGCTAAATTTTTTCCTAGTTATTTTATTCTTTGTGGTGCTAGTAGAAACAAATATTTTTTCCTAATTTCATTTTCAGATTCTTTATTTCCAGTATATAGAAATACAATTGAGTTTTGTATGTTGACCTTGTTTCTTGAAATCTTATTGAACTTATTCATTTGTATTAATAATTTTCTTTTGTTCTGGGTTTTTCAGGAATTTGTACATGTATGATTCTATCTTCTGTGGTTAGAGATTGGCTTACTTTTGTCTTTATGGTATTATTTATTTTCCTTGTATAACTGCCCTGGCTAGAACCTCCAGTGAAACGTTGAGTAGAAGTGTCAAAAGTGAACATCCTTGTCTTGTTCCTGATTGTTGAGGAGAATCCAGTCTTTCATCTTTAAGTATGATGTTATTTATATTTTTTCCCCAGATGGCTTTAATCGATTTGATTTAGTTTTCTTTTATTGCTAATTTTTTGAGTGAGAAGCTGTTGGATTTTGTCACATGCTTTGTGTATGTGTGTGTTTATCTATTGAGATGATTATGTGGTTGTTGTCTTTTATGCTAATAATATAGCTTACTTATTTCATTGAATGATTTTTTCACATGTTAAACAAATTTTGCATTCTTCAGATAAATCCTATTTGGTCATGGTATGAACCCTTTTTGTAGGTTGCTTCTTATTTTGTTAAGGGTTTTTGCATCTATATTTGTGATGGATACTGATCTGTAGCTTAATTTTCTTTTCTGCTGATATCTTTGTAATTCTGGCCTCATAGAATGAGGTAGGAAGTTTTCCCTTCTGTTTTGCTTTTTGGAAGATTATGTTAAAGATTGTAACTAATTCTTATTTGTGTGTTTGGTAGAATTCACCTGTGAAGTAACATGGCCCTGGATTTTCTTTGGCAAAAATTTTTGATTACTATTTTAATCTCTTGTTAATCTTGTTCTGATTTTGTAATTTTTCTTGAGTCAGTTTTGGTAGTATGCAGTTTTCTAGGAATTTGTCAATTTCATCAAATTTTTCTAATTTCTTGGAATACAGTTATTCATAGTATTCCCTACAATTCTTTGTATTTATGTAAGATCAGTAGTGATGTTCCCTTTTTCATTTCTGACTTAGGAAATTGAATATTCTCTATGATTTCCTTTTCAAGTCTAGCTAAATGTTTGCCAGTTTGGTTGATCTTGAAAAGAACCAATTTTTGGTTTTGGTGATTCTGCTCTGTTATTTTTCTGTTATTCTTTTATGTATATACATACACTGTTGTCGAGTTGGACCTGACTCACAGTGACCGCTCTTCGGGTTTCTGAGGCAGTATCACTAGGAAGTAGGTTGCCCAACCTTGGCTGGTGGGTTTGAACTGCCAGCCTTCTGGTTAGCAGTCAAATGCCTTAGACACTATGCCACCAACGATTGTGTGTGTGTGTGTGTGTGTGTATTATATTGTTGTTGTTGTTATGT
>NW_006921612.1:12835252-12868959 GCF_000298275.1 Orycteropus afer afer | reverse complement strand
ATTTACAATGCAGCAGCTCCCCTCCCACTTCCTCCCCATAGTTACCTCCTCCCAGTGTCCATCCCTTCATACTCTTCTGCACCCTGAGCTATCTCCCTCTAGAGCATAATTCTTGAAAAGAAAATTTTCAAAAGAGAATGCTATTTTATTGTTTCATTTTACACATTTTCATTAGAGCACTTAAACAGCTGAGTAATTGTGCTCATTTGGACATTTGCATTTCTTTTTTAATTTGGCTTTTGTAAGTTTTGGAATTTAAAAATTTTGACTTAAGGGTTTTTATTACTAGTTTATAAGCACTCTTTTATAAATGGGGACATTATCATTTGGTTATATTTTAAGAGCTTTTTATTCAAATAAAATGAATTAATGCATATGCAAACATACCCACACATACTTTGGATTTTTTCTTTTTGCAAGAGTTTTCCTTATTTTATTACTTTTAAAAGTTGGGGGAAAGAAAGCTTTAATTTTTTGTGTAGACACATGCATCTGTCTTGTCTGTTGTGGTTTTTTCATTGTTTTTATGCTGGATACATTTAGCAAGATCACTTAATTTTTAACACTTAAATTTTTTTTTTTTGTAATGCCCTATGTATGCATTTATATGTAAATATATATATATATATATATATATATATATTTTAACTTTTATTTTTTCCCTACTCCAGTTTTTAGGCACTCTGGTAGCATAATGCCTAAGGAATTTGGCTGCTAACAAGAAGACTGGCAGTTCAAACCCACCAGCCACTCCTCGGAAGTAAGGTTGGGCAATCTACTTCCGCAGTGATACTGCCTCGGAACCCAAGGAAGGGTTGCTATGCATCAAAATCGACTGGACAGCAGTGATTCCACGACACTGAGTTTGGTTTTTTTGGTTTACTCCAGCTTTTATTATTTTCTTCGTTTACTTACTTTGGTTTTGGTTTGTTTTTCTTTTTTCTGCTTTGGGTAGAAGTTTGGATCAGTAATATTATTTTTTTTATTATTATTTTTTTAATCAAAGTTGTTTACAACTATAAATTCCCCTCTAACACTGCTTTTGCCACATTCCTTATTTTTGGTATTTTATGTCCTCATTTTCATTCATGTCCAAATATTTCCTAATTTCTTTGTGACTTATTACTTGATCCATTGATTAATTAAGAGTTTTGTTTAATATCCACATACTTATGAATTTTATTATATTTTTTATTTCATTCCACTGTGGTAAAAGAGAAAGAAAATTGTTTTCCCTTTGTACAATTTCAAACTTTTTGAGTTTATTGAAATATATTTCATGGAATATCATATGGCCTATCGTAGAGGTTGTCCATGTGCTCTTGAGAACAATGGAGCCTTCTCTAGTTGAGTGATTTGTTTTATGGATGTCCCTTAGGTCTGGTATGTTTATAGTGTTATCTAAATCTTCTACTTCCTTGTTGATATTCTGCCTATTTGCTCTATCCATTTCTGAAAGTGAGAAATTGGTATCTCCAACTATTATTTTTCAATTGTCTATTTTTCCTATCATTTCTGCTTTTTATTTATTTATTTTGGGCTTCATTGTTAGGGACATGTGTTTTTAATTTTTTAAGGAGGTCTGGAGGCATAGTGCCTAAGGCATTTGACTGTTAACCAGAAGGCTGATGGTTCAAACCCACCACCATTCTATGGAAGGAAGGATGGGCAATCTACTTCTGTAAACATTTACCACCTCGGAAACCCAGTGGGTCACTATGAATTGGAATCAACTCTGTGGCAGTGAGTTTGGTTTTTAATAACAATTTTATTTCCCATATTTTAACTTGTGTGCCATTGGTATAACCACTGTAGCTCTTGCGGGTCATCTTTGCATGATACATCTTTTTTTTTTTTTTAAATTTCAACCTGTTTGTAGCTTTGAATCTAACGTGCATCTCTTATAACAGCTAGCTTTTAGCCATTCTACCAATCTCTGCATTTTGCTTGAAGTATTTAGAAAGTTTAAAGTAATTACTGATAAAGTAGAATTTACATCTGTCATTTTACTATTTGTTTCCTACCTCTTATTTATCTTTTGCTTCTCTACTTTTCTTTTTTGCCTTATTTTGTGCCAAGTAAGTGTTTTCTAGTATATCATTTTAATTTCATTGTTGTTTATTTTATGTTTTGAGTTACTTTCTTGGTGATACCAGTGAACATTTTATTGCCTTAGTTTCAGCTTTTTTGTAGACCTAAGCCTTTCCCGACAGGAGTCCCAGTCCAACAGAGTGTAATGGCTATGAATGGGAAAGGAGAGAACAAAATAGAAGATCGTGGAATAATCTGTTCTCTGAGAAGTGTCTGTGTTGATGGATTTTTCTGCTTACTCTTCAGTTGTTTACATACTAAACTTTAGTTTTCTCTCCAGTGGACTATGACACTTTCCAAATATTTAATCTGAAAAGATTTCTAATACTGCCAGCAATGACTTCCTTCACTGGCTTAGAGACGTGAAAGACCAGTGCTGGGATGATTCTAAGTAAGTGTGATGGACTTTGGTGTTCTTCTCCTCCCTGTTCTTTAACCTGCTATGCCCTTATCTTGTTTCCCAGGTATCTGGCTTCCTGCTGAGTCTAAATACTTCCAGTTCTCCCAGCTCTGGAGAGACCTTGGTGCCAGGAGATCTTCTCTCACTTCTTCCTCTGTCAGCCAGTCATGAGGGGAAGAGACAGCTGAATGTGCATAACCACACTAAGATTTGGCAGGAAGACCATTCCTCTCCTCCCCTCAGGATTTCTCAGAGGTAACTTCAACTCTGGAAAATGAAGGCTTGAAAACCCTCATTCATCTTTTCTTAGTGGACTCTCAGGCCATTGTTGGCAAAGACTATAGGAATGTATGGATTTTTCTGTACCTCTTAAACTATACCATATAGTCAATTACCTAGTAAGCCTCTCCAAATGAATTCCAAGGAGAGTTCTCAAGACATTATATTGTGCTATTACAATGATTTGTACTTTACAGTGATTTCCACATGGCTCCTATTCATTACTTATAAAAACCTTGTGAGGTTGATAATGCTAGCTTCATTTTAGAGAGAAAGAAAGTGTAGAAGATCAATGTGGGTTATTCAAGGTCTTGTTGATGGAGTCATTTATTCATTCCAAACAGCCAGGCACTCAGAATGAGCACTGAGCAAAACAGACAAAAATCCCTGCCCTTATGGAGATTACACTCTAGTGGGAATGCAATAGAGGATGGGTCAGGAACAGAGAAATAGACAATACACAATAGACAGTATGAAGAGAAAAATTATAAAGAGGAATGAGGGCAGGTTGCAGCCTCAAATACAGTGGTCCAGGAGGTCTTGCTATAGAAGTGACATTTGAACATAGACTTTAAGGAAGTGTAGGAGTTAACCATTTGATATCTGGGGCAAGAACATTTTAGTGAGAAGTAGTAGTAGGTGCAAAGGCCCTAAATCTAAAGCCTGCTTGGCATGTTTAGGAATACCAATGAGGCTGAAGGGGAGCCAGCACAGAGCAGTGAGTAAGGTGGGGGGGGGTGTGACTGGGGAGCAGAGGTGGAAGGTAACAGGAACCAGGCCATATCTGGACTCATAGGTTATACAGAGAACTCTGAGTTTTATGATGGGGAATCAATGCAGGGTTTTAAGAAGAAGAGGGATATGATCTACATTCCAATTTAATAGCCTTATTTGATCTCTATTTTGAGAGTATACACTATAGGTTGTGGAGGAAAAGAATAGAACCCAGGAGACAATTTCAGAGGCATTAGATTAATCCATTGTAGTAACCGGGATTAGAGATAATAGTGGCTTGTTCCACTAGTGGCAGTGGAGGTAATGAAAAATGGTCATATTATATATATATTTTTAAGGTAGAGTACCCAAGATACCCCCAAAGATTGTTTGTAGGGTATGTGAAAACAATGTATAATGCTGCCAAGGATTTTAGCCTGAGTGACTAAATGTAGTAATCACTAACTGACATGGGGAAAACTCTAGATGTAGAAGGTATGGGTACAGGGGGATTAGAAGGTCAGTTTTGAACATATTGAGATTATAAAATGTCCAAAAGGAAATTCTGAATGAGCAGCTATATTCAAGTCTGATAGCTTAAGAGGATCGTCAGGGCTGGAAATATAATGGAAGTTTTTGGCATATTGTTGGTATTTAAAGGTATGAGAACAGGAGACATCTGTAATGACAGAGGATATACAGAGTTTAGGGACTGGGTCTGGGGACATTCTGGAATTATGAATAACAAGAGAAGAGTAGCCAACAAAGGAGGTTTGGAAGGAACAATCAGAGAGATAGGAGGGAAACCAGGAGCATGGCATTTTGGAAGCCTCATGAAAATAATTCAGAAAGGAAGGAGTGATCATCTGGGTCAAATACTGCAGATAGGTCAGCTGAGGTAAGGATTCTTGGATTCAGTGCTATATGGATCTTGATGCCTTTGAGAATAGTTTTGGTTTGGTGGCTGTGATGACAGTAGCTTGATTGGAATGGATTAACAGAATAGAGGATAGGACTTGTGGCAGATATTACCAAAACTCTTTTGTGAAGCTTTGCTGCAAAAAGAAGCAGAATATGAAATGACTACTGGTTAGCATTGCAAAGAGTAGGAATTCCAGAACATTTAATTGCGATCATGTAAAACCTGTGCATAGGCCAAGAAGTGGTCATTTGAACAGAATCAGGGGACACTGCATGGTTTAAAATAAAGAAAGGTGAATGTCAAGGTTGTGTCCTTTCACCATACTTATTTAATCGGTATGTTGAGCAAATAATCCAAGAAGCTGGGCCATATGATGAAAAATGCAGCATCAGGAATGAAGAAAGGCTCATTAACAATGTGCGATATGCATATGACACAATCTTGCTTGCTGAAAGTGAGAGGACTTGAAGCACTTATTGATGAAGATCAAAAAGTATAGCATTCAGTGTGGATTGCATTCCAAAATAAAGAAAATAAAAATCCTCACAACTGAACCAGTAAGCAACATTGTGATAAATGGAGAAAAGATTAAAGTTGTCAAGGATTTCACTTTACTTGAATCCATTTCAATGCCCCTGGAAGCAGCAGTCAGGAAATCAAACGATATATTACATTGGATAAATCTGCTGCAAAAGACCTCTTTAAAGGGTCAAAATGCAAAGATGGCACTTTTTTCACTTTATTTTCCCTTCTTTTTTTCTTTTTCACTATGGTTTGAGTGAAAGTTTATAGAGCAAATCAGTTTTCCATTCAAAAATGTATACATATTTTGTTTTGTAACATTTGGTTGGAATTCTCTCAGTGTAATAGCACTCTTTCTGCTTCCTTCCTAGTTTTCCCATTTCCATTTGTCTTTCTTTCCAGCCTCTTCTTGCCTTCTGAGCTCTGTTTCTGGGAGAATGCTGCCATTTTGGTCTTCTCTGTTTGGCTATTCTGAGAAGTATATTCCTCACAAGTGTTATTTTTTCAACTGATAGGCCTGTTGGTCCCTGGGGATAGGTTTAGTTCCAGGTTTGAAGGGTGTCTAAGGGCCAAAGTCTTGGGGGCTTCATCAATCTCTGTTAGACTAGTAATTCTGGTCTTTTTCATGATTTTGAATTTTGTTCTTCATTTTTCTCCCATTCTGTCCAGGACCTTCTGAGGTGCCAATCAGAGTAGTTGATAGTGGTAGCCAGGCAGCATCTAATTCTTCTGATCTTAGTATAATGGAGGCTGTAGTTCAGATAGTCAGTTAGTCCTTTGAGCCAATTATATCCTTGAGACTTTGATTTTCTTCATTCTTCTTTGCTCCAAACTGGAGAGACCAGCAGTTGCATCTTAGATGGCTGTTTGCTGGTTTTTAAGACCTTACTCACTACAGTAGGATGTAGAACTTTGTCTTTGTGAACTGTTATGCCAGTTGACTTAGTTGTCCCCGAGACTATGGTCTTAAGCCCCCAAGTCCAGTGCCTCATTCCCTCAGGGTGTTTAGTTATTACTAAGAAGTTTTCATAATTGTTCCCTGTTTGCTCTAGTATATACAAGGATATATTTACAGCACAAACAAATACATATGTAGAAATATCCCCTGCCAACCAGTATATAGCCAGTATGTAGTACCATTTGCCTACTCATACCTGTTTAGCTTACATGGCTTTCTATATATCCACTCAATGATTATTGCTTGTTATTACTGATACTGCAGCACTGTGTTTCTATTTACCTTTCTTGCTGTAACTCTTCTGCACCTCTCAGTGTCTTCTTTTGCTTTAGTGATTTCGAACTGATCTCCTTATTGTATATTGCCTTTCCCTTCACCCAAATTAACATAAGTATACTCTAGTTAGTGATTTTCCCTCTCCTCCCCTTCATCCCTGCAATCATCAAAGAATGTTACTTTTGGTATGTAAACCTTCCCTTGGTATTTTTATAATAGTGGTCTCATACAATATTTGTCCTTTTGTGATTGATTTATTCCACTCAGCATAATGTCCTCCAGATTCATCCACTTCATGAGGTCTCTCACAGATTCTTTTTTTCTTTTTTTTTTTTCTCTAAGGTTTTCAAAGCAACATTTATTGATAGAATATAAATATGTAGATAAGCTTTTGGTAGCATGGAATCCATATTATTTTTTTAATGAAGTTGAAATATGTGAAGACTCCTTAATGCTTCTGCTGTTTATCTTGTGTATGCTTATAACAAGCACCACATTCAAATGGAGGTGAATATTCAACATTTTACTGGAAAAAAAAAAAGAAAAGAAAAAGAAAATTCTTTCAGCAGGTCTCTATAAGTTGACAACTTTTAGAAAGAGATGGAGAAAACATACTAAAGTGGTGCACATCGAATATTTATTATAACTTGTGATATGTCTTAGTTCTCTAGTGCTGCTATAATAGAAATACCACAAATGGATGGCTTTAACAAACAAGAATTTATTCTCTTACAGTTTAGGAGACTAGAAGTACTAGTTCTAAGGGCTGATGAAGGCCCCTCAACCTTGAGCTTCAGCTCTGCCTCTTGTTCCAGGCCCAGTGGAGTTGGAGATGTCTCCTAACTCAGGTAGCTACTGGCTGCTGAGGCTGATGAACCTAAGGTCAGCAAGTAAAATGGCACTATCCCAACGTTGGTAGGCAGCACAGCAGGCCACTGGTTTAAGTCCAGGGGCTAGAGATTAAGACTTGGCCAAATGCATGATCCAGATGTGCCAAAAACTAGAGACCTTTCTCAAAGCTTCTCCTTATATATTGGAAGCAGGCCACACCCTGAAGGCAACTGCTTACTTGCTCAGAGCAGATTCTACTTTGGATGTGATTACAATATCATCATGGGGAATAACTACATCCAGCTGCCCAGCCACTCAAAACCATGAACCAGCCAACCTGACATACAACCTTAACTACCATATAATGTGATATGACAGTGGTCACATGGCCTGAACACTGGTCACAATCACAAAAAGCTTAATCCAGCCCAGCATATATATGCAAGTGAAAATGTAAACCATGAAGACATGTTTAAATATGTGTGTGTATGTGTAAAGTTGACACTGAAATAATTACATAGCTTTAAAAAATGCTGAGCCCAGTAATGCCATTCAGCCTCATTCAATTCTCACTTTTCATGAAAAGTGTCTATTTTTATAAGACTTCTCACAACTAGGCAATGCCACAGAAAGTAAAGAAGATGCCATAAAGTTCGTAGCATTTCTAAGTGGAGGAAAACAACAGGGGAGTAAAATAAATTTTGCTTGAACAAGCAAACCAGTAGGAACATCTATGCTTTAAATAATGGTTTATACCATAAGAGGCAAATACAAAAGAGGGCAACACATTTTCTGTTAAGATACTGTTATCTTCATTATTCTATGATGTTGCATCATATTTTATTGTGTGTATGTACCATAATTTGTTTATCATTCATCCATTGATGGCCACTTAGATTGTTTCTATCTTCTTGCTATTATGAATAATCCTGCTATGAACATGTTGTTGTTGTTGTTGTTGTTAGGTGCTGTGGTGTCATCTCCAACTCACAGTGACCCTATGCACAGCAGAATGAAACACTGCCTGGTCCTGTGCCAACCCCACAATCCTTGCTAAACCTGAGGCAATTGTTTCAGCCACTGTGTCAGTCCATCTTGTTGAGAGCCTTCCCCTTTCCCATTGGCCTCCACTTTACCAAACATGATATCCTTCTCCAGAAATCGTTCTTTGTTACAACATAACCAAAGTAGGTGAGACAGAGCATGGCCATTCTCACTTTCAAGGAGCATTCTGGATGTACTTCTTCCAGTATAGATTTGTTAGGTCTTTCAGCAGTCCCTAGTACTTTCACTATTTTTGCCAACACCATAACTCAAAAGCATTAACTCTTCTTTGGTCTTCCTTATTCATTGTCCAGCTCTCGCATACATATGAGGCATGTGTCAGAAGTACCTCAGTCTTCAAGGAGATATCTTTGCTCTTCAGCACATTAAAGAGGTCTTTTGCAGCATATTTCTTGACTGCTGCTTCTATTGGTGTTGATTATAGAGCAAAGTAATATAAAGTCTTCGACAACTTCAGTCTTTTCTCTATTTATCAGGGTCCTGCTTTTTGGTCCATTTGCAAGGATTTTTGTTTTCTTTATGTTGAGATGTAATCCATACTGAAGACTGTGGTCTTTAATCTTCATCAGTAAGTGCTTCAAGTAATCCTCATTTTCAGCAAGCAAAATTGTGTTTTCAGCATATCATAGGTTGTTAAGGAGTCTTCCTCCAATCCTAATGCCACATTCTTCTTCATGTAGTCCAGCTTCTTGGATAATTTGCTGGGCATGCAGATTGAATAAGTATGGTGAACGATACAACCTTGACACACTCCTTTCCTGATTTTAAACCATGCAGTGTCCCCCCCTTCTGTTCAAACAACGGCTTCCTGGTCTCTGTACAGGTTCTTCAGGAGTACAACTAAGTGTTCTGGAATTCCCATTCTTTTCAATGCTATCCATAATTTGTTATGATCCACACAGTTGAATGCTTTTGCATAGTCAATACAACACAAGTAAACATCCTTTTGTTATTTGCTTTCAGCCAAGATCCATCTTACATCAGCATTATATCCCTCGTTCCATGTCCTCTGCTGAATCCAGCTTGCATTTCTGGAAGTTCTCTGTCAATATACTGCTGCAACCATTTTTTAATTATCTTCAGTAAGATTTTACTTGCCTGTGATATTAATGATATTGTTCGATAGTTTCCACTTTGGAATGGGTACAAATATGGATCTCTTCCAGTCAGTTGTTCAGGTTGCTGTCTTCCAAATCTCTTGGCATAGCCAAATGAGTGCCTCCAGTGGGACATCCATATGTTGAAACATTTCAGTGGGTTTTCTGTCAGTTCATGGAACCTTGTTTTTTTGCCACTTCCTTCAGTTCAGCTTTGACTTTTTCCTTCAGTACCATTGGTTCTTGATCATATGCCACCTCCTGAAATGGATAGACATCAGCCAATTCTTTTTGGTACAGTGACTCTTTGTATTCTTCACCAAACTCAAAAGCATCAACTTTTCCACAGCTCAAAAGCATCAACTCTTCTTTGGTTTCCCTTATTCATTGTGAGCACTCACATGTGTATGAGGTGATTGAAAAAGACCATGGCTTGTGTCCTCTTTTGATGTTTCCTGCATCATTCAAGATATTGCCCATAGAATCTTTCAGTACTACAACTTCAGGCTAAAATTTTTTCTTCATTCTTTCAGTTTGAGAAATGCTGAGCATGTTCTTCCCTTTTGGCTTTTGAACTCCATGTCTTTGCATATTTCATTATAAAAATTGACTTTGTGTTTTTGAGCTGTTCTTTGAAATCTTTTGTTCAGCTCTTTTATTTTGTCATTTCTTCCATTTGCTTTAACTACTCTTTGTTCCTGACTGCTAACCAGAAGGCTGGCAGTTCGAATCCACCAGCCACTCCTCGGAAGAAAGTTTGGACAATCTACTTCCGTAGTGATATTGCCTCAGAAACCCAAGGAGGGGTCGCTATGAGTCAGGTCTGACTCAATGGCACATAACAACAACAACAACTCTTTGTTCAAGGGAAAGTTTAAGAGTCTCTTCTGACATCCATTTTGGTCTTTCCTTCATTTCCTGTCTTTTTAATGACCTTTTGTTTTCTTCATGGATGATGTCCTTGATGTCATCCCACAATTGCTCTGGTTTTCATTCATTGGTGTTCAGTGCATCAAATCTTTTCTTTAGATGCTTTCTAAATTCAGGAGGGATCTATTCAAAGTCATATTTTGGCTCTAGTGGACTTGTTTTAATTGTCTTCAACTTCAAGCTGAACTTACGTATGAGCGGTTGATGGTCTGTTCCACAATCAGCACCTGGCCTTGTTCTGCATGAAAACATTGAGCTTCTCCATTGCCTCTTGCCACAGATGTAGTCCGTCTGATTCCTGGGTACTCTGCCTGGGGAAGTCCATGTGTAAAGCCACTCGTTATGTTGTTAAAGAAAGATATTTGCAGTGAATATGTCATTGGTCCTGTAAAATTCTATCATGCAATCTCCAGCATTATTTCTATCACCAAGGCCAAATTTTCCAACTACCGTTGATTCTTCTTTTTTCCCAGCTTTTACATTCCAATCACCAGTGATAATCAACATATCTTGATTGCATGTTTGGCAAATTTCAGACTGCAGAAGTTGATAAAAATCTTCAATTTCCTCATCTTTGCCTTTTTTGGTTGGTGCATAAATTTGAATAATAGTAGTATTAACTGGTCTTCCTTGTTGACATATGGATATTATCCTATCACTGACAGCACTGTTCTTCAGGATAGATCTTGAAACATTGTATGTAATGATAAATGTCACGCCATTCTTCCTCAGTTTGTCATTCCCAGCATAGTAGATCATATACTTGTCTGATTTAAAATGGCCGAAACCGCTCCATTTCAGTTCACTAATGCCTAGGATTATTAATCTTTCTGTATTCCATTTCAGTTTTGACAACTTCCAATTTTCCTAGATTCATACTTTGTACATTCCATGTTCCAATTGTTAATGGATGTTGCAGGTGTTTGTTCTCATTTTGAGTTGTGCCACATCAGCAAATGGAGTTCCCTAAACCTCTACTCTCTCTGCATCATTACAATTGGCTCTTCTCTGAGCAGGCAGCTCTTTCCCAGTCATATTTTGATTGCCTTCCAACCTGAGGGGCTCATCTACTGGCACTGTATCAGACAATGTTTCAAGGCTATTCATAAAATTTTCCAGTAATATATCAGACAGTGTTTCACTATTGTCCATAAGGTTTTCAGTGGACAATTCTTTGAGAGGTGGATGACCCCTTCCTTCTTCCAAGTCTGTCTTAGTCTGGAAGCTTATCTGAAACCTGTCCACCATAGGTAACCCTGTTGGCATTTGAAACACCTGTGGTATGGTCTCCAGCCTCACAGCAATGCTCAAGCTACCACAGTATGACAAACTGACAGACAAACTCATCTCCCTTAGCTGAATCAAACCACTCTGCTCACTTCCTTGCCTCTCCCTACCTGTTCCGGCCATCGGCCGGCTCCTGCTTTCTGCCTCACTGTGAACCAAAACAAACCAAACTCACTGCCGTTGAGTCAATCGGCTCATACTAACCTCTCCTTGGGTTGCCAGGGCAGTATCTCTACTGGAGTATATTGCCCAATCTTCCTTCTGAGGAGTGGCTGGTGGTTTTGAACCACCAGCCTTCTGGTTATTAGTCAAATGCCTTAGGCACTACACCATCAGAAATCCCAGGCATGTGTATATATCTATTTGTGTCCTGGCTCTTCTTCCTCTAGGATATATACTTAGCAATAGGATTGCTGAATCAAATGATGTATCTTTTCCCAACTCTTTAAGGAAATGCCATACCTTTTTCCACAGTGATTGTATCATTTTACAGTCCCATTAGCAGTGATTAGAGTTATAGTCTTTCCATATCCTTTCCAGCATTTATTCTTTTCTAAACTTTGCAATTAATGCTGAGAAAAAGATGTCACTTTGAGAACTAAGGTGTGCCTGATCTAAGCAATGATATTTCCAATGGCCTCATGTGCATAAGAAAGGGAGACAATGAATAAAGAATACCATAGGAGAACTGATGTATTTGAATCATGATGTTGATGAAGAATATTAAATATACTATGGACTGCCAGAGCAACGAACAAATCTATCTCGGAAGAAATACAGCCAGAATGGTCCTTAGAAGTGAGGATGGTGAGACTTTGTCTCATGTGGTTTGACCATATTATTAGTAGATACCAGTCCCTGGAGAAGGAGGACATCATGCTTGGTAATGTAGAGAGTCAGTGAAAAAGAGGAAGATCCTCAATGAGATTGCTTAATGATGACAAAGTGGCTGCAACAGTGAGCTCAAATATAGCAATATGATTGTGAAGATGGTGCAGAATTGGACAGCATTTCTTTCTGTTGTACGTAGGGTCACTATGCTGTGAGTCAGAACAAACTCCATGACACCTAACAACAACTTATGTGGTAAATGAGATAAAGAGAATTAATTTTAAGTTGGAAGAATTAATAGTATCTTTGTATGGTGATGGGAATGATAACGTAGAGATAGGATTTCTGTAATAATATTTTGAGTAGGTGAAAGGACAGAATTTGTATGTAAGTGGAGTTTTTGTCTGTAGTGTTCTCGTAGCTGCCATAGAGTTAGCCATTCACTCATGGTGACCCCATGCACAAGTGGATCAGACTATTGTTATCCACAGAAATTTCATTTGCTGATTTTTCAGAAATAGATCACCAGGCTTTTCTTCCTAGTGTGTTTTTGCATGGAAGGTCTTCTGAAACCTCTTCAGCATCATAGCAACACACAAGCCTCCTCTGATTGGTTGTTGACTGCTCTTGAGGTGCAGTGGCCTGGCGTTAAATCTACATGTCCTGCATGGAAGAGGAAAATTTTAACACTGAACCGTGGTACCTCCTTTCCACCCCACCCCTCCTGGTTATAGAAAGAGCACAGATAGTTTATATGTGGGAATAGATGAAATGACAGACTTTGTGGTTACAGAAATGGGTGGTGGTGGTGAAAAGCTCTGGTAGTTCTCTCTCTCTTTTGGTGGTTATCTTGTGATTGCATACATTGTGTGTGAAATTAGAAACAAAGTTATCAGTTGAGAGTGCAGATGGTAGAGGAGAGGATTGTAAATTTGAAGAGACAAGAAAAAGAGTGAAAAAGTCTTCCAAAAGAAAGGATGAATGAATATGTGGGGAAGGGTACCATGAGTGCCTGGCAGCATTAAGGATCCCAAAGGAATTTATGGCACAAATTTAGAGACCCCAATCAGTGTTACTGTGTCTTTCTCTGGGTAGATTCAGCTTGCTAGTCTAAAGCACACAGTAGATCAAGAATTGAATGTAATGAGAGTTGCTAGTTTGCCAAGTTGAGACTGACAAAGTGAAAGAATGACAAGAGATTTGATAGTGCAAGTAGACCCCGATTTAGGACATATTCAAGTTATGAAGTACCACATTTATGAGTATCCTTTTTTTTTTTTTTGATATGTATAATGTTGCAATGCATAATTTGCTGATGTTATCATTCTTAGATGTTCACTCACAAGTGTTAAATTTTATGATTTACTGTTCAAACCACTGTTCAGATTTAGTTTTCTAAACTAAATCAGGACCTTCAGTTGCTTGAAAACATGAACCTAAATGCTGATTGCTTTGTCAAAGATCTGAGAAGAAACATTGAGATGTTGTCATGAAATATATGAAGAAAAATAGAAAAGTATCATAGAGACAACTTTCACTAATCTTCTGCCTGGAAAAGTCATCTCCATGCAAAGTTATCATGACAGCTGACAAAATGCCAATGTCATCCCACTCTTCCTCATCATGGGAGTAAATTTGTGTGAATTTGTGTTTTTTATGTATGTATGTGTGTATGTGTTAAAATATATATGAAAGTTTAAATGTAATGTTTCCAGCTCCCAAAGACAAATAAAGATTGGATTTAAAAGATAGTGATGATAAAAGGCTATAATAATAAAAACTAAAAAAAAGAGGTATTCAGCTTCTCATCAGAACTGACTTACAACAGTGAAAATTGAGACAGTAAAGTGAGGAGTGAGAACATCAAGAGATGAGAGAAAGAAAAACTTGTATAATGAACGGATTGAAAGTACAAGGGGAAGGTCAATGTTCTTGGGTTGAGGGCACTAGAGGAAGAGAGATGAAAAGACCAAAGGGAGTATAAGAAACTGAAAAGATTTTGCCTGAACCTAACCTTTTACTCCTGTATTCCAGAGCTTATTCCTCAGACCCCAGACCCTCAATTACACTGCCTTGCATTTTCATTGTTTACACCTGTAAATGGCTTGCTTAAGAAATCTTCTTGAACACTTTCACCATATACCAATATTTCCAGTGTGCCCTTTTGGTATACTGAGACTATACTGCTGTCTTATAGTTGTCTGTGGTAAACAACAAGGCAACAGGAAAACCAAAGTATGAAGATGCCCCTTCCCGTCCTCTTCCATGTCTTAGAAACCAAGAACAGTGTAACTTATTTTTTTTTTAAACCTTAGCTTTAACATTTAAGCATTATTTCATCATTCTCTGCAATGCATTTACTTGTCCAGAGTTATAAAGAATCTCCTCAGGTATGAAGGAAAACATTAAATCACCAAGTTTAAAATGCACTATATGGCTGCAGTGGTATTTTTGCATTCTTTGCTGTGTCTGCCCACTCCCCCCCCCCACCCAGGACATTCTGTTTGGGAATCTGTCTCAAACAAATTCCAAGAACTGTGAAATGGCTCCATATTCATAAAAAAATCATGGTGAAGAGGCCAAAATACCAGAAAATGACATTCCAACAACAGCAAAGATATTTTTAAATGTTTAGGATTTATGCAGAGAAAAACAATTTTAGTGGAATATAAACCATCCCCAATTCACACAGCTGTGATTGAAGTAGCTACATCTGATTTTTTTTTTTTTTTTAAACTCAAGTGGAGAACGTCATCAGCATAAAAAGAAATCTTTGGTTAAGAAACTGTAACTTGGCCTTGGCGGTCAGTCAGCCTTGGAAACATCCAGCATTTGGAAAATTGCAGCAGTTTATGGTCGTGATCACTGCGTGTCTTCTTTTGGCTAGTAGGCCTTTAAGGCAAAGGTCAGTTTAAAGCACTAACTAGAAATTATCAGTACTCTGCTTTAGCTCTTTATGGTTTCAGAGTTGCTGACATGGAGAAAGGAGCAATATTTTTAGAAATGGAAACAGGGATGCTGTTCTGAGATGCTGTGGCAGAAGGTATTGTTAAAATAAATCATAACAACCGCACATTTTTTCCACATTTATTTCAGTTTCAGGGTTTTTTTTTTTTTTTTTTCTTCTTCTTTTTTTCTGTAGAGCGTCATTTTTCATGTGCTGTCCTATGGGCTATGATTTTAAATCCATCTGTTGCCTTTTTGGTGTTTACACATACCAAATTTGAGGGTTGGTATTAACTCCTAATAAAAGAACATAAAATACTTTTTCCTAATTACAGTATACATTTCTTTAGAAAGATCAAGCGGTGAACATGTAAGATGTGTGAAGGGTAATGATATGATTAAAAAAACATAAAAGGAAAAGAAAAACTGTTTCAGAAGGCTTCATTGGGCATTATTATGCTTCCAGTGTTCAGAGAAGACTAGAGGCATTGGAGTCAGAAGGAAAGACTTCATTATGGAGTCTGACAGATATTAATGATTTTTTCTTAATTATTACAGTGTGGTTGTTTCCAAAGTCCAACAACAGAGTTTAATAGACACATGCATACACATTTTTCAAAGTGAACTATTCTTTCTATCATACTTATAGTTTTATAAATAATTTAAAATTTGGCTGTGTTTTACATTGATGTATTATATATTAATGAGAAAATCATTAGTATCTTGTCATAATTTATTATAAAATGGGTAACAATTCAATTTCCTCAATATAATTTTAATCTTGACTTTGTTAATTTTAATAATGTATTGCATAATTTCAGGAGCTCTGGTAGCACCATGCCTAAGGCATCTGACTGCCAACCGGAAGGTTGTTAGTTCAAACCCACCAGCACAGTGCCTAAGGCATCTGACTAACCAGAAGGTTGGTGGTTCAAATCTACCCACCACTACGTGGAAGCAAGACTGGGCAATCTACTTCTGTAAAGATTTGCTACCCCAGAAACCAAACGAGGGTTGCTATGAGTTGGAATTGACAAGAGGGCAGTGGGTTTTTGGGTTTTGTATAAGTTGTGTTAATAAATTATTTCTTAGTGCATTAAAAAAAAAGCTCTCTCTCTCATTTTGTGTATATATATATATATATAGAGAGAGAGAGAGAGAGAGAGAGAGAGAGAGAGCCCTGATAGCTCAACAGATAAGCATTCATGGGAGCAGCCCTGGTAACTTAACATCCAGTGACTAACCAGAAGATTGATGGTCCAAATCTAACCAGTGACTATGGGAAAAAGACCTGGCAATCTGCTCCCATAAATATTACAGCCTAGTAAACCCTGTGAGGCTGTTGTCACATAGGGTCATATGAGTCAAAATTGACTCTATGATACCTTACAACACTGACATATATAGTATATCTGTGGATGTGTGTATAAGCACATTTATTTCAATGGAAAAACAAAGTAAAACTCTTTGTGACAGAAAGTAAGTCTGATTGGCTGCTTGGTTTGACCGTGAGGGCTCTCTTTGCTACTTAGGTTATTAGAATGAGCTAAACATGCACAGAATATTGAAAAACATATAATTAAAATATCTGTTGTAATAAAATAATATATTAAGATAGGATATTTTGTGTGGAAAGGTACACTGAAATTAATATTTTTTCATATTCTTTCTGAACATATTGGTTATACAAATTGCCTCCAATGGAAAAATTAATGAGTATTAGGAAGTTATTAATAAATCTTAGTACAATCTCTGATATACTTCCCAGGAATTGGAAACTGTGAATGAATCTAATGACCTGCTAACACATTCCTGTGCAAGTCCAATGTTTTCTAAAAGTTTCATTTTGCAGGAATATCAACTAAGTTGCCAGTTGATCACTACCACTAATTGCTATGCAATATTTGGCATATATGTGAAAGAAGTTCAAGATGAGTATCATTTGTACAAAACATCATTTGTTCCTATCTATGTATTTATGTACACAAGGTACTGAAGTCATTCCAGTCCAATCCACTTTCCATTGAATCAATTTCAATTCATGATGACCCACATGTACAGAGCAGAACTGCTCCATAGGGTTCTCCTGGCTGTAACCTTTCAGGAACAGACCTCCAGGCCTCTCTTTGAAAGCTCCTCTGGATGTATTCAAATTGCCATCCTTTTGTTTAGTAGCCAAACCCTTAACCATTTGCATCACTCCGGGAATCCCAAAAGTTACTAAATCTATAAAAATGAAAAATTGCAAAAAAAAACTGATCCTGAATTGAATATTGTTGTTGCTGTTGTTAGGTGCTGTCGAGGTGGTTTTGACTCATAACAACACTGTGTGCAACAGAACAAAACAGGGCCCAGTCCTGTGCCATTCTAACAATCATTGCCAGGGTTCAGAAGGAAGAAAAAAGAAAGAAGAAAAAAAAAAATCCAAATAATTCTGTTTTTAATAAAATCTTATTCTTTAGACTTAAGAAATATACATCAATTTTATGATATTTATACTGCTTTCACTGATTGTATAATTATGATCATAATAATTTTAATATATTGAGCCTTATAGTAACAAAATATTTAAAAAAATAATATATTTTCTTCTACTTCTAAAATTAATAAAATACTTGTACAAATAAAATGCAAACATTTGATCATAGATAATATAGGAAATTGAAATTATGTCAGATAAATTTTAGTACTATAGTTTCACAGAGATAAAGAATGATTTAAACTGTCAGAGAAAAACAAGCTCATGCATATTTAAGAAATAAATGATATGGCAGAAATTACATCTTTTTCAAATCTCATTAGTTGGCTTTAAAAAGACAATGTTTCTAATATGCCAGAATTTACATCTTTTTCCAACTATTTAAAATTCTTATAAAATTTTCAGAGGACAACTGAAAAATGTACAAAGGTCCTGTGTAGTTTTAAAAATTATTTTAGGCTGTACACAGGCCAAAAATTTTTGGAAGGCTCTGCTTCAGGCTACACAGAGTGAATGAGAGGCTCTATGGTGTAGTGGGGGCCAGTGGTGGTTCACTGGTAGAATTCTTGCCTTCTGTGTGGGTGACGTGGGTTTGATTCCCAGCCAAAGCATCTCATGTGCAGCCACCACCCATTTTTCACTGGAGTCTTGAATGTTGTTCTGATACTTAACAGGTTTCGTCGGAGCTTTTAGACTAAGTTGCACAGGAAGAGAAGCTGGGCAATGGACTTCTGAAAAATCATCCCATGAAAATGCTATGGACTATAACTGTCTGATCCACATCCAATCATGGGGAAGATATAGGATCAGATAGCATTTAATTATATTTTACATGGGCTCATCATGAGCCAGGCCTGACTCAGTGATAACTAACAACAACATGGTACAGTGGGAAGAAAACAGCACTGAGAGTTAGAAGACAGCTCGGTTTTACCTTATCTGATTGAGTGATTCTGGGGAAGTCCCTTAACTCTTGGAACCTGGATTTCTTCATTAATGAGATGAGAATGACAACAAAGCTCCACCTGCTTTCCTGGAAGTCATTTGTCAAGATTAAAAGAGCTGAGGGATGATGACATATTTCAAATAAGTATATATAACTCTGAATATTAGTTACTCAGATACTAGTTCCTGGTAAAAACTGAAAGCAAACAAGATCATTGTCCCATCTTAAGCTCTGAAGGAAGGGAAAGGAAGTCATTGTGTGTATGTGTGTTGCACACATGCTAAAAATTGGAACCAAAGATACAAAAAAGATGACAGGAAGCACCATTCCTCACAGCTGTGAGAAGGGCAAGGATTTTTCACGTTTCTGCAAGTTTTGATCTGCAAGGGAAGAATATCCTCATTATAACGGAAGTATGTAGGAATTTTCTGGGTCTGGGTAAGAGATCACAACACAGAAGAAAATGGATAACATTAGAGGAGTTTGAATTTAATCTCAAATTCCTGAAGCCAAGCCTGTTTGGATCCTATCCAAATCTCTAGGGAGGACATAATAGCTAATGATAACTGTTGAGAGCTATCATTTGCATGCTGCTTTTGAGTTTATAAATGAACGTTAGTATACACTCTTATTTTTTACTTCATATGGCACTTGTATGAGTTATAGGTGTTGCTATTCCCATTGTACAGTTGAGAAAATGATGACTGAAAGAGTTGTAGAAATGACTCCTAGCAACCCTATATACAGTGACCCTATGCACAAACACCCCTTAGAAAGAAGATAAAATGTAATTTGAGATTTTGAAAATCAGAGTTAAGAGAATACTGTGATAAACTTATCTCCACTCTGTGAATAAGAGAACTGAATGTGAAGATTGACAAGAAACAGGATTTTGTGTATAAATAGTTTTGTGTATAAATTGTTTCAAACCAAACCCATTGCCATCAAGTTGACTCTGACCCATGGTGGTGACCCCATGTGTCTCAGAATAGAACTACTCTACAGGGCTTTCTTGGCTGTAATCTTTATGGGAACAGAATGCCAAGATTCACTTCTCTGTAACGAGGGTTCGAGCTGCCAACCTTTAGATTAGTGAAGGAGCATAAACCGTCTGTGCCACCCATAGAAAAAGCATGTAAATTGTTCTCCAAGGGGAAACATCATATTTCAGAATCTTTGGGAAGGGGTCTACTCCAGGAAAGGCAGTAATTTTCTTTTTAAAGAAATTAAGAAGCCTATAATAAAAGTACATGGTATGAGGAAGGTTCTAATTCTTCAAGGTCAGAAATTGTAGGATATTCTCAATATTAAAAGGATCATGAAATCTATAGACCTTTGAGCTGGCACAGGAGTTGGTTCTGGACCCTTTAGCCTAGAGCTTGATCTCTCTGGCCAGGGCAGTGATGGGGTCAGGAGAGTTTAGAATGTTGGCCAACACTTCCATCTCAGAGGCCTGGCCTAGGAACTCAGATGGACCACCCACAGTTTCTTTAAATTCATTGGTAATGAATGGACACTGTGTTTTTTGAATCCATTCCAGAGCTATCTTTGCTCTTAATCTAAACCTTTGAATTCGGGTTGCAAAGTTTGCCACCTAAGCTGGTAACTTTTTATTTTTTTAATAATTGCATTCACATGGGGAAAAATAAAATAGAATTAAACTAAAAAAGAGGGTATTAAAATAAAAATTTAAATTATCCTTCTCCTCCTCCTCATAACTAATTCTTTTTCTAGAATAAACTACTGTTATTTTTTGGTTATCCATCCATCTAGAAAAATTGAGTATACATAAAATATACCTATTTTTTACTCTAAATAGAATTGTGCCTTAGTATCCTCTGTTCAGAATTTTTAAGGAAATGCATTAGATAGTATTGTATAGATAGAATACTTCATATATATAAGTTAGGAAGCATAGTTAATGAATATCCACAAACCTATTTCTTAAATAAGAACACCATTAATACTGATTTACCTAAGTGTATGTTCTTTCCATAGCTTACTGTTCTGCCTCTCCACACTTCTGAACTATTATTAATCTTTGCTTGCTAGTTTAGGTAGGTAGTCTGTATCACTAAGAGATATATAATTTTACTCATTAAAAATAATGTCATGCTATAAGTAGACTTTTTCATTTATTGTTCTCTTTCTAAGATTTAACTACATTGTTCCATGTAGCTATATTTATTCATTTTACTGTTATATAATATTTCATAATGTTAATATAGAGCACTTTATGAATTCTTTTGTCAGTGGATATGTTATTTTTAACGCTTTACTGTTTCAAAACATTCTTCTATTAATATGCATGCATAGTCTTTTTAATTTTTTTTCCCATTACAATAAAACATGCAAAAACCAGAACCTGTTTAAGGCAGAAACCGATTGTTGTTGTTGTTGTTGTTATGTGCCGTTGAGTCAAACCCGACTCATAGCGACCCCTCCTTGGGTTTCTGAGGCAGTGTCACTACGGAAGTAGGATTGCCCAACCTTCCTTCTGAGGAGTGGCTGGTGGGTTTGAACCGCCAACCATCTGGTTAGCAGGCAAGTGTCTTAGCCACTATGCTACCAGAGCTCCCTGATTAGAGAAAGCAAACTCAAATATTTTTCACTAAAAGGAATGGTAGAAAAATGGTAAGACTGCACCCTGCTAATGATGAAAAACTTGTGAGACCTGGGAAAACAAGGCAATCCCATCGAATTCCTGCTCTCCCAGGTTTCACTGTATATAGGCAATCGTTGGGTTATGAAAGTCAGACTTACATACAACCCATAGTTAAGAACCAACCCTTACATGTCTTTACCAGAGACTGTGCTCAGGAAAGGACCAAGTAGCATCCTGCCTCACCTTCGACTGGTCTCTGAGCATCTGATTGGCATTCCCCGCACCTACCTGGTCCTGGACCCTGAAACACCTGCCTTGAACTGAGCCAAGGAGACAGGGTAGACAACACCATGGTGCCTCCACTGTGGCCCCTGTGGCTGGCACAGGTTCAATTTGGTGCTGCCTGGGCACTGAGCTGGATGGGAGGCTGGAGGCACAGACCCAGCTTCGCTCCACACCATCTAGCCAGCCATGCTTTGACACTGTTTTGCAGTTTGGCACAGTGTGGCAACCCAAACCTTAATCCCAGACCAGACTTATCTTGGCCACATCCTGACCCCATGCTGTGCTGCCCTGGCTGGGCCCCAGGCTCCCTGGGATGACAGGGATATGGAGTGTCTGGGCATAAGAGGGATGTGATCCCAGCCACCTCTGCTCCTAGAGGAGGGTACAAGACTGAGTGCAAGCCTGCCACTGGCTGCCAAGGAGCCTTAGAATCCTCTACCTAGCAGCCAGCAACATAGAGTGGTTTGTAATAACAAATGGGTGCTACTTTGCTACGAATATCAAACACTGTTGTTGTTGTTGTTTTGTGCGTCGAGTCGGACCTGACTCATAGCGATTCCTCTTTGGGTTTCCGAGGCAGTATCACTACGGAAGTAGATTGCCCCATCTTCTTTCCGAGGAGTGGCTGGTGGGTTTGAACAGCCAGCCTTCTGGTTAGCAGTCAAGTGCCTTAGGCACTATGCTACCAGAGCTCCTATATCAAACACTTCCAATACACTAAAACATCTTTAACATAATAATATGGTAGTAGTGTTTGATTATCTAATAATATGGTAATAGATATCAAACACTACTACCATATTATTGTTAAAGATGTTTTAGTGTATTGGAAATGTTTTGTTCATGGTTTTTATACATAGAAAGGTATAGTATATACTATATACTAAGGTACACATTTAAGTGACCTTGGGAACTGTACCTAACTATTCTGATTTATGAACAAATAGGATTTAAAGGCAGATTTTGGAATGACAGTCATTCGAGGATTGCTGTCTACCTAGGAGGCACAAATTGGGCCTGAAGAAAGGCTAATAATGGATTTTAAAAGAAAATGTAGTGATTTCCAGAGTGATCATAACAATTCCCAGTATCATAAGCAGTGAATAAAAATTTTCTTTATTCTTCATCCCTGTCTTGTCCCAACACTTGGCATTATTAGACTTCTTAACTTCTGTCAAATTAATAGTAAAGTAGTTCAATATATTAATTTTGAGCTTCGTTTCACATGTTTAATCACCGTTTCATCTATTATAAAATGACTGTATCTTTGTCTCATTTTCAATTTGATTGTATATTTTTCTCATTGATTTGAAATAATTCTTTACATATTCTGAAGACTAATGTTAGTTTCATGTATTAAATATATTGCCTCCTAGTTTGTGCCATATATTTACACTTTCTTATATATTTGACTTTGGATGAATAGCAGCTCTTGATTTTATTACATTTAATGTATCAACTTTGTCCATTTATTGTTGTTGTTGGTTGCCATCCTGTCAGCTCTGACTCCTTGTGACTCCACATACAACAGAACAAACTGCTGCCCATCCTGCCTCATCTTCACTATTGTTAGTAACCTTGAATCCATTATTGTGACCACTCTGTATTTTGAGTACTTTCCAACTAAGGCTCATTTTCTAGCACTGTATGGATAATATTTTGTTGTGATCCATAGATTTTTCATTGGCCAATATTCAGAAGCACAAGGCCAGACTTTTCTGAAACCTGTCCACCAAGGATGACCTTGCTGGTATCTGATGCTAGTAGTATAGCTTCCAGTTTCATAGCAACACACAAGCCGCCAGAGTACAACACACTGACAAATGGGTGGTGCTTGTCCATTTGTAGTGAGGGCTCTTCATGTAAGATATTCTGTATCCTGAGGTCATAACACTAGTGCCTTATTATTTTGTTTTTATTTTTTAATAATTTTAATTATTTTTGCTGTTGAAAATATACACAGCAGAGCATATACCAATTCAACATTTCAACATGTACAATTCACTGACATTGTTTACATTCTTAAAGTTGTACAAAAATTCTCACCCTCTTTTTCTAAATTATTTCTCCTCTATTAACATAAAATCACTGCTTACTAAAGCTCTCAATCTAACCTTTAGAGTTAAAGTTTAAAAAATATTTGAAATGTCTTTTGTGTATATTGTGAGATAGGAATACAATATAGTTTTTATCCAAAAGGATAGTTTACCCAGTACAATTTGTTGACTAACCCTTTTTTCCCTCTTCTGACATACAAACTCTGTTGTGTATCACGTTTTCACATATTCATCAGTGCACTTCTGTGTGTTCTGTAATTACCTGTTGGTCAATTTGCCTGCATCTTTTATCAATGGATCACTCTTTTAATTATTATAGCTCTCTAATTAGTTTTAATATTTAGTTCCTTCACTTTATTTCTCTCACCCTTTCCTCTTATTCAGTGTTATTTGGGCCTCTGCTCTTCTATAGAAATTTTAGAGTTAAGTTTTTGAAATATCTCAACAGTAATATGAGCAACAACAACAAAACCTTGTTGGGAATTTTTTTGATTGAATTAAATGTGTCAGTCAATTTGGACAGAATTGCCATGTTTTAATGATATTGAGCTCTTCCATCCATGAACATTTCATAACTTTCCATATACTAAAAACAACAATCAAACAAACCAACCCACTGCTGTCAAGTCAATTCTGACTCATGGACACTCTATAGCACACAGTAGAACTGCCCCCATAGGGTTTCCAGGGTAAAAATCTTTGTGGAAGCAAACGGCCACATCTTTCTCCCTTGAAATGGCTGGTAGGTTTGAACCACTGACATTCATACATTTACTTACATCTTCTTAAATAGTTTTTGGTTAAATTTATTCATTTCTCTGGAAAAGTCTAAGGATCTCTGGTGGTGCAGTGCCTAAGGCATTTGACTGCTAAGAAGGTTGGCGGTTCAAACCCACCAGCTCTTCCACAAAAGGCAGATGGGGCAGTCTACTTCTGTAAAGATTTACTACCTTGGAAACCCAGTAGGAGTCGCTAGAAAAGTCTTCCACATCTTTTGTAGAATTTGTTCCTAGGTACTATAATTTTATACTTTGGGACATGGTATCTTTATTGGAGTATAAAAATGTAATTGATTATTATTTTAATCTTCTATCTAAGCACTTTACTGGATCTTTATTATTTATAATATTTAGCCTAAAAATTCTACATAGAAATGTTTTATGAATAATATAAAGATTATTTATCCCTTTTCAATTCCCATATTATATATATATATGTATGTGTGTGTGTGTGCATATATATATGTGTGTGTGTGTGTGTGTGTGTTTTCTAAGGCAGTGTCACTATGGAAGTGGATTGCCTAATCTTCCTTCTGAGGAGTGGCTGGTGGGTTTGAGCTGCCAGCCTTCTGGTTAGCAGTCAAATGCCTTAGGCACTATGCCACCAGAGGTCCCATATATATATTTGTTTTCCTATTTGAGTTAGTACCTCTTGTACAATGTTGAATTGAAAGAAGAGTAGAAGATATCCTTTCTTTTTTTCTTGATTGGAAAAAAAAGCGGTGTTCTAATTTAATAAAAAAAATGATGCTTGCAGTAATTCTTTCCAAATGTTTTTTATTAGGTTAAGGAAATTCCCTTCTGTTTTTATTTTGTAAAGTTGTGTTTTTTTATGTTTTTAATAATAAATGCATGTTGAATTTTATCTAAGACTTTTTCTGCATCTATGATGATGGCCATATGTTTTCTACTGTGTTTCTCTTACTATGGTATATTACACTTTAAGCTTAGTCTGTTAAAGTCACTTGAACTCCTAGAATAAATCTAGTTTGTTGAACTTTTTTTTTTTTTTTAAATACACATCTGGATTGTATTTGCTATTATTTTGTTTTAAATTTTTGCTTCTTTACTCATGAGTGAGTTTGGTCTATATATTTCCTTTTTTTAAATGCTTTTGTCTGATTTGAGAGGGAGTTTTTCTTCTATTCCCTGGAAGATTTTGTGTATGATTTGAATTATCTGATCTTGAAATTTTGGTAGTACTGAGCTGAAACAAAGCCTAGTCCTATCTTTGTAGGAAGATTTTTAACCTTAAATTTCTTCAAAGTGTAAAAAATTATTTCAACTACCTATTTATTTTTAAGTCAGTTTTCTTCTTATTGTTATATTTTTCCAGGATAATATTCATTGTTATTTGCTTTTGAGTTTTTGTTTCTTTGCATTCTTCTTATTCCATTTTGTCCTTCCACAGTTTGGAAGTTATATACCATATATGTTCTCTACTGGTGATAACACTGAAATTTTTCCTATGTGTATGTAAAATCTAAAATATCTCAATCCCTCCATTTGCAAAAATCTCAAGAGCCTTAGAACACTTTATCTACCCTCCTGATTTACAGATCTGCATATTAGATGTGCTTATATTTTTAGTTTGATTTGTTTTTTGTTGTTGACAGCAAAATACACACCAGCTCAACAGTTTTTACAGGTACAATTCAGAGCCATAGACGACATTATTCAAGTTGTGCGACCATTCTCGCCTTCCTTTTTTGAATTGTTCCTCCCACATTAACATAAACTCATGATCCCTAAGGTTTCTATGCATCTTGTGAGTTGCTGTTGTCAATTTGATCCTGTATAGATAGTTCTTAAAACAGCATACTGCTCAAAGCAAACCTTTTTTTTTTTAAATTAATCTAAACTATTGTTTGGTTTTAAGAAGATTTCAGGCTTTTGTTAAGGTTTGAAGATTATCTCAGGGCAATCACTTTAGGGGTTCCTTGAGCCTCCATGGTTCTAGAAAGTCTGAAGTCCATAAGAGTTTGAAAATCCTTTGTGCAATTTAAATGGAAGAATATAATACAACAATATTAAACATATTTTAAGACTTAAGAAGAAGACAAAAAGCTAAAAGAAATAAGGAAAATAATGAAAAATACAAAATGAGGATCTAAAAAAAAACACATATTGCAATGGAAAGGAACAATATCTCAAATGAGAAACACCATAGAAAGCCTTATTAACAGATTTAATGAGACAGCAGAACCAGTGAATTTGAAGATGAGATAGTTCAATCTGTTTTAAACAGTTTAAAGAGTTTAATTGTTGTCCAGTGGGAGGAAGCTTTAGACAGTCTAATTCATCGTATTGTGAAAAGGCGATGTCTCCAGTGTTTTTTGAAAGTTATTACATCTTTGCCACTACTGAAAATATGGATGGCTATATGCTTCCATAAAGATTCCAAACCCAAATCCAATCCCATAAAGTTGATTCCAACTCATAGTGACTCTATAGGACAGAATGAAACTGTTCCATAAGATTTCTAAGACTGCAAATCTTAGCAAACTGCCACATCTTTCTCCCACAGAGTGGCTGGAGGATTTGAATTGCTGACGTTTGGTTAGCAGTTGAGCACTTAATCCTGTGCCACTGGGACTCCTCCAGATAGATTACAGCCTTGGAAATTCTATGGTCTGGGTCAACTCTGTAACAAATGGGGTTGCTATGTGTCAAAATCATCTTGACAGCAACTGGCGTGGTTGTGAATTTTTGGTTTGGGGTTCAAAATCCATTTTAGTATTTGGAACATTAAAGAGTGCAACAACCCATTAATTGCTAGCAAATTGTTAAGACCCTTATGTAGAGTGTCAATGAAGTGGGATTCTTTTTTAATTATTTGTTTTTCTCTAGTGAACATGTATCAACATTTATAGACTCACTCCTGCCCCCAACCGTAAAAATTGGTAAATAGTGTTTTAAAAACAAAAAAGAACTCTCCTTGTTCCATTTTTCTTATTGACTTGAAATTCTGGGATACATCAGGAGTTCGTTATTGAATGTGTTTGCTAGATGTCTGTGGCACTGTGCTACAATCTATAAGGGCAATCCTTTTTCTTTTGACTCTTACTGTAAGGCAACACTGATGTGTCCAGATACAGAAGTGTAGAAGGTTAAGCTTAAAGAAAATCATAGAGATTATGTAGTATATGTTTTTTAAACACTATTTTTGGGGGTACAGAGACCCCTTTTCTCAAAGGAAGTCTTATGTAAAGCCCAGTGTTTTGTTTTATTTTTAATTAACCCAGCCACTCAGGTATGAACAAGTTTGGGGTCACCTTTCAAAGGCCCTTGAGACAAAACCACACAACCCATGGAAGACTGCAGAATGTAGTTTAAATTTAAGTCCTACATTTTTACAGTGGAGGAACTGGAAGCTCAGAGAGCTTATGGGATTGGCTAGTGACTGGCCAGAGTTCATTCTGAAGCTTCGTGCGGGCTCCTCTTTGCCACCTACAATTCATTTCCACAACCATGTATTGGGTTGCTACCTCATGCAAAGCCAATTACAAAATGATTAGTACATTTTCATATTTAAATATTTTCTTTCAGTCTAACATCATGCTGGAAGATGTGCTTGGATGATCCCTAATTTCCCAGCCTCCTTGTCTTGTCTCCTTAAGTCTCCAGCTCTGTGTTTGCTATGTCTCCCAGGCAGTAGAATGACCTGTCGAGCGTCCAGCAGCAGGGATATGGTGACAAAAACCCAGTTTTATTCTCTGACATTTGTTTGCTACAGGCCCCTTCTGGCTGTTTAGTCACAGAGGGATTGATTCTTTTCAAACAGACAGACCACATGCTATTTTTGTGCTGTAAATTTCCCAAAGTTCTTGCCCATCCATCTCTCCAACCACACACTGGAACAAGACGTGTATGTGTAACTATAATCGGCACACTTAAATACTAGTTAAATTCAGAGTGAGTCCAAAATCCGTACAGCTCTTGACTTTCTTTTGAAAGAAACTATAAAAATATTACATGACTGAGAACCCCCTGGGACTTTTAAGAATAAGGTAACCTCTCATAATCTTTTAAAAGCTTATTGGGTGTTCCAAAATATTCCAGGTTACATGGTAAGAGAGTTGTCTCATTTACAGAGGAATGTGTCTGACACCAAGGAGTCCTTTCTTCTTTCTGTTTTTCTGGGATGAGATGCATAGTGATAGCCATTTGACGCAATGGTTAAGTGCTTGTTGCCAGCTGAAAAGTCTGTGGTTTGAACTCACCAGAGGCTCTGTGGAAGAAAAGGACAGTATGCCTCTGTAAAGATTACAGTCTAAGAAACTCTATGGGGCAATTCTACTCTGCACACGAGATTGTTATGAGTCAGAATCAACTCAATAGCACACAACAACAGCAACAAATTCCTTGAGGATGTATATCTTCCTTAATTGTCTTTGTATCTTTTGTGCCTGTTATAGTGTCTGACACATTGCAGGCACCTGAAGTACTTGTGAAGTGACTGAACTGGAGTCAGATGCTCTTAGTGTAGGAAGGAACCTTAGGTTCCCTTAAGCTTCCAGCAGTAGTGCTCTCATTTACAAAACATTAATATATTTGCATTCCTTTTGTGTATGACATCTCTTGTTCCCCTTGACAACCCTGTGAGAAGTAGACCAGTTGGGATTAAGACCAATTTACAGATGATAATACTGAATCTTCGAGAGGTGTGTGGATAGGGTCAAGATATCATACATTTAATTTGCAGTTGAGTCTTGAATCTGGATCTACTGACTCTTAAACTAGGATTCTTTCCACTTTACTATTAATTCATATGTATCCTCTAAAATGCTCTGTTTTAATCTAGTGGTCTCTGAAATACTGCTCAGCTTCAACATCAGAATAAGCCTTCACATTTTAGGAAGGCTTGGTGGCTTATAGTCTACTTTCTCATACAGTGGAGGTCGCTCTGAGTCAGATTTCACTCGATGGTAGTGGATTTTTTTTTTTTTTTTTTGATTCCTCATACATTGCTTGATAGACTTTCAGTACCTATATATACTGTAGAAAATGTCCAAATGACTTTCAAATTGTTGCTGTTGTTGGGTGCCATTGAGTCCATTCAATTCATAGCAATCCTATGTACAACAGAACAAAACACTGCCGGATCCCATGCATTCTCACAATTGTTGCCTCATGGGTTCAGATAAAAAGTCTGAACTTTGCCCTTCAATCTATGGGAGCCATTGCCAGAGTTCTAAACATAGTATCTTAATATATTATCATTTTAGACCTATGGCAGCATTACTCAGGGCAGAGAAACCAGTTAGAATTTTGTTGCAGTGAGTTTACCATCAGTAAGTGTTTAAGGAATTGAATAAAATTAATCCCTCTAAATACTCAGATGTTTTGCTGTCTCTGTTTCTGTCTCATCTGAGAACCTAAAGAAAGAATATCTAAACATATATATTCTGAGAGCTACATCTATGTAAAGGCTTTTACTGTAAATAAATGTCTTCATCTCACACCCTCTTTCAATTCTTTGAACTATATATTTAACTCATAGGTACTGTGGGCCATCTCCTAACTCTCTTCTCCCACCACCAGATCTCAACGTGTTTGTTGTTTCTGCAGCTTGATATCAGATGTGCTTTGGGGGATTGTTGCTGAGGTCATTGGATCTTGAATGTGGTTAGTTCAAACTGGGGAACTAGGAAGCAAGCTGAAATTCCAAAGAAACATATGGATCACTAGAGGGTTTCTGTCACATTGCACTAAAAGTTGACAGATGGAAACATAGAAGCATGGCAGCAGTCTTACAAAATGGCTGTCAAGTGTGGCCACCATGTAGTGCCTAGTGAGTTGCCTTTTCCAGGAAGTTGGAACTTGATCACCGCTCAGCTTTTCTCAGCAGTCTCTTTTGTAGGCCTACTGCTCCATACATGTTCATGTAGAATGGCTGGTAATGATCCAGAAAATAAAAAACGAATGATTTAAAGACAAAAGCTAAGTAAATGCTATGACAGAGACAAAAAGGATAAAAGAAAAAGAAAAAAAAAAGATAAGCCCGCCTTGCTTTTTTTCAACCCCAATATATTTTAGATAGAAGCTCTATATTAAAAAAAAAAAAAAAGTTTCACAGGAAAATGGTTTAGATATCCATAGACTTTGAGAAAATAACCCATGTGACCCATATATGCAGATATTGGTAGACCTCCACCTCTTTGGAAAATTATCAGGGTCAGGCCATGACTCGTACCTTAGGCACTCCTGTGTGGTCAGCTTCTTCCCTGAATCATAGTGGTGAGTTTATCGAACTTTGATGTGGCTTTTTTTGTGCCAAGTCATAGACTCACTGTCCACTATTCTGAGAAAATTCCTGTAACCATAATTGATTTCCCAAAGGGTCCTGGGCTGAATGGCTCTTTCCCAATTGGGTGGTCATCTCTGTGAATCTCAGTAGGAGGCCACTCAGGAGCACATGGCCATGGCATGTTGAAACATGTAGCTTACCCACATTTCAGTCTCATGTGTGTGCAAACAGAGAATCTTGAAGAATAAATATGTTTTTCCTTCTTCCAGTACTTAATTTTAACTATCAGGGCAGGTGACATTACTGTCTTTACAAAATGTCAGACCCAAAGCCTGTTCACAACACCCAGATTAGAGTCATAGCATTCCATGCCCTGGAGGGACTTTAACAATTATGTTGTTGTTGTTGTTGTGTGCTGTTGAGTCAGCCCTGACTCATAGTGACCCCTCCTTGGGTTTCTGAGGCAGTATCACTACGGAAGTAGATTGCCCCATCTTCCTTCCGAGGAGTGGCTGGTGGGTTTGAACCGCCAGCCTTCTGATTAGCAGTCAAGTTCCTTAGGCACTACACTTCCAGCGCTCCCAAACAATTATGTAGGCCAAGTGTTTACAACCTTTCTTTTTTCTTTTTTGGGCAACAAGACTTTTTTTCCCCAAAGGAAATAGCATGGGTAATCACATTTGGGGCAGAGGACTCAGAACCCTCTTGCCTTCTTCCCTGAGCCCTGCTGCAGCCGCTGAGGCACCTTCATGATTGTATGCCAACCTGTCTGCTGTCATCAACATGGGATCTGAGGCCAGAGAGAATCAGGGACCTGTCCAAATACACATGGCATGTGTAAGTGGAATGGAAAGGAAGAGAGCCGGGGTGCAATCTATTTCTTATCCTCAGTTCACCTACCGGAATTCTTTATGGAAATAAACTCAGATGTCCCAGGAGTGCTGCAGATTCCAGGCTATAATGGTAGCTAAAGCCTTACTAAATTCATATTCCTCTTGTTTTAGCTGTCACTCATGTGCAAATAGTCAAGCACTCCACTAGTAACGAAAAGGTTGGTGTTTCAGACCTACCAAGAGGTGCCTCGAGACACCAGGCAGTCTGCTTCTGAAAGGTCTCAGCTTTGGAAACCCTATGGAGCAGTCCTACTCTGCACACATGCGGTTGTCATGAGAGTTAGACTTGACTTGATGGCAAACAATAACAACATGTGCTAATATGGAAGAATATAAGAAAATAAAGGATGACTAACTCCATGTGACCACTTCTTAAAAATAGTTGCAGTTATGATATGATATATTTATGTATTGTTGTTGTTGTTATATACCGTTGAGTTGGCCCCAACTCATAGCGACTCCTCCTTGGGTTTCTGAGGCAGTATCACTACGGAAGTAGGATTGCCCAACCTTCCTTCCGAGGAGTGGCTGGTGTGTTTGAACCGCCAGCCTTCTGGTTAGCAGTCAAGTGCCTTAGGCACTATGCTACCAGAGCTCATGTATTAGCTCATGTATTTATGTATTAGGGAACATTAACTTTTGTTTTTATTCCCCTCCTTTAAGTTTTGAAGCTATTTTTCCCTTTCAGATTTGTGTTGTCCTTTTACTCTGACTTTCTATAATAAACCCCAAAACCCACTGCCATCTAGTCGATTCTGATTCATAGTGACCCTATAAGACAGTAGAACTGGGCCCATAGCGTTTCCAAGGCTGTAAATCTTTACAGAAAAAGACTGCTTCACCTTTCTCCTGTGGAGTGACTGGTGGATTCAAACTGCCGGCTTATTGGTTAGCTGCCAAATAGTTTAACAACTCTGCCACCACAGCTCCTTGCTTTCTATAATGAACTGCATTATTTACAGAACTCTTAGTGTTGAGAATCTACTTTATCCAAACACTAATAGGCACTTATATTTAATTGCTCTCTGTAACCTTGTGAGGTAATCATTGTCATCAGCCCATGTTTTACATGAGCAAACAGAACACAGAGAGGGTAAACTCAATGCTACATAGCTGTTGAGTGGCCTATCCATAATTAAAATGTAGATGTGCTTGACTACAATATTATTTGCTTTCTATTGTACACTTCATTCTCACTTATTAGTAAGGACATGTTTTCATTTGCTGGATCCTTATTATACATTTATGCCTATTGCCTAGGTCAATATGACCCAACATTTATACTTAAGCTTTTCCTTTGCAAAAGGCAAATGTCAGATGTCCTAAAGGTTGTAAATATTATTAACAACTTCCTTTTTCCTCTTAAAACTAGTAAGAAAGAGGTACCTGAGAGAATTTCAATCACGAACTGGCTCAGGTGTTCAGTATTCAATGTAATGGAATTTGAAAAGATAAAGTTATAGGGCAGGGGAGCCTATCTGGAAGCTCCTTGGATATTTTACCAAGAACTATAGTTTATCCAATGAACACGTTACTTTAGATCCTCTTATTAGTCTAATGTGAGCTTCGTAGTAAATGCTTACCGAATGATTACTGCTCATCTGATCATTCCCTTACTCCCCTTTGGAACAGAGGATGCTTGATGCTCTCACTGAAATACCCCCATTGACTTATTCCAAATCCATACCACTCCTGTAGGGAGGGGACAACACCTGTCACCAAGAACTTCTGTGTCCTGGATAAAAGCACCACTACTACCACTACCACTATAAGATGAGGATGGTGACTAACACAGAAGAAACATCCCAACTGATCTGTAAATCTAGGGAGCTCACCAATTAATATCATGGGGGTTTCATGAAGCCCTTACTTTCATACTTACCCTCCCAATGAAAGGTTTGAGTTTTTGCCGGGAGTAGGAAATACTAGAAAGAAAGTACAGGACATGAGAAGTAGGATGGAGGAAATGCTCTAAATGCCCAATTATTGGTTAGGCAATTAAGGAAACAAAGATAATGGTGTAAGTTTGCAGGTTCAATTCCATGGTAGGAGTACTCTTACTGCAATAGCCAGTGGGGTCTCCATCTCTCTTGGATTTCCTAGGACTTGTCTAGCATAAAACAGATTTTGTGATCTCAAAGTGCTACATGTACCCACTCTCATGGGTGGACATGCATCTTAGCTTCATATCACTTCTTCTCTGTGGCACTTAGTTTCCCAAGCCTTTCCCAGTCCTCTCATTTTGTGATTCTAAGAATATATAT
>NW_006921612.1:12807036-12835152 GCF_000298275.1 Orycteropus afer afer | reverse complement strand
TCTCTAGTATCTGGGAGAATATTTTATGGTAGTGCAGGGCTTTGGAAAATTAAATGGAAGTGTGGGTGGAGAAAAATAAACTGTTTTTAACCCCCTCAATGTATCCTTCTTCAAATTTTCTTTCATTTTTTACTCACCTTGGAGTAAGTTAGGAAGTATGTATAATTTGTGCCTTTGGAAATGGAATCTTTACAGCCTAGCCAAGCGCTCTGCGGTTCCCAAATTGACTTTTAGAATCTGGCTTTCTTTCTTTTTAAATTAGCATACCAAAAGTTTACTTCTTACAATTATTAAACAAACCAGGAAGTGAGCTTTCACTTTTGTTCCGTTAGAGAACTTCAGTCATATAGCGTTCATCTCTATTCATACATGATAACTAACTCTTGTAAAAATTCAATGTGGGAACCTCAGATATTGTGGTAGTTAACGTTTGCGTGTCAACTTGGCTGGGCCCGGTTGAGTGGCTGGGCAGCTGAATGTAGTTACTCCCCATGGTGAGATTAGTAATTAACTCCATGGTGGAATCTATTGGAGCAGCTGAGCAGTTGCTTTGGGTATGGGGTTTGTTTCCTGTATATAAGAAGCAGCTTTGGGAATGGTCTCTAGCTTATGGCATGCTTGGACCCTGTATGTAGCCATGTCATTGTTCAGTAGCCTGCCATGCTCTGCTGACCTTGGAACTTATAATAGACATAAATTAATGGCCTGCCATGTGGTTTGGTAACATTGAGACTGTGCCTTTTTACTTGTCAACCTTGGGTTTGTCAGTCTCAGCAACCAGCAGCTGTCTGAGTGATAAAAAAAAAAAAAAAAAAAGCCTCTAGCTCCAGTGGTCCAGGAGCTGGGGGCAGAGCTGGACCCTAAGTTTGAGGGGCTTTCACCCAGCCCCTGAAACCTGGCACTTTGAACTTGGACTTAAAATCTCCAAACTGTAAGAGAAAAAACTCTTGTTTGTTAAGGCCATCCCATTTGTGGTATATTTTTGTCAGAGTGACACTAGGTAACCAGAACAGAATTTGGTACCAAGAGAGTTGGGTGCTGCTCTGACAGATTCCTAAAATACGGAAACAGGAGTGGAGTATGTCCTTGACCTGAGACCCTGGCAGAGAGACCGTGGCATATGGCATGAGAGACAGCAGGAGCAGAGTCAAGAGACTGGCAGAGAGATACTAGCAGAGAGACCAGTATGAGAGATGGCAGTAGCAGAGCCCAGAGACTGGCATTAAATAGTAACAGGCTTACCAGCCCACAGAGGAGAAAGCCGGTTGCCATTGGGTTGGCAGCTTCCTGGTGGAGTGGGTTGCCTTCAGGCATTAATTGGTAGGAGAGACTGACATGAGATGGGGTAGCAGGTTGGCCAGACCACGGAGCAAGAAAGCTGAGTCCTTTGGGCAGGAAGATTCCTGGTGGAGTAGTTTGTCCTCGGGCATTAATTGGCAAAAGCTGAGAGACCAAGGAAACAAGAAGCAGAGCTGCTTCAGCCTTAAGGGTAGGACCATGGCCTTTGGGAGTGGAACCACCACAGCCACCTAGGTTTCAAAGAGCCAGACCTTCACCAACTTGGGTCTAGAGTTTGGGGCTGCTTGTTCATGTGAGCTAGTGGGATGGAGTCATAGCTGCTGTCCAAGAGTGAGGGGGCAGGGCTGCCATGCCCAAGGGGGAGAGGAAGGGGGCCAGCCAGGCCAAGGGGGTGAGGTCACCACTTAGAGGAACTAGGGGACTGGAGTCACCCAGTGAAGAGATCTGTACAGATATCACCCATTGAAGATCTATACAGGTGCCAAGTTGACAAGGGGTGGAATTGTGGTGGTTACGTTTCTGTATTGTCTTGGCTGGGCCTGGTTGAGTGGCTGGGCAGCTGAAGTAGTTATTCCCCATGGTGAGATTAATAATTACTCCATGGTGGAATCCATTGGAGCAGCTGAGTAGCTGCTTTGGGTATGTGGTTTGCTTCCTGTATATAAGAAGCAGCTCTGGGACTGGTCTCTAGCTTATGACACGCTTGGACCCTGCATGTAGCTTTGTCATTGTTCAGCAGCCTGCCATGCTCTGCTGACCTTGGGACTTACAATGGACTTAAATTAATGCCCTGCCTTGTGGTTTGGTAACATTGGGACTGTGCCTTTTTTATTTGTCAACCTGGGTTTGTCAGTCTCAGCAGCCAGCTATTGTCTGAGTAAAGAAAAACCTCTAGCTTCAGTGGGCCAGGAGCTGGAGGCAGAGCTGAAGCCCAAGGCTGAGGGGCTTTCATCCAGCCCCTAGAGCCTGGCACTTTGAACTTGCACTTAAAGTCTCCAAACTGTAAGAGAACAAACTCCTGTTTGTTAGGGCCATCCCATTTGTTGTATATTTCTGTCAGAGTAGCACTAGGTAACCAGAACAGAATAGATCTGTACAGGTTCCAAGTTGACAAGGGGTGGAATTGTGGTAGTTAAAGTTGTATGTCAACTTGACTGTGCCTGGTTGAGTGGCTAGGCAGCTGGTGATAGTTATTCCCCATGATGAAAATGGCAATCAACTCCATGGTGGGATCTACCACAAGTAGCTGATTGCTGCCTTAGGGATGTGGTCTGCTTCCCGTATATAAGCAGCAGCAGCTTTGGAAATGGTCTCTAGCTTATGGTACGCTTAGACCCTGCATGTAACTGTGTCGTTGTTCAGCACCCTGCCGTGCTCTGCTGACTTGGGGACTTACAATGGACTTGAATTGATGGCCTGCCATGTGGTTTGGTAACATCCAGACTGTGCCTTTTTACTTGTCAACCTTGGACTTGGCAGCCTCAGCAGCCAGCAGCTGCCTGAGTGAAGAAAAGCCTCCACCTTCAGTGGGCTAGGAGCTGGAGGCAGAGCTGAAGCCCAGGACTGAGGAGTTTTCACCCAGCCCCTAGAGCCTGGCACTTTGAACTTGGACTTAAAGTCTCCAGACTGTAAGAGAATAAACTCCTGTTTGTTAAAGCCATCCCATTTGTGGTATATTCTTGTCAGAGTGGTACTAGGTAGCCAGAACAGATATTTTATGGGAAGTGTTAGCCAAAAAAAAACAACTGAAGAAACTTAACATCTTGAATTTAAAGAGAATGTAATTATGACTCAGAAATATTGGGATGCAGAGTAAAGATAACTGAAGTTACAAAACTCATGAGCTTGTTCTCTGCCTGGATAAGTCATTGATTTAACGGCTGACTCCCAGTTGCCTAGGAGCTCTGGTAGCATAGTGCCTAAGGCACTTGACTGCTTACCAGAAGGCTGGCGGTTCAAACCCACCAGCCACTCCTCGGAAGGAAGTTTGGGCAATCCTACTTCCATAGTGATACTGCCTCGGAAACCCAAGGAGGGGTCGCTATGAGTCGGGGCCGACTCGACGGCATATAACAACAACAACAACAACTCAGTTGCCTGATCTATTAGGAAGGGGTCATGCCAGATAATCTCAAGGTCCTATCCACATCTGAAATGTATGTGGTAAGTGTGATGATGACTTGTCCTGTTAGTGTGTATTCTTGTCCCCTTTGAGAAGGACAGGAAAGTAGTGCAGGCGTGACAGGAAAGCAGTGCAGGCGCGTCATGAACTTTGCTGGCACTCAAATTCAGAAGTGGTTTGTTTACTTCCTTAAGAGTGAAAGAAGAACTGAAGAAAATACTGGGTCAAATTTTATTTTGATATTGGCAGTGAAGTGATCGTGTGAAGTAATTGGTCAGTATAATGCCAATTTAAGTTTCCCACACACGTGTATGACTTTAAAAACTGCTTTAGTGCTTTAAATTAAACTTGCTGCTCTTGATATCATTCTTAGTTCATAGATTTATGAATTTTTTGTGTTGGAATTTTTTGTGTAAAACATCCTGTGATACTTTTGCAATCTGAAAATAAATAATAAATACTTTTCTTTTTTTAAGTCTGATGTCAAATCAGTCCATGGGTTTCTAATTGCTTTTACTACAGCATAAAATGGTCTGTTGCTTTGTAGGTATTTGATTTATATTCAGATTGTATTTTCTTTCTTTGGTTGTACTTAGATGTTATAATGATAATAAGCAGCAAAAATCTGCCCAGGAGAACTGATTATTTTCTAAGGGATGGAGTTTTGTTGTTGTTGTTCTTTGTTTTGAGATTGAATTCCTACTAAGAAAAATATATTTTAAGTCTAGAATGCTAACTACTCATTTAACAGATCTTTAGTGAGCATCTACCATGCTCAAAGCTCTGTGACTGGAACTTTTGGAGATCCAAAGATAGTTGATATGAATCGAGCCTTCAAGCTGATTTTCATATATTTAGAAAGATGCATAATAAAAGCATAATTGATATCTTATTTCAAGAGCCATGTGACATTAAGAAATGTGAATTCCAATGACAAAGACCTTATTGTGGATGATTCCTACAAGTCCATACTTTCATTTCCTCAACATGCCTTGTGAATTTCCATCGGGTCTTTCTGCATGGAAAATACTCTCTCTTCCATCTCACTTAGCATCATCCTACCTATCTCTTATTTAAAGCCCAGCACAAAAACACCTCTTTTATGAAGCATTGCTGATGAGACCATCTGGAAATGCTATTTCTTGTTTCTAAACTCTCCTACGCAGGGTACGTTGTTGTGTGCCATCAAGTCGATTCAGACTCTTAGCAACCCTAAAGAACAGAGTAGAGCTGCCCCATAGAGTTTCTTAGGCTGTAACTTTCATGAGAGAAGATTGCCAGGTCATTTCTCTAATAAGTGACCAGTGGATTCCAACCACCAACCTTTTGGTTAGCAGCCAAGTGCTTAAGCATGGCACCACTGAAGCTCCTTAGCAATGGGTAGTATTGTGGAAATAATATTAGTTGCAGACTGATTGCATATGACAATCTTCTCCAATGTTTACTAAGTAGATATAAACTTTTGTGTAAATGTTTTAATTTTCTAACTATTGTTTTTCCCATCTGTAATGAGATAACACATACAGGCATACCTCAAAAATATTGCGAGTTCAGTTCCAGACCATCACGATAAAGGGAATTTTGCAATAAAATGAGCCAGACAAAGTTTTTAGTGACCCAGTACATATAAAAGTTAATGTAGTGAATTACTTGTACATACAATCGCATTGAAAAAGTTTGAAATGTTGTGAGAATTATGAAAATGTGACAAACACAAAGGGGGCACGTGCTGTTGGAAAAATAGTGCCGATAGACTTGTTCCATGCAGGGTTACCACAATCTTCAATTTGTAGAAAAAAAAAAAAAATGCAGTATAGGTGAAGCACAGTAAAGTAAAGTGCAATAAAATCAAGTGTCCCTGTATCTTATTATGGTGAGATGTTGTGATGATAAAATTAGCTTAAGTAAGTAAAACTCCTTAACACTCACTAAACCAAAACCAATGTCCATGGTAAGTGTCTACCCAGTATAGTTTGCATTCGAGAAAGGTCACTCTTGACAGCTGTGTGGAGAATTGATTGGTGTCTGTTCTATTGAATGGATTTAGACTCATGGTGCCCCATGTGTTACAGAGTAGAACTGAGCTCCATAGGTTTTTCTTGGCTGTCATCTTTGAGGAAGAAGATAACTAAGACTTTCCTTCAGGATGCTGCTGGGTGGATTCAAACCATGAACCTTTATGTTAGGACCAAACCAAAAAACCAAAGTCACTGCCATTGATTCATATCTGACTCATAGCAACCCCTCCTTGGGCTTCTGAGGCACTGTTACTACGGAAGTTGATTGCCCAACCTTCCATCCGAGGAGTGGCTGGTGGGTTTGAACTTCCAGCCTTCTGGTTAGCAGTCAAGTTCCTCAGGCACTATGCTACCAGAGCTCCATTTTCCAAGTGTGGCAACTCCTTTCCAGGTAAACAATGAAATAAATAAGCACAATCTTTTTTTCCCAAATTAATTGTAATGCTAAAAGGAAATTTCTTTATCTACCAGATTGATATATTGTTTTTAATTGGTGAAGAAACAAAATATGTCAGTATATATTGAGGAGCTCTGGTTTTCATTTTCTTAAGCTTCCAATTTTTAAACAGAAGGCAAATGTCAGTTTTGAGAGTTAAAACTTTAGTATCATTAAAAAATTAAAAAAAAAAAATTTTAAAAAAAGGAAAAAAAAAAAGAGTAACTCCTAGCAAACACCAAATAGCACATTTACTATGGGAAATGCCATTAACTCAGCAAGCAGTCATTGCTTACCTAACCTTGTGAGGCTTTGCATTTGCCTTGTTTCTTAACTAGCATACTTAGTAGTAAGAAAAAACTGGTGATTTAAATTTATTGTGTTATAATAATGACAGTATTGCCAAAGAAGCTCTGGAATACTGTAAAATTGTGGTTATTCTCCAGATTTTGAATATTTTGTTCACCATCCAGCTAGGATTCAGAAACAAAAACAAAATGAAAAATACAAACAACAACAACAAAAACAGTCTCTAGTAGACATAATTTGCTTTGGTCTTCCCAGAACTTATAAAGGCTGTGTGTTGTGGTTTGTTTTCAGAGAAGAATAAATTGCCACTGCAGAAATTCCTAATCACCAAAATATCCAAAATAGCCTATTAAAACAAGGAATATTTTTAGGCAGAAGCTAAATTTCTTTTTCATAACAACTTCCTCCCCTTGCATTTTTGAAGTACAGTAAATATTAGTGTGAGAGGATGAGTGAGTTACAGACTATTTTGAGGTGGTCTGGAGAACCTTAACCTTGTTTAACAGAATAAGAACAGAGTCGGGTGTTATGTGAACAGGATAATTAGGAAGTCAGTGGTTATAGCAGTGGCACAGATTTCTGTATATAAGGTCATTCTTCAGCGGTTGTTACTCCAGAAGGGTATGATGCCCAATTAGTTGTTGCCAGATCTCTGGTTACTTCCTGGGCACTTCCAACTGGAAAGCCCTTCTGTCTGTTCAACATCCATGCTTCTACCATGCAAAGACTTCTTTTTCCAAATTGAACCTACTCTCCGGACTTCAGTGCTTCTACACTAAAGTTTTTACAGTTATCCAAAGGAGAAATCTTAGAGCTATCTCTGACTCATCCTTCTTCCTATACACTATTAGTTACCTTGCTGTGTGACATATTTCTTTAATAAGACTCTCATATCAATTTTTTGCTTCTTCATTTTCCATTTTCACTCCCTGAATTGAGGTTCTTATTAATTCATAAAGATTTTATAATGAATTCTAGCCCATCTCTATGTATTTAGGTTATTCTCCCTCCAATTAGAGTCTTAATTTATCTGACAAGAGCTTTGAAATCAAGCTTTGAAAACCTGGTTAAACATGTAATTCCTCATCTACAGAAAGACACAACATATTTATTATCCTCTGCAGAAACCGTGTTCTGCAGCATGTTTCTTGAGCATTCAATAGCATAGGCAAAGGAGCATGAAGAAAATACCCTTGGGATCTGTTAAGACTTCCTATAGTGACTTTGTTAGTACCCACCCGTAGCTCCACCACTGCCACTTCAGTACCCTGGCCCAAGTGCCAGACCTGTGTTTCTTTACATGAAGACTTTCTATTAGGAACTCCTTTTGCCTGGCTGTGTGGCAGAATGGAAGTGAGGGTGTACCCCTACCATGGAACCCTCAAACAATGGTTGATAGAAGTTTCCAGATAACTATTCCACCTCCCTTACCCCTGGGGTAGGGTAACTATGAGGAAGGTGTTTGACAGTAACTTCCTAACTTCCCAATTGGGATTAAGCTTGTATTAAACACAATGATAATTGCTTGAAAATGAATCCTTTATTGGTTGTCCTACCCTACCTTTCTCACTTCCTGATTTCTATAAATATATTTCCTGGGATCACTTCCCAAATAAACTACCTGCACGGAAATTATTACCTTAGAGTCTGGCTCTGGAGGAAGAAAAATCAAGATACTTCCCCAGATTTCCTTTCATATGTGTAAAACCAAGAAAACCTAAGAGCTTGTTAGAAGAATCAAAGAATTAAAAGACATGACAGTACTTTTAAACTCAAAGCATTTAATTATTAATTAATTAACCTTGGAATTTATTTTTTTGGTCAAACTCCTATTCCCATTTCAAGGAGCATTTCAGAAATGGATCACTACATACAATAAGTTGTTGATAGCTGTGGTGTAGGAAGAAGTGATTACTCATCAACACATTATTAGTTCTGTAGGGTCCCATGTTAGTTACTTTTGAACCATTACTCTACTACTACTGCTCCCCTACTGCTTCCATGATTTCTCAGGGCACTGCAACTATGGCATGAAGCAGAGTAAAGCTTATATGAAGAAACAATATTATCTATTGAGACAGTATTACGTACAAGCAACATGACATGTACAAAAACCACTAGGTTTAAAGTCTACAGCCAACCCTGTCTTTGCCAATCCTGAGTGTATCCCTTCTTCAAGTCCCTTCTCTCTGGGCTACCAATGAGAAGATTGTAAGAGATAGGTCCTAGGATTTCACAGCTTTCCTTATTTGCATTAGAAAATACATGAGATTATCCTCCAGGATTACTCACAAATTAAAATATGCTAGCAAAGTACCTTTTTTTTTTTTTCCTTCCAATATGTTATTTTGTTTGAAGAAGAGGGACAGTGAATACTTATGACAGAGAAGCAAGCCAGGTCAGAATTAACTCCAGAACAAATGACTGGTTGGCATTTCCAGTTTAGCCATTTGCTATTCACCTCCTCAGCTAGGGTAAACCAATGATTTATTCTGGGAAAGTAGAAGACTTTTTCAGTAATGGAAAAGTGTTCTTTGTTGCTGCACCAATAATGAGGGGTGCCAGTGCTTAACTGCAAGGTGTTGCAGAAGTGTGCTTCCACCGCTGCAGGTCAGTCTGTTCTCTTCACAAGAAACATATTAATAAAGTGTTCATTTTCTCCAACCATACAAAATAGTACCTAGAATTACCAATGAATTTGTTTACTACAAGTTAATTTAGCATGATGTCTAGAAAAACAAATTGACTTTTCTTCAGGACAAAGTAGACACTTGGAACTTGGAGAAGACAGCTGCCAATACCCCAGGAATCATCCTCTTCAAACAACAGAATGGGTAATAATAGCCACAGAATTTTCTATGCACACTAGCCTTTTAGGCCATCTCATTTAACCTTTGCAGTGACATTGTGAGGTTGGTGGAGCATGGATTTTTCTTTTCTGACAGATGAGACCACAGGCTCTGTCTGGTACACTGTAGCGATTAACAAATAATCACAGAGCAAATGAGTCTGGACACGGAATGTGTTCTAGGCCTGCTTCCTCTTGTTACAGTCCTGTGTCTACTACCTCAGGTTTTACCATCACTGAAGATATGGTGGTAGTAATAGTAATGATAATAATTGTAATTCCTTGTGAAACTTTTTTTTTTTTTTTTTTTGAGTTCTAGGCCCTGTTAGTAGTATATAATATATATTACCTTATTTAACCTTCACAATAACACTCTGCAATATGTATCATTATGCTCATTTTCTCAATGAGGAAATTAGGCTCAGAGAGATTAAATAACTTGCCAATTTCTCTAAAAGAGCAACTATTAGAGTTGGGATTTGAGTCCAGGCAGTTTAGTTCCAGAGTTCAAGTTATTTCCACCTGGCTACGGCAGTCTGGGTGATGTGAGACTTCTTTCCGCATTTGTTGCAGAGGCTGAGATTCATCAATATCCAGTTACTTCTCAAATGATTCAGTCATCTCTGTCCATAGTGCTAGTTCTTCTTAAAAGTTTTGAGCCAAATTTATAGCCTAGTGCTCCTAGGACTGCCATAAGAAAATAACACAAACTTGGTGGCTTAAAACACCAAAAATTTACTGTCTCACAGTTCTAGAGGCTAGAAGTCTGAAATCAAAGTATGAGCAGGGTCATCCACGCTCTCTCTGAGGGCTTTAAGGAAAGGTCCTCCCTTGCCTCTTCTGATGGTTTCTGACAATCTTTGGCATTCCTCAGCTTGTAGACTCATGACTCCAATCTCTGCCTCTATCACAATATGGCATTTTTCCCTATATGTCTTTTCTCTTTTGTAAGGACACCACTCATTGGACTAGGGGCCATCTTCTCTAGTACGGCCTGATGTTATCCCATGGCATCTTCAAAGAATCTTCTTATGTTCTTAAGTGCCTGGGGCTAGAATTTCAACGTATCTTTTTGGAAGACACAATTCAATTTGTAACACATGACCCTCAAAATGTAGTATACACACTCACTTATAAAGGAAACTTTGAGACATGGATTTTGTGTGCTAAACTCACTCTGTGCTCCATCTTACCTACTAAGCACCTTTCTTACTACAAAGTATAGCGTGCTAGGTGTAGAATATTTGGCAAATATAAGTCTTGTTGATTAAATTATCTCCTCCCAAAATATATTCCTGATCCTTGTGCCTGTGCATGTGATCCTATTTGGAAATGGGTCTTTCTTTTGTTATGTTAATGAGAGCATACCTGTGTAGGATAGATCTTAAACCTAATTACTTCTGAGTTGTAAAAAGACCAGAATTGACACACAAAGACACCCACAGGGAGAATACAGAATATTTGTTTTTGTTTTCGTACATTGTCCTTGTTGCAGAAAGTCCAAGTTGTTTGAGGTAAAGTTCTAGCCAGAAGATGTGCAGGAGCCTCTGGGGAAGGTGTGTGCAATTTGCAGTGTTCTTTTAAGTCCCACTCAACTCTCAAGAGTCCATGAACCACTGCCTAATGTCCCATTACTTGAATTATCTTGTTTCATGAATCTGCCTGATTTCTTCAGCACCATGAGCCATTGAGGTCCCTGGGTGTCAAAAATAGCTTGCTGTAGAATACTAACCTAAAGGTTGGTGATTTGAACCCACCTAGGGGCGTAGTGCCTAAGGCATTTGACTGTTAACCAGAAGCCTGATGGTTCAAACCCACTAGCCACCCCTCAGAAGGAAGGTTGGGCAATCTACTTCTGTAGTGATACCGCCTCAGAAACCCAAGGAGAGGTCACTATGAGTCAGATCCGACTTGACGGCAGTGAGTTTGATTTTGGTTTGAGTAGCACTGCAAAACAAAGGCTTGGTAATCTGCTTTTACAAAGATTACAGCCAAGAAAACCCTATGAAGTAGGTCTACTCTGTAACACGGGATTACCATGAGTCTGAGTCAGTTCCACAGTAACTCTTTTGTTTTAGTTGGTTCACCATAGAAGAGACTGTGGGGGCCTCAACAGTTTAATGCTTCCTTACTAACTGACAGGTTGGTTCCACTGAGCAACCTTGGAAGAAAGGCCTGGGTATGTGCTTCTGAAAGGTCACAGCCTTGAAAATCCTATGGAGTAGTTCTACTCTACACATGATGTCATCTTGAGTCCGGATTGACTCAAAGGTGCCTAGTTTGGTTTTTGGAAGGATGGTGGTAATGTGTTAAGTGTGTTTATGGTAATTCCAATCTTGTTCAGTGTATGTAGCAGAAAGATAATGCATGTTGCATAGATAATGACTAGAGAAATTCCTGTGATGTAATAGTTAAGATTAAAAAAAAAAATTCTCAGGTGAGGTCTGGCTACAAACAAGATATAGTTTTAGTAATGATGAGAGATGTTTCCATAACCTTTCTATGTTGCAGACTTTTTGCCTCTGCCCATCATTTCCTCTGGGTTAGACAATTTGCCATCATGAAGCTGCCTATTCTAAACACAAGCAATAATGGTATCTTAGTGTGATGTACTGGAAAGATCTTCTATTTGAGAATTAGGAATTCTACTTTTTGATTTGTTTATGCCACTCAATTCTGTGACCTTGGAAAAGTAACTTGTCTCTAAATGATTATAGAATGATGATTGATATTATAGACAATAGAATCCCTAAGACTCTTAACTCTTTCACTTTAATTTTGAGGACCTCTGGTGGCTAAGTGCTTAAGGCTTTTGCCTGCTCACCAAGAAGGTTGGGAGTACAAATCCACCAGCTGTTCCATAGAAGGAAGATAGGGTAATCAACTTAATTTTAGTGAGGCTTAAATTCTCAACTTCAATATTTAACTCTGTATCTTCACCAGAAGCCTTGAAGGTTTCACTAGTGTAGGTTAAGAAATGACAGGATATATATTCTTGGAGCAGGCCTTTTGCATTCAATACAGTTTCCTAGGGAGCTCTGGTAGCATAGTGGCTAAGACACTTGCCTGCTAACCAGACGGCTGGCGGTTCAAACCCACCAGCCACTCCTCGGAAGGAAGGTTGGGCAGTCCTACTTCCGTAGTGATACTGCCTCGGAAACCCAAGGAGGGGTCGCTATGAGTCGGGTTTGACTCGACGGCACATAACAACAACAACAACAGTTTCCTATCTGGTCTTTCTTTACCAGTTTGCAAAAAAGTAACATTTACTAGTTTACAAAAAGTTTGCAGCAAACCAAAAGCCCCTGCCATGTGAATTCAGTGGGCCCTGGAGAAGCCTCACTTCTTTTCCTTAAGGCTTCTGGGGAGAATGTATTCATTCCTCCAGGGCTCCCATTTGGCCCCACCACCTATACAACTCAGTACAAATCAAGCTGGAGCCATCTTAATCCACCCACTTCCCTTGAAATCCGAGCAAAAGCAAACAGCAGAGTTGATTCTAATTTTAACTGGTCTACCTCCATCTCCTCCTCCTCATCTCAAACCGTGAATGCAGTGAACACACTCATTTGCATGGTGATCCCACAGCAAGATTGAGTAACAACCCTACTTGATGCCATGCTTCTTTGTTCATTTGTCAAACTTCAGGGGATAACTTCCCCAACCTACAAAAACATATTATATAACTTCTCTGTGCTCACTCCACTCAATCTCTTAAACTGCATGTCTTCATATTTTCATACCTTTTTATAATTTTTTTTCCTAGTGAGTAGAGCTGAATGGAAACAGGCCCAGGTGGTTTTCTCTGTGGGCTAATTGTGATTTCTTGCAGTGGGAATGTGAGGTTGGAAGATTTCCCTTGACAGCCCTTTTCCTTTTCTAGGTCCCTCCTTTCCTGGTGTCTCTACAGAATGAATCATCTTACCTTAGGGATTTGCTCTTTGCTGAACATATTACAACATGGGTAACATGACAGCCAGCTGTGTCTCATGGTGGTGTCCAACACTGAGTGGGGGAACTGTGCATACTGAGGCAAAGGTAGAGATTCTATCACTGGGCTACCTTGAGCCCCAAACTCCCAGAGAAAAACATTTTACAGATGCTAGTGACTGGCACCACACAGGACCAGGCAAGAAAGTCAGAGTTGATGTGAGGTTGATTCTTTCAGAAAGGTACACCTTATTTACCAATGAATGTATAAACCGGAACCAAAACTCATTGCTATCAAATGGATTTCAACTCAGTGATCCTTTAGTGATGATCCAACAGGACAGAGTAGAACTGCCCCGTAGGGTTTCCAAGGCTGAACTCTTTATGGTAGTAGACTGCCACATTTTTCTGGTGGGTTCAAATGGGAGACTTTCCATCAGCAGCTGAGGACTTTAACCACTACACCAATAGGTCTCCTTTCAGTGAGATAATAATAATCATAATAACAAAAACAAAGACCATCACCAGCAACATACAAGAGGTGTAGAGTTTATGGTTTAAAAGTGGGATTCTGGACAGACTGCCTGGAATTGAAACAAGACTGCAACACTTATTAAACTTTGTGACACTGAGTAATTTATGGAACTTTAAGGCCTCTATTTCCTTAGTTATAAGATGACTATAATAGTGCCTCCTCCAAAGTTTGCTGAAAGGGTTAAATGGGGGCACCATGCAATTATGTGGCTTAAGATAGTCCCATAATAGCTTTTCAATTAATGTTAGCTAAGGAGTTCTTGTGGCTCAAAGGTTAAGCGCTCAGCTGATAGGGAAAGGTTTGAACCCACCCAGCATTTACCTAGAGAAAGACCTGGTTGGTGATCTGCTCCTGTAAGGACTGTTGTTCGGTGCCCTTGAGTCGGCTCCAACTCATAGCAACCATATGAATGAAACACCTCCTGGTCCTTGCTATCCTCACAGTCATTGCTGTACTTAAGTCCATCATTGTGTCAATCCATTTCATTGAGGGTCTTCCCCATTTTCTTTGACTTTATCAAGCATATCCTTCTCCAGAGACTTGCCCCTTTTGATAATGTGACCAAAGTACTTGAGATGAAGTCTGATCATTCTTGCTTCCAAGGCAGATTTGTTCATTTTTCTGGCAGTAGATGGTATTTTCAGTATTCTTACCCAGCACAATTCAAATGCATCAATTTTCTGTGGTCTTAATCATTATCCAGCTTTTACATGCATATGAGGCTGTTGAAAATACATGGCTTGGATCTGGCACACCTTGTTCTTGAAAGTGACAGCTTTGCTCTTTAACACTTTAAACTGGTTGTGGTGGTTACGTTTCTGTGTCAACATCGCTGGGCCTGGTTGAGTGGCTGGGCAGCTGAAGGCAGTTATTCCCCATGGTGAGATCAGTAATTAACTCCATGGTGGAATCTGTTGGTAAAGCTGAGTAGCTGCTTTGGGTACATGATTTGCTTCCTATATATCAGAAGCAGCTTTGGGAATGGTCTCTAGCTTGGCATGCTTGAACCCTGAATGTAGTTGTGTCATTGTTCAGCAGCCTGTCATGCTCTTCTGACCTTGGGACTTACAATGGATTTGAATTAATGGTCTGCAGTGTGGTTTGGTAACATCAGGACTGTGCCATTTTATTTGTTGACCTTGGGCTTGTTAGCCTCAGCAGCCAGCAGCTGCCTGAGTGACGAGATGCCTCTAGCTTCAGTGGACCAGGAGCAAGAGGCAGAGCTAAAGCCCAAGGTTGAGGGGCTTTCACCCAGCCCACAGAGCCTGGCACTTTGAACTTGGACTTCTAGCCTCCCAAACTATAAGAGAATAAACTCCTGTTTGTTAAGGCCATCCCATTTGTGGTATATTCTTGTCAGAGTGGCACTAGGTAACCAGAACAGAATATGGTACCAAGAGTGGGGAGCTGCTCTGACAGATACCTAAAATGTGGAAACGGGAGTGAAGTGCATCCCTGACTCAAGACCCTGGCAGAGAGACCCCAGCATACAGCATGATAAGCATCAGGAGCACAGCCAAGAGACTGGCAGAGAGACCAGCATGAGAGACGGCAGTAGCAGAACCCAGAGACTGGCATTAAACAGCAACAGCCTTACCAGCCCATGGAGAGGAAAGCTTCATGCCACTGGGTAGGCAGCTTCCTCATGGAGTGGGTTGCCTTCAGGCATTAATTAGTAGAAGAGACCTGCATGAGATGGAGTAGCAGGTTGGCCGGCCTATGGAGCAAAAAAGCTAAATGTCCTTTGGGCAGGGAAATTCCTGGCAGAGTGGGTTGCCCTTGGACATTAATTGGCAGAAGTGGAGAGACCAAGGAAATGGGAAGCAGAGCTGCCTCAGCCTCAAGGGTAGGATCATGGACTTTGGGGGTGGAACCACCACAAGCCCCTAGGTTTCAAAGAGCCAGACCTTCTCCAACTTGGTCCTGGTGTGTGGGGCTGCTCGTTCACGTGAGCTAGTGGGATGGAGTCAAGCCACTGCTCAAGAGTGAGGGGGTAGGGCTGCCATGCCCAAGAGGTAAGGAACAGGGCCAGCCAGGACAAGGGGGTGAGGTCACCACTCAGGAACTAGGGGACTGGAATCACCCAGTGAAGAGATCTGTACAGATAACACCCATTGAAGATCTACAGGTGGCAAGTTGACAAGGGGTGGAATTGTGGTGGTTATGTTTGTGTGTCAACTTGACTGGGCCTGGTTGAGTGGCTGGGCAGTTGAATGTGGTTATTCCCCATGGTGAGATCAGTAATTAACTGCATAGTGAAATCTATTGGAAGTGCTGAGTAGCTGCTTTGGGTTCATGGTTTGCTTCCCATACGTAAGAAGCAGCTTTGGGAATGGTCTATAGCGTGGCACAATTGAACCATGCATGTAGTATCATTGTTCAGCAGCCTGCCATGCTCTTCTGACCTTGGGACTTACAATGGACTTGAATTAATGGCCTGCTGTGCAGTTTGGTAACATCGGGACTGTGCCATTTTATTTGTCGACCTTGGGCTTGTTAGCCTCAGCAGCCAGCAGGTGCCTGAGTGAAGAGATGCCTCTAGCTTTAGTGGGCTGGAAGCAAGAGGCAGAGCTGAAGCCCAAGATTAAGGGGCTTTCACCTAGTCCCTAGAGCCTGGCACTTTGAACTCAGACTTCTAGCCTCCCGAACTGTAAGAGAATATACTCCTGTTTGTTAAGGCCATCCCATTTGTGGTATATTCTTGTCAGAGCAGCACTAGGTAACCAGAACAGTGGTCTTTTGCAGAAGATTTGCCCAGTGCAATAAATCTTCTGATTTTTTGACTGCTGCTTCTATGGGCCTGATGGTAGATTCAAGTAAAATGAAATCCCTAACTCCTTCAATCTTTTCTCTGTTTATCATGATGTTGCTTCTTGGCCCAGTCATGTGGATTTTTGTTTTCTTGATGTTAAGTTGTAATCCATACTGAAAGCTGTGGTCCTTGATCTTCATCAGTAAGTGTTTCCAGTCATCTTCACTTTCAGCAAGGTTTAGTCATCTGCATATTGCAGAATTAGTATTCTTCCAATCCTGATGTCATGTTCTTCTTCATATAATCCAGCTTCTCAGATTATTTGCTCAGCATACAGATTGAATAAGTACAGTGAAAATATAAAACCATGACTCACACCTTTTCTCATTTTACACTATGGAATATTCCCTTGTTCTGTTTGAATGACAGCCTCTTGGTCTATGTACAGAGGCACCTTGAAAGACAGTTGCTAAAAGCACATAGTGTGAGCATTCTCCTCTGACCTCCTCTCAATTCACAAGGAGGTTACAGATTCACCATTAGCAGCCCAAGGCTGATTACTCTGAGGCAGAAGTCAGATATGCCACCACCCTCCAACCTTTTAACCAATTCTCACACCAACCATCCCTCCCATGCCATTATCTACTTCTCTACTAGGTTTGACAATTTGTTGCAATCCCCACACAGAATTCACAGACAATACTCAGGATTATAGGATCCCTGGTAGCATAGTACCTAAGGCACTTGACTGCTAACCAAAAGGCTGGCAGTTCAAACCCACCAGCCACTTCTCGGAAGGAAAGTTGGGCAATCTACTTTCGTAGTGGTACTGCCTTGGCAACCCAAGGAGCGGTCACTACGAGTCGGGGCCGACTCGATGGCACATAACAACAACAACAACAAAGGGTTTATTAGGGAAGTAGCAGGTTCAGGTTTAGGAACACTAAGGATACATTTCTTCCATTAGGACAGCCTCTCCTCAGCCAGGCTCTCAGGCATGCCTCTCTTTGGCCTTTGGCCCCTCAGCCTGGCCTGTACCCTCCTTGGGCAAGTGTTACAAAGCTCTTTTACTGCTGCCAATAGGTGCACCTAGGTGCATCCCACTCCATCAGCACCCCTCCTGCCCAAAGCCACTCAGTTTCTCACTCTGTGGGCTGACAAGCCCGCCACTCTGGCTCTTGCCTCTTGGTTCTGCTGCTGCTGCCATCTCTCAGCTGTTGTCATTGTCTCTCTTGATGTCTTTCTCTGATGTTGGTCATCTCTGCTGTTATCTCTTCCAGTCTCTCAGCCAAGGAAGTCCAGTGCAGCAAACTCAGATCCATGGATGTGCTCCTCTCCACCTCCAGCTCTTTGTTAATGGCATTGAGATCCCCCCCTTCTGACTCTAGGAGAGCTCAATTTAAGCCTAGAAGGATGACTAAACTAACCAATCCCCACATCAGAGTTCCATACACCTTATTTTCATGGTCCCACCCCCACAAGGGTGTCATGTACCTTATTTATGTTACTAACAACCTATCCAATCTCTTTGGTAGACCACAAACACCTTACATTTGCATAGTTCCACCTGGTCATCTGGTGGAAGTTACAAAGGCCATGCCTAGAAGACCCATATCAAGCAATTCACTGCACTCTAACAGTCCTGGCTATCTCCTTCTAAAAGATCACAGTCTTGCAACTCTATGGAGTAGTTCTACTCTGTCTGCTTTAGTGCTAGCAGATTTGAGTAGTTACTACAGAGGCCAGATGGCTCACAAAGCCTTATATATTTACCATCTGGCCTTCTACAGAATAAGTTTGTCCATCTCTGGTCTACACTATTCCTGGGCTTTAGGGTAACACATTATTCACCAGTGGAAGGAGGGGTTGAGAAATGATGATGAGATGATAATGGTGACTATAGTATTTTTAGGCTACAGTTAATGATATTAATTGGTCTTATATCAGTCATTAACCAGTGCCACATCTATTCATTTTTGTGAAAGGGGATGATAAAATTTAATTACTTATTCTTGCTCACCAGGAGCATTTGAACTAAACAACATATATATATATATATATTTTTTTTTTTTCAATTAAAGTTAAATGGCAATTACAGCATTATTCTGCACATTGCTAAGAAGACGCTGTCTGCTTTATTACAGTTGGTTCCACATGAATTCTAATTTCATTTCAGAAAATAATTAAATATAACATTGTCACAGTGGTCTGGACTAAAACTGCTGAAATTCATATCCTGACTCCATCACATGTGACTGTGACCTTGGAGTAGTTACTAAGCCTCTCTGCACCTCAGTTTCCTATTGTAAACTGGAGATAATAGTACCTACCCCATCAAGCCATTGTAAGATTAAGTGGCTTAATCTTACAATTGAAAGAAGACAGTGAAAAAGATGATAACACTCAACAAGATGAATTGACACAGTGGCTGAAACAATGGGCTCAATTATAGCAACCATTGTGAGGATAGTGCAGGACCAGCTGCTCCAGTAGATTCCACCATGGAGCTAATTACCAGTCTCACCATAGTAAATGACTACATCCAGCTGCCCAGCCGCTCAAAACCCGGCCCAGCCAAATTGTTGCACAATCTTAACTACCACAGCCTGGTTTTGAGTGGCTGGGAAACTGGATGTAGTTATTCCCCATGATGAGACTGATAATCAACTCCATGGTAGAACCTACTGGGGCAGCTAAGTAGCTGCCTTAGGGATGTGGTCTGATTCCAGTATATAAAAAGACAGCTTTGAGAAAGATCTCAGGAGCTTTTTGGCACACTTGGACCCTGCATGTAGCTGAGTCTTCATTCAGCAGCCTGCCATGTTGTCTACTGAGCTTAGTATTGTTCCTAGACTTGAACCAGTGCTCTGTCCTGTTGTATGATAATCTGGGGACTGTGCCATTTCCTTGTTGACCCTGGGCTTGTTAGCCTCAGCAGGCAGCAGCTTCCTGAGTGATGAGACACCACCAGCTCTAGTGGGCCAGGAGCAAGAGGCGGAGCTGAAGCCCAAGGTCAAGGGACTTTCACCCAACCCCTAGCGCTGACATTTTGAACTCAGACTTCTAGCTTCCTAAACTGTAAGAAAATAAAATCTCTGTTTGTTTAAAACCATCCGTTTGTGGTATGTCTGCTAAAATGGCTCTAGGTAACCAAAACAAGCTCTTACGCCTTTTTATTGTTTGGCTGAGAGTTAAGTCACAGGAGTAAGAGCAGTTCCAGGCCCAAAGGGTGACTTGGACCATAGTCTCAGGTGTTTCACCAGTCTCTATCAGACAAGATCTGTCCTGGAGAAAGTGCAGCCAGAATGCTCCTTGGAAGCAAGAATGGCCAGACTTCGTCTCACCTATTTTGGTCATGTTGTAAGGAGGGACCATTCCCTGGAGAAGGATGTCATGCTTGGTAGGGTGGAGGGTCGACGAAAGAGGGGGAGGCCTTCAACGAGGTGGATTGATACGGTGGCTGCAATGATGAGCTCAAGTATAGCAGGGATTGTGGGGCTGGCGTGGGATAGGGCAGTGTTTCGTTCTGCTGTGCATGGGGTCGCTATGAGTCGGAAACGACTCGACGGCACTTAACAACAACAACAACAACTATCAGACAAGTAAGCTTGGTCATTTTTATAATTTTGAGTTCTGTTACACATTCTTCTTTCACTCTATTCAGGATCCCAATTTTGATCCCATTTCCAGTAGTTGGCATTGGTAGCCAGTCACCATCTAGTTCTTCTAATCTAAAATCTTTATCATTTTAAAATATGAATATCCATATGGTTTGTAGACAATGAATAAAGAAGAATAAAGAAGAATTTGACTTTGAGTTATGGTTTTGGTGAAGAATATTGAATAGATCATGAACTACCAGAAGAATGAACAAATCCGTGTTGGAAAAAGGGTAGACAGAATGCTCCTTAGAAGCTAGGATGTTCACACTTCATTTCACATACTTTGGACATGCTAGTCTGGTGTTTCAAACTCACCAGCCAATGTTCAGAAGGAAAGTTGCGCAATCTACTTCCGTAGTGATACTGCCTTGGAAACCCAAGGATGGGTCGCTATGAGTCAAGTCTGACTCGACGGCACATAGCAACAACAACATCAGGAAGGACCAGTCCCTGAAGAAGGACATCATCCTTGATAAAGCAGAGGGTCAGAGAAAAAGAGGAAGGCCCTCAAGGAGATGGATTACCATAGTGGTTGCAACAATGGGCTCAAACATAGTAACGATTGTGAGGATAGTCCAGGACTGGGCAGTGTTTCATTGTATTATACATAGAGTCACTATGAATTGGAACTGACTTGACAGCACCTAACAACAACAACAATCCATATGCTTTACATTAAAATCCATCTATTATCTATTATCTATTTTTCTATCTATCTATCTATCTATCAAGTCTTCAGGACCTCAGTACCTATCTTTGTTCTCCATGATTCAGCTCTCCCTCTTTCCTGTAGGTAACCATTTAAGTTAGAATTTTGAGCATTCACCCAGTGTTTCTTTATGCAAATACAAATAAATACAAATTTACACCAAGTTTAGAATGTAAAATATACTGTTCTTTGCTTTTTAAAAAAATGAATAAAATTCTCAGTCCTTTCCATTTTAATTCATAGAAAACATCTTCATTCTTTTATATAGCATTATAGTATTCCATTGTGTGAACATTCCATGGTTTACTTAACTAGCCCCCTACTGACAAGTATGTGGATTTTTTTTGAACTTTTAGTAACTCAAACAAAACCATCATGACTAACTTTGTACACTGGTCATAGACCTAGAAGTTGAATTATTAGGTCAATGGATGAATGTAGGTATAATTTTGGAATTTATTAATAATTCCATTATCATGTGTATCATTTTGAACTACAACTAGTAATGCATGAGAGTAATTATTGATCCACAGTCTTCCCAGATTATGTTGTGAAACATTAGACTATTTTTTTCCAATTTTATAATTGAGAAATAATTCTTTTTCTTATGTATGTGTAGATTTGAGGATCTTTGTTTTTCTTTCCCTATGAACTGTCTCTTTGCTTTTGATCATTTTCTATTAAACTATTATTCCTTTACCTGTAAATTTCTTAAACTCTGCATATATTCAGGACAGAAAACTTTTGTCTAGGATAAATGTTGCAAACAATGTTTTTTGTTTTTGTTTTTCTTCACTTTTTGTTTACAGGCAGCCTTCAGATAAAAAATGAGTTCCATTCCTAAGTCTGTTTTTAAGTCTAATTTCTACATAAGTCAGAACCATTATGTACGGTTCCTTTCTAAGATCAGTTAGACAAATGTTTGTATTAGTATATAGTGTATAGTGTACCTTTCTATTCATAAAAAAACATTGAAGAAACCCATGCAGATACACTAAAACATCTTTAACATAATAATACAGTAATAATAATGTTCTGTCGGACATCACAAAGTAGCATCCTTTTGTTTTTTGAATCACTTTATATACCTCAAATTTTTAATATAATAGACTTTATGGGGGTTTGGTTTATAATTACAGGTTGTATGTAAGTTGAATATTCATAACCCAGGGATTGTGTGTATTTTTATTTTCCTTGGTCTTTTAGAAGTTTTAAAAATTTACATACAGAAAGGAATATTGAAGGAAGAAAGACAACTTCTCCTCATTCTAATTAAACAATGATATTGTGTGTGTGTGTGTATCCCCCCTTTCTATTTGCATAGTTGCTATCATAATGAACATATGATTTTTATACTCATTTTCTACCCATCAAAATTATATCATAAAGACACTTTTTAATACCACAAAATGTCATTCTGTGGCACACATTTTTCAATTATCTGCTTTTGCTGGTTTGCAATCCCTTTTAAAAAATTTATTAATGCACTTTCAGCCTTTTCATACTACAGCACTCCTACTGCGTCAAGTTGGATCTGACTTTTAGCCACCCCTCCTTGGGTTTCTGAGGCAGTATCACTATGGAAGTAGATTGCTCAACCTTCTTTCTGAGGAGTGGCTGGTGGGTTTGAACTGCCAGCCTTCTGGTTAGCAGTCAAAGGCCTTAGGCACTACTCCACCAGAGCATCTTTTAATATTATAGGCTATGCTTTACTGAAAATGTTTGTGTTGCCAATTTTATATTCTATTGAATTTCCAGAAATATGATTACTTGATTTTTAACATTTTTAAGGTCTTTGATACATATTGCATATTGCCTGTCAAAAGTGTTATAATATTTTATGTTATCACTAACCATATTTGTTTATTAGTTTCTTCATAATTATTATTAAAAATATTTTGTTGATTTTATAGGTAGACATGAGCTCTATTGTTTTCCACATGAGTATATCAGCATTCAGAGAGCTTTAGAAAGGTACAAAGTCAACATAGCTAGCTAGCTAAAGGCAGGCCTAGGACTAGAAGCCAGGTCTCCTGATTCTCAGGAAAAGAAATCTGTGCTAACCACACCAAAGTGCAGGAGATTGGACATGTCCTTTTGAAAATTTTACCCGAACTTTAAGGGGCCAAAATCAACACTGAACATTTAATTAGCATTTTTATTTCCCTGCAGAGAAAATCACACTTCATTGCTAATAGTTACGTAGCAATCCACTCAGTAAACATTTACTCTTTACATATAGTACATTATACGGTGTAAAATGCAGTGCATTGTACCAAGTTTAATGCAGTGCACGATATCTTGTAATTAATGTTGTTGTTCTTGTGTGCTGTCGAGTTGGACCTGACACATAGCGACCCCTCCTTGGGTTACCGAGGCAATATCGCTAAGGAAGTAGATTGCCCAACTTTCCTTCCAAGGAAGGGCTGGTGGGTTTGTACCGCCAGCCTTCTGGTTAGCAGTCAAGTGCCTTAGGCATTATGCTACCAGAGCTCCTGTAATTAATTAATGTTACATAGGCATAAAATGTTCCCTGTTACCAGGAAGCTTCCAGTGTAGTTGAGGAGGTAACCCATTTAATGACATAAAGTTAAACAGTGCTGTTACCCTAACATCTTCCTGGGTTTTGAATTTTGAAATGTCAAACAAATTTTGCTAATATTTATAGAGCACCTAGTATGTGCTAGGAACTATTGTAAGTTCTTGGAATACAGTGGTAAACAAAACAAATCACAGTAACTATTTTCATAGTGTGTACATTCTGGAAGGGGGCACAAAAGATAAACAAGAAAAGTAAGTTTAACAACAGACAGTGATAAGTGCTAAAGAGAAGAACATAGCAGAGAAGATGACAAGAAGTATTGGATGAGAGTGAGTGGTTCAGGAGGTTGGATTTAATAGGATATTACTTGGGAGTCATGTTGAAGTTTTCAAGGGGAGAGAGGCCTGATGAAATATTGTCATTGGCAGTTATACAATAGGCTGTGGTACCCAGAGCAGAAGCTCTCCTGGGTTCCTAACACGTCATCATATTTACATAGAAGTAAGCAGACCAGGAGAAGAGACTTTGTCCCCAGAAGGGTTTGGATGTCTGTAGTGTTGCACAGCTCTGAAGAACATAGATGTTTGTATTCCCTGAATGTCAGGAAGCTCATAAATGATTCTTTATGGGTCAGCAGCCTGTGAAAATTTGTAAATTAGGAAATCATGTGTTAGACATAGTAAGTTCTATTTAGTGTGTGTGTGTGTTATAATTCTAAACTAATATTTCTCTAGTGGCCAAAGCAGTTTACTTCCTTAAGAGTGCATAGTCCCATTAGACTCATTATTATATCAGCAACTGCAACTGTGTGTGTCCCTAAAACACACCTCTGTGTTTGCTCCATATATGATCTCCATGACCAGTTGTTCCAAGCACAGGGACACCTTACACAGGTTCTAAGAGTAAAAACTCAAGCGTTAACAATGAGCTGGAAATAAGTATACTTTATAGACTTGCAGCCTACTTCCATAGTGATACTGCCTCAGAAACCCAAGAGGGGGTCGCTATGAGTTGGATCCAACTCAATGGCAGTGAGGTTTTTTTTTTTTTTTTTAATAGATTTGCATGAATATGGGCATTCCCAGAAGGAATTCTTCCCACCTTGGAAGTCTGTTTCCTCATTGTTGATGTTTTCTTGGAAATAATTTCAAGTTCCCCTCTCTATTTTCTTTCAGGAAAGGTTGCATCAGTTTATTTGATTACGTTCAATTCCCTCAAGACTAAGCATTGAACAAAGCATAATGTTCAGGAAACATTAATTGGTTCTGCAGTTTGAGCACTGACTCCACTCATTTTGGGGTTTTCTTCTCTCTTTTTGAATATTGTCTTTAAATCAAAGTTCTGTTTCTGTACCTGTGAGGATCATCATCACCATGTCAGAAATAATTTTGAGTAAGTTTTGGGGTTTCTTCTTATATGTAATAGAGTTCACAATCATGTCTAAGTAAAGATGGAGAGGAAATATGGGTGAGGCATTGGCCACCTGGAGAAAAAAGAAACAACGTGGTTCACAAAACTGCCTTGATTGTGTCCTTCAGGTGCAACTTCTGTTACTTAGCTCTTCACCTAGTGAACTTACCTGCCTTGAGGCATCCTCAGCAAAAAATCTATTTCCATGGGAGTTGATTTTTTCTGACTTATAGTGACCCTCTAGGACAGAGTAGGGTTACCAAGTGTAAATCTTCATGGAAGCAGACTGCCTCAACTTTCTCCTTCAGAGTGGCTGATGGGTTTGTCACTGACCTTTTGGTTAGAAATCTAGTACTTTAACCACTGTACCACCAGACAATAGAGATATTGGAGCAGTCAAAGGTGTTTTCTGAGTGGATATCAGCATTTGAGTTCTAGCATAGTGGGTAATGGGATGAGAAGGGGTGTGTGTGCATGTGAGGCTAGGGGAGGCTGGAAAGAGAAGAATCTCCTGAATGGTCAGAATGAAACTGTGTGATGTGTTATGCCTTGCCTCATCCCAGCACTGCCTCCTCTGACTCATCCTCTTGGCTAAACCCCTTAAATTCTGGTCTTCAGTTTTATACTGAGACATACTGGTTACCCATCCTTCCTCACAGAAATATTAGGAAGTTCAAATGAAATAATGTTAAATATTTTTTCAGTAATTACAATATAAAATATCTGACACTGGCTGCAGGGGAATACAGAGAAGGCTTTCTGTGTGATTATGATATAAACTTCTCATCAGAGAGACTGAACACAAGATTTATTTCTGTATCTCAACCAGTTAAATAGTCTGTTATTACCATTTAAGCCAAATGTTTGTTTAACTGGAGGACTCGCTGTGACAAAAAAGATATTCCTTTCAGATGTGGAAAGTTAAACAAACAAACAAACAAACAAATAAAACAGATAGTTTTTTCCACTTCAGTGTTTCTGAAGGTAGAACACCTAAATTAGCAATTGCCCTTCTGTATGCAGTGAGTAGGAGTAGAGGGCTGGTGGGTGCACTTATCGTTAGTGAAATGAACCTTTCCAAGATCCACCGAAAATTTCTGACTCACCATCATGCAATCAGAGTAATGGGTATGTGAGCACTAGGTAGGCTGTGAGAATAGTAGGTGTATTTAGTGCGTGACAAGAATATGGGCTTTGGAAGCCATGAGAATTGAGTTAGAATACTGGATTTACCACTTATTACCTTGAGACTTCAGGCAATTCATTTATATTCTTTAAGTGGCGAGGTAGTATCTAAGGCATTTGACTGTTAACCAGAAAGCTGGTGGTTCAAACCGACCAGCCACTCCTCGGAAGGAGTATGGGGCTATCTACTTCCTCAGAGATACCACCTAGGAAACCCAAAGAGGTGTCACTATGAGTCAGAAATGACTTGATGGCAGTGAGTTTCTTTTTTTATTTTTTTTTTGGTTAAGCCTCAGTTCTTTATCTGTTAAATGAAGATAATTGTACTGGCTTCATATCTCTGTAGTGCTGATTGGATGAATTGCATACTATAAAGTGGAATACTGTACAGATGTTAGGAACCATTGGAGCTAATCATAAGCATATCACAAGATACTTGTTATTCAGCATTATTTGATCAGAAATTAGTATATTTGGACCTCCTATCTGTTACCAACTGCAGGGAGAGTGTGGTATCACATTCTCTTGGTCTTTTGGTTGTTGGAGAAAAGGAATTGCCTATTTATGCCAAGGAAGCCAGAGTTACCTAATTGAAGCTAATATTTTTATGTAATAGTTATCTAGGAAATAAAGTAAACACCAATATGCAGCAATTTGTTTTTCAATGAATAGGCCTTTTAAACTGTTGTATGATACCCGTAGAAATAACTCCCCTCATAGACCTTACATTCTTCTGGAGAGATACAAGCAGTGAATACGAAGTGCACACCTAGTATGTCAGAGAATGGCTGTGGAGTAAAATAAAGAGGGAAAGAAGATATGGCGTACTGACAGTGGTAGCAGTGAGGGAGTATTTGTTTTATGTAGGTGATCAGGTGATTGAATGGAGGTAGATTTAGTGGCCAATGCAGTTTGGAAAACAAAAAGATTAGTGACATTTTTGTCACAGCTGTCACACTGCTCAAAATGACATGAGGATTCTTTAGGGATATGACATTTGTTTGCCAAATTAGGAACCCTTTAAATACTCCTCAGACCATGATTACATTGAGAAAATAATTGAAGCTTTGTGGAATAGGATTCTGTAGATTCTTCCAATCTCATGGCACAGATGGTTATAGTTAATTTGTGATTAAAGTTGTTGTCAGTTGTCATCAAGTGGGCTCCAACTCATAGCCAACAGAACAAAACTTGGCTCAGTAGTGTGCCACCTTCACAATTATAGGTATGCTTGAGTCTGTTGTTGTGGTCTTTGTGTATTTTGTGTACCTTAAGTTTCCTGGGAGGCCCAAATGGTTTGTGATCATCTACTAACTTAAAAGTTGGCTGTGTAAACACGTCCAAAAGTGCCATGTAAGAAAGGCCTGGCATTCTGCTTCCATAAAGAAAGCAGCTAAGAAAACCCTATGAAACATTGTTTTCTTGGCTTTAATAGTTGGGGTCACCATGAGTTGGAATGAACAAAATACCAATGGATTTGAGTTTTGTTTTGTTTTTTTTTTTCAACCTACAGTGTTCTTTTTCCAACACAATATCAGGCAATATTCTTTGTGATCCATAGAATTTTCATTGGCTAATTTTCAGAAGTAGATATCCAGGCTTTACTTCTATTCTTAGTTTGTATACTCAACTGAAAGCTGTCCACTATGGACGACACTGCTGGCAATAGAAATAATGGTGACATAGCTTCCAGCATCATGACATATGACCTCCACTGTATAACAACCTGACAGAGGGGACAATGCAATGCAACACACTGCTGTCAAGTCAGATCTGACTCATAGTGACCTCTCCTTGGGTTTCCGAGGCGGTATCACTATGGAAGTAGATTGCCCAGCCTTTCTTCTAAGGGGTGGCTGGTGGGTTTGAACTGCCAGCCTTCTGGTTAGCAGTCAAATGCCTTAGTCACTATGCCACCAGAGCCTTACTGACAGAGGGGAAGTGGAATCAAAGTTACCTCTGATCATATACAAAGACATAAATGAGAATTTGGAGACAACATAGGAAAACTATTTACCATAAAAATGTTACATTTTGTAGTCCATGACAATTATTCCTTCCTTCCTTCAAATGGGTTTTCTAATGTTTTGTGGAGAAAAATCAATCCTTCCTTCAAATTCTTTCTAATGTTTTGTGGAGAAAAATCAATCATCACTGCTTCCAAATTTAAATACGAAGAGATTGTGGTCTAGATTACTGGATGAGTTGCAGTTTTTTTTTTGCCTTTTTGGTTCCCAGTGTTAGCTACTTAGCATGCTCCAAATAGTTGTTGTTGTTATGTGCCGTCGAGTCGGCCCCGACTCATAGCGACCCCTCCTTGGGTTTCCGAGGCAGTATCACTACGGAAGTAGGATTGCCC
>NW_006921612.1:12792346-12806936 GCF_000298275.1 Orycteropus afer afer | reverse complement strand
TATGTATTCTAAGTGTCAATTCCACTGGTGTTTCAAACCCAGTGGGGTGCACCTGTTGCACAGGTATCAGCCTGGCTTGCAGACTGAGACAGACTAGGAAGAAGGAGGAGGCCATCCACTTCTCAAAGAATTGGCCAGGAAAAACCTTATGAATAGCAGAGAAACTCTGTCTGATACATGACTGTGCAATTTTATGACTAGTCCAGAAACATTGTCCAATACAGAGGAGGAAGATAAGTCACTTAGCTTAGAAAGCTCTCAAAGTAGGACTGGGCAAGAGCTGCTCTATCAGAGTAAAATCAGCCTTAGTCATATGGAGAAAGTAAAGCTTTCAAGACCTCCATTTGCTGATGTGGCACCACTCAAATTGAGGAGAAACAGTGGCAAACATCCATTAATAATCAGAACATGGGATGTACGAAGTATGAATCTAGGAAAATTGGAAGTTGTCAAAATTGAAATGGAATGCATAAAGATTGATATCTTAGGCATTTGTTGTTGTTGTTGTTGTATGCCATCGAGTTGGCTCCGACTCATAGCGACCCCTCCTCGGGTTTCCGAGGCAGTATCACTACGGAAGTAGATTGCCCAACCTTCCTTCCGAGGAGTGGCTGGTGGGTTTGAACTACCAGCCTTCTGGTTAGCAGTCAGGTGCCTTAGGCACTATGCTACCAGAGCTCACAAGAGTCAGTGAGAAATGGGGATCAAATCTCTATTTCTTAAATTTCTCTTTCTTTTTCTTTATCCTTTCTAATATCAGAAGATTATGATAGCTGTTATTATTATGCAAATTTACATGGCGTTTTCAGGAGGCAGGTCACTCAAGTCCTTCACTTCATCCTGACCTCTAACCCAGTCTCATTGAAGATGTCTAGCAGGAATTTCCTGATTGTTGGGAGCCTTGCTGAAGGATCCTGCTTCCAGGACAGAATCGTAGAGGCTGCAGCTATAAAGTCAGGTCTATGTTTCTTTATTTGTGTTTTTTATTTGTTTTGTAATCTTTAAATCTTTAAGAAAGTGAAAAACATTCTCAGCTTGAGGGATGTTAAAAAAAAGAAGAAAAAAAGAAAAGAAAAAAGGCCTGGCATATAGTTCTTGGACCCCTGCTGTGAAACTTTCCTTGGCTAAGCATCTACCTTGCTTTCTGACTGAAAATATATGATTTGTCTACAGGAAAGGATAGACCTGAAGTTCAGAGAAATTAATTAATGTTCTCAAACTCATCTGACTGAATAGTGGTGAAGCTCTTGATACCAACTCAAGAGCTGCTGTTCCCTCAGACTTCTCAGTAATGGCAGCTTGTTCTTACTGTCTGCTTTGACTTTACCCTTCTTACCTCCTCTTTCTCTCACATCCATGTCCAAACTCTCATTGCATCTTAGAGGCTCTACTTTCAAAATATATAAACAATGTGACCATTGGCTATTGCACCATACTGAACAATCCACTCTGTTATGGGTTAAATTGTGTCCCCAAAAATATGTATTGGAATCCTAACTCCTTTGCCTTTGGATGCAATCCTGTTTGGAAATTGGATTTTCTTTGTTTGTTAATCAGATCATACCTGAGTAAGGTGGGTTCCAGATCTAATCACTTTTAAGCTATAAAGAGAATAGATTACATATGGAGATAAGCACATGTTAAGGAAGATGGAGGCCATGTGAGGATTACCAAGGAATCCATGAATTCCTAGGACTACCAACAAGGAAGGAATTGACATGGCCTAGACCCTGATTTGGACTTTTAGTCTCCAGTACAGTGAGAAAATAAATTTCTGTTCTTTAAAGCCACAGTCTTATGGTGTTTCTGTTACAACAATACTACGTAAATAAGGCACAAGCTAATCTATTACCTACATTATTTCAGTCACCTCCTAACTAGTTACCCTACTTCTGCCTTTACTCTTTGTGAGTATATTGTTGTATGCAGTCAAGTCAATTTGAACTCACAGTGACCCTATATGACAGAGTAGAACTATCCCATAAAATTTCTGATCCATGGGAACAGATCACCATCTCTTTTCTTCCTCAGAGCCACTGTTGTTATTTGGTGCTGTCAAATTGGCTCCAACTCATAGCAATCCTATGTCCAACAGAATGAAACACTGACCAGTCCTACACCATCCTCACACTATGCTTGAGTCTATTGTTGCAGCCACTGTGTCAATCCATCTCGTTCAGGGTCTTCCCCTTTTTCATTTACCCTCTACTTTACCAGGCATGATATCCTTCTCCAGGGACCAATCCCTTCTGATGACATGACCAAAGTGTGTGAGACAGTCTGGCCATTCTCACTTCTAAGGAGCATCCAGGTGTACTTCTTTAAAACAAATTTGTTCAGAGCCACTGAGTGGGTTCAAACCTCCATCCTTCTAGTTAGTAGCCAAGCGTTTAACCAGTGCCCCACCAGGGCTCCTTTGTGTGAGTATCCTGTTGCTGTCAAGTTGATTCTGACTCACAGTAACACTTAGGATAGACTAGAACTTCCTCAAAGGGTTTCAAAGGCTACAATTTTTATGGAAGCAGATTATCATGTTTTTCTCCTGTGAAGCGGCTAGTGGGTTTGAACTGCTGACATTTAAGTTAGCAGTCAAATGCTTAATCACTGTGCCAACAGAGCTCCTTTGTGTCAATTTAGGGTCACCGATATACACTTTTAACACTAGATAAGTAAGGCACTTGCTAATTTTTTGTATAGATTATTTCGATTGTATTCTCGAAAACCCATCCTCCTTTGTTTTATTTTTCCACTTATATCTAGCAGACTTGCTGTACATTCCACTCATTTATTTATTTGTTTCCTATCTCCCTGCTAGAATGCAAGCTCCCTGAGGACAGGTATATTTGTGTATTCTGTTCACTGATATTTTCAATAACTGGAACAGTACCTGAAATACAATAAGTGCTCAAGCATAGGTGTGTAATAATTTAAAAGAGGTCTCTGCCTTGTACAATAATAGCATGTGTGAATTCAGTAAGACTTTTAGTGGAATCTATGTTATATTTATCCCAACAACATAGATATCATGTACTCATGCACTAGTTTGAAAATTAGGACTATATATGTGCTCCAAGTAGCTCTGGTAGCTTAGTGCCTAAGGCACTTGACTGCTAACCAGAAGGCTGGCAGTTCAAACCCACCAGCCATTCCTCAGAAGGTAGATTGGGCAAACTATTTCCGTAGTGATACTGCCTCAGAAACCCAAGGAGGGGTTGCTATGAGTCAGGTCTGACTCAACGGCACATATAAAACAATAACATATGTGCTCCAGGTTTTAATTTCTCAGTCATTTGGATCCTTAATGTTCCTCATTTCTGAAACTTAACCTGGTCATTACATGCAAGAGCATGACTAAAACCTAAGCTCTTGGGCTGGGATAATTTTTCTCTTTTCTTTATTTCAAACCCCTCATTGAGCCCTATATCCCATGTGACTTGTTTTTTGTCTTCAGAGAAGCTGTCGTCTCATTCCTCTGCTTTCACCTGTTCCACGTCCAGCTATTAGACAGTGAAGACAAAATCCACATATAATTGATATAAAACATTTAGAACTTACTATATTTGTGCAAGAGGATATTTGCTCTGTGTATTTGGAAACTTCATTTTTTTTCTGGCTGAGTCAGTCAAATAAGTTAACCAAAACACCAAGCCAAACTCAATGCCATCGAGTCAGTTCTGACTCCCATTGGGTTTCTGAAGCAGTAGATGATCTTTATGGAAGTAGATTGCTTCATCTTCCTTCCATGGAGCAGCTGGTGGGTTTGAACTGCCAACCTTCTGCTTAGCAGTCAAGTGCCTTGTTGTTGTTGTTGTTGTTGTTATTGGCCATCCAGTCGAACCCGACTCATAGTATCACTACGGAAATAGATTGCCTCATCTTTCTACCGAACAGGTGCCTTAGACTCCTTCAAATAAGTGTGATTTTATGGCCCTACCCCTTAGCTCAAGCTTCCTAGACTGGAGGAAAATGGTGGGCACAGTGTGGGGGTTGACCCTGAGCAGAAACCACCCAGCAGGTCAAGTGTGGTAGGCCCTTCCTCATCTCTTTGAAGTGGGCTTTCTGTAGCCTTTCTGTCTGCAGTTTACACTCAACTCCATTCAAAGTTTCTTTGAGCACATCCCTTGCTCATTTTTAAAAAATTTCTTTAAATCTTTTATTATATCCCTTCTTCTTTACAAAGGCAGGTGTTTAACTGGAGCAGAAAAAGGCTTTGATTATTATTAGATAGTGCTCTTTGTGGGTGGCTATCCTGTCCTTACTGGCTATTTAAGTCTCCTGTTTAGAACACTAGAGGAACATAATGCTGGTTTGTTAAATAATAGTGAATAAATGGAAGAATTGTTGTTAGGTGCCATCGAGTCAGTTCTAACTCATAGCAATCCTGTGTACAACAGAACAACAGAATGAAACATTGCCCAGTGTTTATGGAAGGATTAAAAAAAAAAAAAAAAATGAACTCACTGCTGTCGAGTGAAATCCGACTCATAGCAACCCCTCCTTGGGTTTCCGAGGTGGTATCTCTACGGAAGTAGATTGTCCAGTCTTTTTTCCAAAGACTGGCTGGTAGGTTTGAACCACCAGCCTTCTGGTTGGCAGTCAAATGCCTTATGCACTATGCCACCAGACCTCCTAGAGACATATAAATATAGAAATAGGAATAGGAGAGGGACCTCTTAAGGGCAGAATTGTGTCTGAGTTCTTATTAAAAAGGGTGTCCCTGGGTAGTGTAAATAGTTAATGCATTTGACTGCTACCTGGAACTATGCAGGTTTGATTCCACTCAGAGGTGCCTCAAAAGAAAGGGCTGGCAGTCTACTTCTGAATAACCAGCCATTGAAAATCGTGTGGAGCACATTTCTCCTCTGTCACGTGGTGTCGCCATGAGTTGGAATTTACTGGACAGCAACAGAGGGTGCTGAAAATTTTAGATGATATAATAGACAAAATACAACTGAAACTAATCTTTATTAAGATTTCATGCCTCTTCCCCATATGGTAGGTTTGCAGCAAAGTAAGAAGGAAGGCTCCCGCTGAGGTGCTAAACTACACATTTTTCAGTGGAGATGAGGAGTGGGGGCTTCATAGGCTTAGAGGAAGTAACTGCTGAGAGGAATCCTGGAAAAATCTCTTCCAGACAACCTACGTTCAATGCGGCATTGGCCCATGAAGGTAAAAGTGACAGCCTCTGAGGTTACACAGACACTTAGTGACTTAGTAGCAGAGCTGAAATTAGAACTCAGATTTTCTGACTCCTCACAGAGTCCTATTTCTATCCTACTTCATGCTATCTATTCCATTACATCTTGTTCCATTAACTCAAGCTCCCAGCCCAGAAACATCCCAGGCTTGTTGTCCCAGCAACAAGGTTTCTGTTTGCTGCCTTGAAGGAAAAAGTAATTATGCTTGTGCTACCACCCAGTGCTAAACAAGCCAAAGTAGTTCCCAAACTACTCTTGCCATCAACCAGTACTGACTTAAAGGAACAGGAAAAAACTGCAGATGACAGCATAAATCAGTCTTCCCCACCCCACAAATTATTATTTGGGAGAGTGCAATTACTATCATTTCAAAGCAGGGGATCAGGGTGGCACACTGCTATCCATATTTTGTCATACATGCCAATAGAGCCTACTGCTTATTTCTGTTTGTTTCCTTATCTGGGGGTGGGGGGAGAGATAATAACTAATGAGGTCTGGCAATAATACATAAAGATAGAAAGAAGTCATGGGGTGGGGTTTCTCAGCAAATCCCTAAATAAATCTGAGTAAGCACATTATCTCTAAAAGAAAGGATGATACTAAGGTTACTTTCACTTTCAAATTTAATGGTTTTGTTTAGTTTTCAAAGTGCTGCTCTCTGGTAGCTGAAGTGTAATGTTTATATGGACAAATTAAAGCTTCAATAATAGGCCCTTTGTGTCTTCCTCTGCATTCCAGTCCTAGATAGAGGTCAGAAAGCCTAGCTGTGTCTGGGTTATCTGTGGGAAGTGGACCATAATGTTGAAACTCACAAGAAATATTAAGCTTGCATGTAAAGTATTTTAGCAGAGCTCTAGGGAAGGGTTGCTTCAGTTGTTTTGGTCTTAGAAGAAAAAGAATGAGTCCTCTGCTGTGAATGCCAATTGTTTCTCATGCCATGCAGCCTGCAAGAGCGCCTGCTTCCGGAAGCAAGTCTTCAGATCTGCTAAAGTCTGAAAGCAGCTGATGTTTGAAATTTCTCTAAGGTCATTTTCAGCAGACTTTCTGTTGTATCCATGTGAGTTTCCCTCTTAGATCTACATCCTCTGCATCAGCAAGAGTCCATGGAGCTTACTGCAGGAAGCCTTGCTCCTGGAGTCTCTCTAACTAGCCCAGACTTTGCTTTCTATGGCAGCTGGTAGAAAGACATTTTGAATAAATGCAGGAAAAAGCACATGGCCTTGAGCAGTGGTGAGCCTGGCTCTGAAAGGAAAGCAATCATTTTAAGTAGGCACTTTGCTCCACCCTTTGCACTTCAGTGCCCACCTGTTGATGGACTGAACTCTTCCTCACTTCTACAAATGTATTTTTAAAGGTACAAAACACACACCACCTCCACATAATTCCATTTCTGTGACTCTCTCTCCAGTGAATCTATGAAAGAGTGTTCCTGTGAAAATAGTTGCTCAGATAGATAGGTTGGCACTCTTTCTCTAGTTCATGAATCTTTTGTTTTTTATGTCTGCTTTTTTTTCCCCCTACTCCTCTGCAAAATCTGAATTTAGGGAAGCCTGTTATAGTGAAATGACTAAGACTGAAATGACAGAGCAGTAGCTTAAACACTGTTTTTATTTTATTTTATTTTTTTCCCTCTCAGAACCTTAATTTTGTGTAACAGTGTTTGAGAAAGTGTTTTGTGGTGAGAATGAGTTGTACTGTATATGCTCCTTGGAGTATTACAGTACTCATTAGCATGTCAAAAATTTTAAGGAGTTTAATGGTTAAAAATAAACAAACAAATCTCCTCAACTTTATTTTATTCAGAGTTTCTCAGACATTTAGTGACACACTTAATAATACTGTTTTGGGGAAATGCTGGCTTCAGTTATTACACTTAAGTTGATTCCACATTTCAATTGATTTCTTTGGGTTTAAATTAAAATAATGTGTTTTGTTTCTCTGTTTGTTTTAATAAACTTTGAAAGGTTGTACAATCTACTTCCATAGTGATACCTCCTTGGAAACCCAAGGAGGGGTAGCTGAGTTGGACCCTACTCAATGGCAGTGAGTTTGGTTTTTGGTTTTTCATTTTAGGAATGTTTTAGATTTTGAAGATAGTACAGAGAGTTTCCATAGGCCTGGCACCTAATTTCATCTATTGCTAACATCGTATATCACTGTGGTACATAATCACAATTACTGAACCAATATAGATATATTATTATTAATTGAAGTTCATGCTTTATTCAGATTTTCTTAGTATTTACTTAATATTTCTTTTCTGATCCAGGATTCTGTCCAGAATATCACAGTCCATTTAATCATTGTATCTCTCTCAGCAGAATGTGACAATTTTTCACACTTTTCTTGTTTGGGAAGACCTTGACAGTTTTGAGGAGTATGGTGAGGTATTATGTAGAATGTTCCTCAGGATTTCTTTGATGTTTTCTTTATGGTTAGACCAGGGTTATGAGTTTTTGGAAGGAAAATCACAAAGGTAAAATGTATCTTTATTGTGTCATATCTGCATAGATGTCATCACTGTGCCTTGTCACTGTTGTTACCTTGAATGCTTGACTGAGATCGTGTTTGTCAGATTGCTCCACAGTAAATAGATTCTTTTTGCTCCCTTTCTGTCCTGTGCTGATTAGAAGGAAGTCATTATGTACAGCCCACACTTAGAGACTGAGAAGTTATGTTCCATTTCCTTGAGGTCAGAGTAACTACATAAATTATTTGGAATTCTTCCACCCAGGACCTTTGTCTTTCATTCATGTATTCAGTGATTTATATATATTAGTATGGACTCATGGAATTAATTTCATGTTTTTTTGTTATAATCCAAGACGAATTTTTGCTCAAATTGTTCCAGATTTAGCCATTGGGAACTCTTTCTATTGGCTCCTGTATGACTCTGACATACCCCTATTATTGTAATTACTTAATTATTTGTTTAATTTGCTTGCTTGCTTGTTTCAACACTTTTTATTTTGTGGAACTATCAGATCCTCAGGGCCACTTTCTATCTTTCCTGTCCTAGTCCTAGAATCAGCTATTTCTCCAAGAAACCCTTTTTCCTCTTATTGGAGCATGGTATTAGAAACCTAGATGTGGGTACTAGATGTGCTCACTGCAAACTGAAGTGTCATTGCCTCTAGATCCTCCCAGAAGATAGAGGAAAAAACTTTGTGTATATACCAACTTAAGCATGCATATACATGTATCTATAAATATAACCACTTGTATGTGTATTAAGCTAATCATGAGGATATACTGAGTTCTCCAAATCTCTTCTATTACCGCATGGATCATGCTAGCCTCATCTTCTTACTTATTTGTAACCTCCCACTCTAAGTGTGGGACATATGACTCTCAGCATTTGCCATCCACTTACTTACATGTTCAATTTCAATGTAGTGGTTTCAGAAGCGTTCATTGATATGCTCATAGATAACAACTTTATTAAATAGAGTATAGTGCTTATGCACAGTTCCCTTTGTCTTTAGTCTTACAGATTCCACTAATTTCTAAACTTACTTAGGTCATCACCATTTTTCTCTATCCCCTTCAGTAAGGTTGTTCACACATTTGTAAAACAGTTAGATTCTTTTGTCACATTTTGAATTTCATCCTGATGGAACCTTGTAAATTATTATTTTTTGTTGTGATTTGCATACATCAAGGTTTATTCTTTGTGCAGTCAAGTTATATGGGTTTTGATAAAGGCATAGTGTTATCTACAATAATTATAGCATTATCTACATTATAGTATTATCTACAATAATTTCACTACTGTAACAAATCTTCTGTGTTTTCCCTATTCAACCCTCCCTCACTTCCCCACCTAAACCCTTGGCAACCACTGATGGCAATTACTGACTCTATGACTTTGTCTTTTCTAGAATGTCGTATAATTGGGATCATACAGTGCATATAGCCTTTTCACACTGGCTCATCACTTAGCAATATATGTTTATGATTCATCCATGTCTTTTCATAATTTGATAGCTCCTTATTTTTTATTACTGAATAGTATTCCATTGTATAGATGTACCAAGGATGGTTTATTCATTCAGCTGTTGAAGTACATCTTGGTTGTCTCTAGTTTTTGGTAATTATGAATAAAGCTGCTGTACACATTCATGATACAGTAAACATAAAAGAAGATGGAAGGAATACACAAAGTCACTGTACCAAAAAGAATTGGTCAATGTTCATCCATTTCAGGAGATAGCATATGATCAAGAACCAATGGTACTGAAAGAAGTCAAAGCTGCACTGAAGAAAGTGGCAAAGAACAAGCTCCAGGAGTTGACAAAATACCCACTGAGATGTTTCAACAAACAGATGCTGTGTTGGAGGCACTTACTTGTCTATGCCGAGAAATTTGGAAGACAGCAACCTGGCAAACTGACTGGAAGAGATCCATATTTGTACCCATTCCAAAGAAAGGTGATCTCACAGACTGTGGAAATTATTGAAAAATATCATTAATATCACTATGGTAGTTAACTTTGTGTGTCAACTTGGTTGGGCCTGGTTGAGTGGCTGGGCAGCTGGGTGTAGTGTTCCCCATGATGAGACTGGTAATCAACTCCATGGTGCCATCTACTGTGAGCAGCTGAGTAGCTGCCTTAGGAATGTGGTCTGCTTCCTGCATATAAGGAGAAGCTTTGGGGAACGGTCTCTAGCTTATGGCATGCTTGAACCCTGCATGTAGCCATGTCATTGCTCAGCAGCCTACCATGCTCTGCCAACCTTGGGACTTTCAATGGACTTGAATTAATGGCCTGCTGTGTGGTTTGGTAACATCAGGACTGTGCCTTTTTACTCATCAACCTTGGGCTTGTCAGCCTCAGCAGCCAGCAGCTGTCTGAGTAAAGAAAAGCCTCTAGCTTCAGTAGGTTGGAAGTAGGAGGCAGAGCTGAAGCCCAAGGCTGAGGGGCTTTCACTCAGCCCCTAGAGCCTGGCACTTTGAACTCAGACTTAAAGGCTCCAAATTGTAAAAATAAACTCCTGTTTGTTAAAGCCATCCCATTTGTGGTATATTTCTGCCAGAGTAGCACTAGGTAACCAAAACAGAATATGGTACCGAGACAGTGGGGTGCTGCTCTGACAGATACCTAAAATGTGGAAACAGGAGTGGAGTGCATCCTTCATCTGAGACCCTGCCAGAGAGAGCCTAGCATATGGCATGAGAGACAACAGGAGCAGAGTGAAGAGACTGGCATGAAAGATAGCAGGAGGAGAGCCAAGAGACCAGCATAAGATATGGCAGTAGCAGAGCCCAGAGACTGGCATTAGACAGCAAAAGGCTTACCAGCCCATGGAGAAAAAGCTAGGTGGCATTGCACAGGTGGCTTCCTGGTGGAGTGGGTTGCTTTCAGGCATTAATTGGTAGAAGAGACTTGTTTGAAATGGAGTAGCAGGTTGGCCAGCCCATGAAGCAAGAAAGCTGAGTGCTTTCTGAGCAGGAAGATTTCTGGTGGAGTGGGTTGCCTTTGGCATTAATTGGCAGAAGCGAAGAGACTAAGGAAACAGGAAACAGAGCTACCTCAGCCTCAAAGGGCAGGACCATGGCCTCTGGGGGTGGAATCTCCATAGCCCCCTAGGTTTCAAAGCGTAAGACCTTCACCAACTTGGTTCTGGAGTGTGGGGCTGCTCGTTCATGTGGGCCATTGGGATGGAGCCATAGCTACTTCCCAAGAGAGAGGAGGCAGGGCTACCATGCCCAAGAAGTAGAGGGATGGTACCCATTAGGCCAAAGGGATGAGGTCACCACTCAGGAACTAGGGAATTGGAGCCACCCAGTGAAGAAGATCTGTACAGATGACTCCCATTGCAGATCTATACAGGTACCAAGTTGATAAGGGGTAGAATTAACTTTGTGTGTCAACTTGGCTGGGCCTGGTTGAGTGCCTGGGTGGCTGGATGTAGTATTCCCCATTATGAGACTGATAATCAACTCCATGGTGGAATCTGCTGTGAGCAGCTAAGCAGCTGCCTTAGGAATGTGGTCTGCTTCCTCCATATAAGGCGAAGCTTTGGGGAACACAAAGCTTATGGCATGCTTGAACCCTAAATGTAGCTATGTCATTGCTCAGCAGCCTGCCATGCTCTGCCAACCTTGGGATTTTCAATGGACTTGAATTAATAACCTGCTGTGTGGTTTGGTAACATTGGGATTGTGCCTTTTTACTTGTCAACCTTGGGCTTGTCAGCCTCAGCAGCCAGTGGCTGTCTGAGTAAAAAAAAAGCCTCTAGCTTCAGCAGGCTGGGAGCATGAGGAAGAGTTGAAGCCCTAGACTGAGGGGCTTTCGCTCAGCTGCTAGAGCCTGGCACTTTGAACTTGGACTTAAATCCTCCAAATTGTAAGAATAAATGCCTGTTTGTTAAAGCCATCCCATTTGTGGTATATTTCTGTCAGAGCAGCACTAGGTAACCAAAACAATCATAAACAAGTAAAATCTTGCTGAAGGTAATTCAAAAAGAGTTGCAGCAGTATATTGACAGAGAACTTCCAGATATACAAGCTGGATTCAGAAGAGGACTTGGAAAAAGGGATATCATTGCTCGTATCAGATGGATCTTGGCTGAAAGCAAAGAGTACTAGAAAGAGGTTTACTTGTGTTTTATGACTATGCAAAAGCATTAGATTGTGTGGATCACAACAAATTATGGATAACATTGAGAAGGATGGGAATTCCAGAATACTTAATTATACTCAGGAGGAACCTGTACATAGACCAGGAGGCTGTTGTTTGAACAGAACAAGGGGATACTGCATGGTTTAAAATCAGGAAGGGAGTGTGTCAGGGTTGTATCCTCTTACCATACTTATTCTATCTGTCTGCTGAGCGAAATAATCAGAGAAGCTGGACTATATGAAGAAGAGTTTGGCATCAGCATTGGAGGAAGGCTCATTAACAACCTGAAGATGACACAACTTTGCTTGCTGAAAGTGAAGATGACCTGAAGCACTTACTGATGAAGATTAAAGACTACAGTCTGCAGTATGGATTACATCTCAGCATAAAGAAGACTAAAATCCTCACAACTGCACCAATAAGTAGCATCATGATAGATGGAGGAAAGATTGAAGTTGTCAAAGATTTGATATTGCTTGGTTCTGAAATCAATGCCAATGGAAGCAGCAGTCAAGACATCAGATGAGGTATTGCATTGGGCAAATCTGCTGCAAGCGACCACTTTAAAGTGCTGAAGAGCACAGATATCTCTTTGAAGACTAAGGTTCACCTAACCCAAGCCATGGTATTTTCAATTGCCTCATATGCATGTGAAAGCTGGACAATGAGTAAGGAAGACTGAAGAAGAGTTGATGCTTTTGAGTTTGGTGTTGGTGAAGAATATTGAAAGTACCACGGACTGCCAGAAGAACTAATAAATCTGTCCTGGAAGAAGTGAAACCAGAAGTGAGAATGGCTGGACTTTGTCTCACCTACTTTAGTCATGTTACCAGAAGGGACCATTTCCTAGAGAAAGATACCATGATTGGTAAAGTGGAGGGTCAACGAAGAAGGGGAAGGCCCTCAATGAGATGGATTGACACAGTGGCTGCAATGATGGGCTCAGGTACAGCAAGGATCATGAGACTGGTGCAGGCTACGTGCACTGTTTCTTTCTGTCATACATAGGGTTGCTATGAGTCAGAGATGACTTGACAGCACCTAATAACAAACATTCATGGGCAGATTTTTATGTGACCATGTTGTTGTTATTTGCCATCGAGTCGGACCCAACTCATAGCGACCCCTCCTTGGGTTTCCAAGGCAGTATCACTACAGAAGTAGATTGCCCCATCTTCCTTCATAGGGGTGGCTGATGGGTTTGAACCTCCAGCATTCTGGTTAGCAGTCAAGTACCTTAGGCACTATGCTACCAGAGCTCCTTATGTGATCATAAGTTATCAAATTAAATACCTGAAAGTGTGAGTGTTAGGAAGAGTAAAAATTTTTCCATGGAGTTGTAGTTATCATCTGGTTTGGAGGAGTGACATTGAAAAATCTTCCTAAAAAATCTTGAGATACAAGTTGGATAATTCAACAGCTTTGTAGCTTTTTTTTTTTTTAACCTAACCACCATTCTTACATTTTTAGTGTTGCTGAAACCAAAAATCAAACTCACTGCTGTCAAGTTTATTCTGCCTCATAGCATCTCCATTTGGTTTTAGAGGCAGTAACTCTTTACCTCTTAAAGGGATCATTCTCTGGAGAAGGATGTTATGCTTTGCTAGGTGGAGGGTCGCCGAAGGAGGGGAAGGCCGTCAATGTGATGAATTGACACAGTGGCTGCAGCAATGGCCTCAAGTAAAGCAGGGATCATGGAGCTATTATAGGACCGGGCAGTGTTTGGTTCTGCTGCGCATAGGGTCACTACGAGTCAGAGATGACTCGACGACACCTAACAACAACAATAACAACTCCTCTTTACAGAGCAGAAGGAATATACAATATACTTATTCCTTCTGCAGAGCAACTGGTGGGTATATTCCTTCTTCAGAGCAACTGGTGGGTTTGACTTACCACCTTTCTGGTTAGCAGTCAAATGCCTTAAGCACTGTGCCAGCAAAGTTCCTTTCTGGTTTTGGTAAGATCTCCAAATTAACAAGATGTTGTTGTCCATAGTGGAGGTGCTCAAGTGAAGCCACAGGAGCTCAGAGGCAGAAATTAATTTAGTTTATCTTGTATTTCTACAAATCTAGAAAGGCTTCACTATCAATGAATCCAGAAAGATCTACGTAACTCCATAGATCTTAAAATTTTGTAATTAAATGCCTGTCCCTTAGAATCATACAGACATCTATTGAATAGCTGTACATGCTTGAGCAAGTTGCCCTTATCCTCTGGGTACCTTGGTTTCTTCATCTGTAAGACTGAAACAATAGCAAACTATTAACATCTCAGGGTCATTGTGAGGATTAGAGATTAATGCATGAAAGTGCCTAACACAATACCTAACACATTTGTACATAATAATATGTACAAATATGTACACATTATTGTTGTTAGGTGCTGTCGAGTCGTTTCCGACTCATAGCGACCCCATGCAGAGCAGAATGAAACACTGCCTGATCCTGCACCAGCTCCATGATCCCTGCTATATACTTCAGCCCATTGTCGCAGCCACCATGTTAATCCATCTTGTTGAAGGCCTCCCCCTCTTTCGTCGACCCTCCACCCTACCAAGCATGACATCCTTCCCAGGGAATGATCCCTTCTGACAACATGACCAAAATAGGTGAGATGAAGTCTGGCCATTCTCACTTCCAAGGAGCATTTTGGGTGCACTTCCTCCACGACAGATCTGTTAGTTCTTTTAGCAGTCCATGGTACTTTAAGCATTCTTCACCAGCACCACAACTCAAAAGCATCAACTCTTCTTCGGTCTTCCTT
>NW_006921612.1:12771797-12789805 GCF_000298275.1 Orycteropus afer afer | reverse complement strand
ACTTCGTACATTCCACATTCTGATGATTAATGGATGTCTGTGGCTGTTTCTCTTCAATTTGAGTGGTGCCACATCAGCAAATGGAGGTTTCAAAAGCTTTACCTTCTCCATATGAGTGAGGATGGGTTTACTCAGATGATGCAACTCTTTCCCAGTCCTATTTTGAGAGCCTTCTAACCTAACCAGACTATTCATAAAGTTGTGTGGTAATGTATCAAACACTGTTTCTTTGCTATTCATAAGATTTTCCCTGGCCAATTATTTGAGAAGTGGATGGCCTCTTCCTTCTTCCTAGTCTGTCTCAGTCTGTAAGCTGGGCTGCTACCTGTGCACCATGTGCATCCCACTGGGTTTGAAACACTAGTGGCTCAGCCTCAAAACTCACATCAACAAGTCACCATGGTAGGACAAACCAACAGACAAGTTTGTCTCCCTGTTGGAAACCTCTCATACCACCCTTACCTGGGTCCCTGCAGCTGACTGCTCCTCTGTCCAGGTTCCTGGCTTTTAATCCCCTTTCTCCCGCTCTTTCATCCTGCTGCTTTGGGCATGAGTTTCCACTCCTCACCAGGGTCCCTCTGTCTGAGTTCCTGGCTATTAACTCCCTTTCTCCCACTCTCCTGTCTGCTATGGGCATGCCTGGGTTCTCTCTCCTCACCTGGATCCCTGTGGCTGACTGCTCCTCTGTCTAGGTTACTGGCTTTTAATCCCCTTGCTCCCACTCTCTCGTCCTGCTGCTTTGGGCGTGCCTGGGTTCTCTCTCCTCACCTGGATCCCTGCAGCTGACTATACATATTATTATGGAGCATTTATTCCTGCACAGCACTGTCAAGAATGGTAGAAAACACTCCCTACCCTTGAATGATGTATTCAAGGAGGAAGAGAAGCTAACATATATTATAGAATCAGAAAGTCACACTTTTCCTGAAAGATTTGGGAGAAAGAATAAATGAATATTAATACATAGTCTAGCACAATGACTGGCAAATAAAGACTGCTCAGTTTTTGGTCTTTATGAGAAGCAGAGCATTTGGCATTTAGCCTATGTGGATTTTGGAGTCAGATGGACCAGAGCAAAAAATGCTATCAAGTAGAATGATATACACTAGTGCTTCTCAAACTTCATTGTGAACCAGAATCTCCTGAAAGACTTGTTAAAACACAGATTGGGGTTTCTGATTTAGGGGACAAGGTTGGGATCCAAGACATTGCGTTCTAGTAAGTTCTCAGAGAATACTGATACTGTGGTTCTGGGAAGCACTGATCATATATATCGCAGAGATTCGGGGAAATAAGAGATAGCTGAAGGCTTTGGAGAAACCAAGGGATCCTTTACAGAGCATTGGGAGATGTGATGAAGAGCAGGAAAGGAAGTTTGTGTGGGTAAAAACCATAGGTGCGATTCAGCCACCTTAAGGAGAGCAGTTTGTTGGAAGGAATCATGAAAATAAAAGGTGGAGTTACTGGCTGAGAGCTGCTTCTCCTTCCTCTACTTTGTTCTGAAGGGGTAAATGTGGGGAGAATATGGACCCATGGAAGCCCACACCTCTAGAAGCTCAGAGATGAAATTCTTCTGGCCAAAGAAACACATTTGATCTTATATTAATATATCAGATATCTCCCTCAATAGATGATTTTCTTGCGTAGTTCTTTGTCATCCTTGTACACATTCATCATCCATCACAATTCATAATCCCTTGTACAGATCAGTTCTTAGTAAGTACATTTCCCTGTAAACATTTTGGATTGCTTAAATTGAATAATACTTATGACAGATGTTCTTAAAATAGTTTGTTTCTTCATATGACTTGACATTCACATTAAGAAACAAAGAGTTTTTTTTTTTTTTTCTTTCATTGTGCATTGTGATTCTGTTAGCAAATTCCTATTTCAAGTTTGCAGCTGTTCAATGTTTGGAAAATCATATTGAAATCATCCTGTGTACAGGGAAGGTATACAATGGTTTTAGACAATATATACATTTAAAAAAAAAATGTCCTGTTGTTGTTACCATTTGAATCATAATTTTGAGCTCATTTCAGGAAATATCTATCTAGAGGGCAAAGAATACCGGCATCTTTGACAGGAAATAAGAATTTGAATTGCTTCACGTCTAGTTCATGGGCCTGGGGTACTACTGGGGCTACCTGAGGTGAGGAATCATAAGCTGACACATGCCCAGTATTGGAGGAAGCTGCATTGTTCAGGGGTCCAGTAGAAATCATGAAGAGGAAGAGGAAACCAAAGAGGTCAAGTCCTGAAAGCTGTGCTAAGTGTCATGTTAGAGAGCCTGTAAACAGGAAAATGAGCCAACCTTAGAATTGTTATTGGTGGCAAGGAATGTTTCACACGATGCTGATGTGCCCAGGCCTTATGGTGATGGTGGTGGTGGGGTATCCTGGACTGGGTGCTGAATCAATTAAGCACTAGATTTCTGGCATGCTAAATAGTCTTGAATCAAGCTGCACAGTTTATGATGAAACATGAAGCTTCAAGAGGTTTTGGTTAAGATTACAAATATCAGATTGAACTTTTAAAAACCTGATTTTATCATATTTTTCCATGCTCAAAAATTTTCTTCTCTCTTCACTCTGTATAGGTTGATGTTTAAACTCTTTAACTATACATATAATAAGGTGTTCATTTATTAAACATATTATGTATCCTGTTGTTGTAGTAGTTGTTATTTGCAGCTGAGTCATCTTTGCCTCATAGTGACCTTATGTACAACAGAATGAAACATTGCTTGGTCCTGTGCCAGCCTCACAATCCCCACTGTACCTGAGCCCATCACCGCAGCCACCATGTCAATCTGTCTTGTCAAGGGCCTTTTCCTCTTTCATTGACCCTCCACTGTACCAAGCACAACAACCTTCTCCAAAGAATGGTCCCTTCTGACAACATGACCAAAGTAGGTGAGACAAAGTCTGGCCATTCTCTCTTCGAAGGACCATTCCACCTGAACTTCTTCCAGGACAGATTTGTTAGTCTTTTTAGCAGTCCACAGTACTTTCAGCATTCTTCACCAACATCACAACTCAAAGCATCAACTCTTCTTCGGTCTTCCTTATTCATTGTCCAGCTCTCACATGCATGTGGGGAGATTTAAAATACCATGGCTTGCATCAGGTGCACCTTAAGTTTCCTAGAAGATGTCTTTTTCTTCAGCACTTGAAAGAAGTCTTTTGCAACAGATTTGCTTGACTGTTTCTTCCATTGGCATTGATTGTAGAACCAAGAAATGTGAAGTCTTTGACAATTTCAATCTTTGCTTCATTCATCGTGATGCTGCCTATTGGTCCAGAAGTGACAATTTGTGTTTTCTTTTTACTGAGGTGAAATCCATACTCCAGACTGTAGTCTTTAATATTCATCAGTAAGTGCTCCAAGTCATCCTCACTTTAGGAAGCAAAGTTGTGTCATCTGCATATCTCAGGTTGTTAATGATTCTTCCTCCGATCCTGATGCCATGTTCTTCATATAGTCTAGCTTCTTGGATTATTTGCTCAGCATACAGATTGAATGTTGTTGTTGTTGTTAAGTGCCATCGAGTCATCTCCTACTCATAGCAACCCTGTGCACAGCAGAATGAAACACTGCCTGGTCCTGAGCCAGCTCCACGATTCTTGCTCCACTTGAGCCCATCACTGCTGCCACCTTGTCAATCCATCTCATTGAGGGCCTTTCCCTCGTCAACCCTCCACCTTACCAAGCATGACATCCTTCTCCAGGGAATGGTCCCTTCTGACAACATGAACGAAATATGTGAGATGAAGTCTGAACATTCTCACCTCCAAGAGACATTCTGGCTGCACTTCCTCCAGGACAGACCTGTTAGTTCTTTTAGCAGTCCACAGTACTTTCAGCATTTTTTGGCAACACCATAGCTCAAAAGCATCAACTCTTCCTTGGTCTTCCTTATTCATTGTCCAGCTCTCACATGCATATGAGGCAACTGAAAATACCATGGCTTGTGTCAGGCACACCTTAATCCTCAAGGAGATATCTTTGCTCTATAGCACTTGAAAGAAGTCCTTTGCAGCCGATTTGCCCAGTGCTATAAGTCTTCCGATGTCCTGACTGCTGCTTCCATTGGTGTAGATTGTACAATGAAGCAATGTGAAGTCTTTGACAACCTCAATCTTTTCTCCAATTATCATGATGCTGCTTATAGGTCGAGCTGTGAGGATTTTTGTTTTCTTTATATTGCGATGTAATCCATAGTGCAGACTGTATTCTTCAATCTTCATCAGTAAGTACTTCAAGTCATCCTCACTTTCAGCAAGCAAAGTTGTGTCATCAACATATTGCAGGTTGTTAATGATTCTTCCTCCAATCCTGATGCCAAGCTCTTCTTCATATAGTCCAGCTTCTTGGATTATCAGCATACAGATCGAATAAGTATGGTGAAAGGGTACAACCCTGACACACTCCCTTCTTGATTTTAAACCATGCAGTGTTCCCATTTTCTGTTTGAACAACAGCCTCCTGTCTATGTACAGATCCCTCCTGAGTACAATTAAGTGCTCTGGAATTCCCATTCTTCTCAATGTTATCCACAATTTATTATGACCCACACAATCAAGTGCTTTTGCATAGTCAATAAAACACAAGTAAACATCTTTCTGGTATGCTTTACTTTGATCCAAGATCCATCTGACATCAGCAATGATACCCCTCCTTCCACATTCTCTTCTGAATCCAGCCTGCACCTCTGGAAGTTCTCTGTCAGTATACTGCTGCAACTGTTTTTGAATTATCTTCAGTAAAATTTTACTTGCATGTGATATTAATGATATACTTCTGTAAGTTCCACATTCTGTGGGATCACCTTTCTTTAGAATGGGTACAAATATGGATCTCTTCCAGTCAGTTGGCCAGGTAGCTGTTTTCCAAATCTCTTGGCATAACCGAGTGAGTGCCTCCAGTGGGGCATCCATATGTTGAAATATCTCAATGGATATTCCATCAATTCCTGGAGCCTCGTTGCTCACCAATTCCTTCAGTGCAACTTCAACCTCTTCCTTCAATACCATTGGTTCTTGATCATATGCCACCTCCTGAAATGGATGAACATCAGCCATTATTTTTTGTACAGTGACTCTGTGTATTCCTTCCATCTTCTTTTGATGCTTCCTGCATCATTCAGTATTTTGCCCATAGAATCTTTCAATATTGCAACTCGAGGCCTAAATTTTTCCCTCAGTTCTTTCAGCTTGAGAAATGCTGAGCATGTTCTATCCTTCTAGTTTTCTAACACCCAGTCTTTGCACATTTCATTGTAGTAATTAGCTTTTTCTGCTCAAGCTGCTCTTTGAAATCTTCTCTTCAGCTCTTTGATCTTGTCATTTCTTCCATTTTCTTTAGCTCTTCTTCTCTGAAGAGCAAGTTTCAGAGTCTCTTCAGATATCCATTTTGGTCTTTTCTTTCTTATATTTGTAATGACCTCTTGCTTTCTTCATGGATGATGTTCTTGTTGTCATCCCACAACTCTTCTGGTTTCGGTCTTTGGTGTTCAGTGCATCAAATCTAGTCTCTAGATGGTCTCTAAATTCAGGAGGGATATATTCAAGATCATATTTTGGCTCTCTTGGACTTGTTTTAATTGTCTTCAGCTTCAGATTGAACTTGTATATGAGCAGTTGATGGTCTGTTCCACAATCAACTCCTGGCCTGGTTTTGGCTGAAGATATTGAGCTTTTCCATTGGCTCTTGCTGCAGATGTAGTCAGTCTGATTCCTGTGTACTCCATCTGGCAAAGTCCACATGTATATCCACCATTTGTATTGTTGAAAAAAGGTGTTTTCAATGAATAAGTTGTTGGTCTTGCAAAATTCTATCATGCCATCTCCAGTGTTATTTCTGTCACCAAGGCCAAATTTTCCAACTACTGGTGATTCTTCTTTATTTCCAACTTTTGCGTTCCAATCACCAGTGATAAGCAACACAGCTTGATTGCATGTTTGGTCAATTTCAGACTGCAGAAGTTGATAAAAATCTTCAATTTCCTCATCTTTTGCTTTGGTGGTTGGACATAAATTTGAATAATAATTGTATTAACTGGTTTTCCTTGTAGGCATATGGATATTATCCTATCACTGACAGCATTGTATTTTAGGCTAGAACTTCATGACAGCATTGTATTTTAGGATAGAACTTCATACATTCTTTGTGATGATGAATGCCACACTATTGCTCTTCAGTTTGTCATTTCCAGCATAGTAGATCATGTGGTTGTCTGATTCAAAATGGCCCACACTAGTCCATTTCAGCTCACTAATGCCTAGGATATTGATCTTTATGCATTCCATTTCATTTCTGACAACTTCCAATTTTCCTAGATTCATACTTCATCCATTCCATGTTCCTATTATTAATGGAGGTTTGGAGCTGTGTCTATTCATCTTGAGACATGCCACATCAGAAAATGGGGATCCCAAAAGCTTTACTCTATCCACATCATTAAGATCCACTCTATCCTGAGGAGCTAGCTCTTCTCCAGTCACATTTTCAATGCTTTCCGACCTGAGGGGCTCATCTCCCAGCACTATATCACACAATGTTTCAGGGCTATTCTTAAAGTTTTCTAGTAATATATCAGATAGTGTTTCACTGCTATTCATAAGGTTTTCACTGGCCAATTCTTTGACAAGTGAATGGCTCCTTCCTTCTTCCAAGTCCATCTTAGTCTAGAAGCTCTGTGAAATCTGTCCACCATGTATAACCTTGTTGGCATTTGCAATACCAGTGGCATACCCTTCAGCTTCACAGTAACATTCAAGCCACCGCAGTTCGACAAACTGACAGACAAGTTTGTCTCCCTTAGCTGTTCCAAACTGCTCTGCTTATTTTCTGGTCTTCCTTGCCCTGCTTGCTTGCCCAGCCTGCCTCCATACACAAAAACTCCCACCTTCCACTGGTCCTGGGGCTAGCTTACCATGGCCTGCCTCCACCCACACAAACTTCCACCTTCCACTGGTCCTGGGGCTGGGTTACAGAGAACTTCCAGAAATGCAAGCTAGCTGGATTCAGTAGGGGACATTGTGGTAGTTAAGGTTGTGTGTCAACTTGTCCCGGCCTGGTTGAGAGACTGGGCAGCTGGCGGCAGTTATTTCCCATGATGAGACTAGCAATCAGCTCCATGGTGGGATATACTACAAGCAGCTGAGTAGCTGCTTTAGGGATGTGGTCTGCTTGCTGTATATAAGAAGCAGCTTTGGGAATGGTCTCTAGCTTTTGGCGTGCTTGAATGTTTCATGTAGCTGTGTCATTGTTCAGCAGCCTGTCATGCTCTGCCAGTCTTGGGACTTTCAATGGACTTGATTTAATGGCCTTCCATATGGTTTGGTAACATTGGGACTGTGCCTTTTTACTTGGCAAACTTGGGGTTGTCAGTCTCAGTAGCCAGTAGCTATGTGAGTGAAGAAAAGCCTCTAGCTTCAGTGGGCTGGGATTAGGAGGCAGAGCTGAAGCCCAAGTTTGAGGGGGCTTTTCACCCAGCCCCTACAGCCTGGCACTTTAAACTCAGACTTAGAGCCTCCAAACTGTAAGAGAATAATCTCCTGTTTAAGCATCCCATTTGTGATATATTCTTGTCAGAGTGGCACTAGGTAACCAAAACAGATGTGGAGCAAGGGATATCATAACTGATGTCAGATGGATCTTGGCTCAAAGCAAAGAATACCAGAACAATGTTTATTTGTGTTTTATTGACTATGCAAAGGCATTTGATTTTGTGGATCTTTAAATATATTCCTTCTCCCTCACTCTTCACAACAGTTCTTTAACATTGGTAATGATATGTTTTATGGAAGAAAGAATGAACTAAAATTCATGAACTTCAGCTAATTTGCCCACAATCACATAGTCAGATGGAAGAACAAGAATTTGAACAGACATCACCTTTATTCATAAGTATGAGTTCTTAAACTAAAACTACTGCTGCAGTATCCTACAGACTCTATACCTTTACAACAACTTCCATAACAAATAATCCCAGAGACTCTAGCCAGAGAAGCCCATCACCTGCCACTGCCCCTTGGGAATATTTCCAACCTGGAGAGTTTTCTTAAGCTCCCACAGAATCTGTAATGCTTCAGGTTAAATTTTATCATCCCATTTAGGTTATGCTAGTAGCACAATAAGGGTTCTGGTGGCATAGTGCCTAAGGTATTTGACTGCTAACCAGAAGGCTGGTGGCTCAAACACACCAGCCACTCCTTGGAAGAAAGATTGGGCGATCTCCCTCCATAGTGATACCATCTCGGAAACTCAAGGAGGGGTCGCTATGAGTCAGATCTGACTCGACGACAGTGTTTGGTTTGAATGGCACAATAGTTAAATACTTGGCTGTTAACTGAAAAATTGGTGGTTCTAACCCGCCTGGCATCATAGAATGACCTGGCAATCAGCTCTCATAAACATTGTTGTTGTTTGGTGTCATTGACTTGATTCTGACTCATAGAGACCATATGTAAAAAAGAATAAAACGATGTCCAGTCTGAACCATATTCAAAGATTGTTGTTATATTTGAGCCCATTGTTACAGCCTCTGTGTCAGTCCATCTTGTTGAGGGTCTTCTGATTTTTTGCTCATCCTCTACTTTACCAAGCATGATGTCCTTCACCAGGAACTGGTCCCCCCAGTAGCATGTCCAAAGCATGTGAGACAAAATCTCTCCTCACTTCTAAAGAGTGAAAGTGTACTTTTTCTGAGACATATTTTTTTGTTCTTCTGGCAGTCCATAGTATTTTCGGTATACTTCACTAACACCCTAATTGGAATGCATCAATTCTTCTTTGGTCAGCTCTGGTAGCATAGTGGCTAAGGCACTTGACTGCTAACCAGAAGGCTGGCGGTTCAAACCCACCAGCCACTCCTTGGAAGGAAGGTTGGGCAATCCTACTTCCGTAGTGATACTGCCTCGGAAACCCAAGGAGGGGTCGCTATGAGTCAGGGCTTACTCTACGGCACATAACAACAACAACATTCATTGTCCAGCTTTTGCAGGTATATTAGACAATTGAAAATACTATGGCTTAGGTCAGTCTCACCTTAGTCTTCAAAGTGACATACATGCTCTGTCACTTTAATGAGGTCTTCTGCAGCAAATTTTCTTGACTGCTGCTTCCATGGGTATTGTGGTGAATTGCTTGAAGTGGCCCTTCTAGCCATTGTCCTCCGTTTTGTGATGCATTGTAAATCCTATTATGCATGCCTGTTTGGGGTGGTGTGGTAGTTAAGGTCAGGTGTTCAACTTGGCTGGGCAGCTGGCAGTAGTCATTCCCTATAATAACTGACAATTGGCTCTGTGGTGGTATTTTCCATTAGCAGCTTAGCAGCTGCTGATTGTTAAAGCCATCTACTTGGGTTATTTCTGTTGGAGCAACACAGGTGGAATGTACCTTGAGTCCTGCTTTGCTGGAGGGTATAACTCAAATCACCCCCCTTAGCTTCCTTGAGGATATAACTATGAATGTCCTGGGAAAGCTTATGATACCAGAACCCAGAAAAACTTGTGTATATTTGAAATAATCATAAAGTTAGACTGCCTAGAAAGTTCCAAATGGAAAAGGTCTTCAAGAGGTGAGAGCTTTGATTCTGGTTCTTCCCTGTCCTACCAGGTAGGTGGAGTTCATCTAACTTATCTTAAAGTGTTCAACCAATCCAAAAATTATTTGAATTTGTCTCAAAAAGTCCTTTGATAACAATGGAAAATAAACTTCTTTTGACTAACTTACTTGTAGTCATTAACTGTTCTATAAAGAGAGAAGATTTGTCATTGCCTCTACCCTTATCCCTGCCTTGAATGTTGATTTTCATACTTACTTACAATCTCATTATCTGGTCATTTTTTATTTGTTAAAATGTGTTCCTCAATTGGATGTGAGGATTTGAAGATAGGAACTGTGTCTTTGAATACTCTCAAGATTCTTGTGAACTTTGTCTTTGTTGCAGGTCAGTGTTTGAAGTTTTGTTTTCCTTTTCCAATTGTTATAAATTTGTTATTATAAATATAGCCTTCTCTGTAAAGTATGAAGTTGGATGAGACCATTTCTGTTTTTCAAGGCCTCAGAAACTAATAGAGAATGCAAACTTCTGTTGTCCAAATCTGTTTCATTCCTCTGTTTAGAGAGTAAGTTTACATAATGAAGGATACTACAGTATCTATATCAATTTGGATCTTGGATTTTGGAAAGCAAGTAGTGAGAGTTCGGATGATTAAATATTTTTTCTGAAATATTATCTCCATCTTACTGTGTCCTGAATTTAGGGAACATACAGTTGGGAAGCAAGGGATACCAGTATATTAAAACACATATATAACTATTACAGTTATATATATTTATATATGTACACTAATGTCATAAAACTTAAATCAAGTGTCAAGAGGTTCCAAGGAAGAATCTATAGATCCAAGGATATGTTTATTAAATTATTATTATTTATTAAATTATCAAACAATTTTTAGGCAGCTACCATGGGCCTAAGAACTAGATATACACAGCTTCCCTGTCTTCCCATAGCTTAATTGCTGATTGGTTGAGAAGATAGATAATTCACCAAGCAGTTGTAAACTAAAGTGTAATAAGTACATTAGAAAAATATGTGGTGTTAGGGGAAAACAGACCATCCTTGAGTTAGGATGTGGCCAGAAAATGTTTGTGGGGGATGAGGAAGTGAAGACTGTTTCAGTAAGTATTTATTGAGTGATGGTGATATGTTAGGCACCATTTGGTGCAGTTCGCCTACCGAAGTCAAGAAATATGCCAAAGATCCTTCAGAAGATGGCATTCGAGCAGTTTCTGACAGATCACCTAAAATGTAGGAGGCCAGTTGTAGAAGGTTCATTTCATATGGTGGTGGTGTTATGCTCTGTCAAGTTGGACCCAACTCATAGTGACCCCTCCTTGGGTTTCCCAGGTGATACCACTACAGAAATAGATTGCCCAACCTTCCTTCTGAGGAGTGGCTGGTGGGTTTGAACCACCAGCCTTCTGGTTAGCAGTCGAGTGTCTTAGGCACTATGCTACCAGAGCTCAGAAGGCACATAAAGAGCAAAAGCAGTGAGGAATTATGGGGAAGAACTTCACTGACTAATTTCCCTGAAATATTTCAACAACAGAAACTGGAGAACAACTCAATCTAATCAATTACTATTTAATAAAAGTGTCTATCCCATAGTTTCTAAGATTTTGTCCATCTGGGCTAGGTGCATGGTTTGTAGGAGGTGTCTTACTAAATGCACACTGGAAAGATGGAAGAAAATTTGGGGATGAGGGTAGATTCTTTGCCATTTTCAGGGTAGACATGAAAGTTATGATCAAAATTGTGAAGCACACAACCACAAGAAAGTTACAGACTTCTGCTGAAACATCTCAAAGGGATCAAATGAGTTGTTCCTAAAATCCTAAGCCCAGGCAACAGAGAGGTTGACTACCTGTCTGGGCCCCAGCTACAGCCAGAAGAATAGATTCCCTGATTTTGGTTCTATATGGTGGCTAAGAGTGTGTAGGTGTGACCTTCTGTGCTTCTCTCCTTTCAGACTGCTCTGCAATGACCACAGCAAGGTATCGGCCCACATGGGACCTGGCCCTGGACCCACTGGTGTCTTGCAAGCTCTGTCTCGGGGAGTATCCAGTGGAGCAGATGACAACAATAGCCCAGTGCCAATGCATCTTCTGTACTCTGGTTGGTCTTTTAATATGAAATAATTTCAGGATGAGCTTTTTGCTTTAGTTTTTAGAGACGCCAAGCAAACCTTTGGCCTAACTTGTTTAATGACAAAGCCTTCTTTATACTGACCTCTTCTTTATTGAGGTTTTAACAAAGCTATTAAAGAAATGTTTCTCTAAGTAATTCAGACTGCTGAAGTAGGTTTCCATTACAGATGTTTGTGATACAAAAGTAATCACTTAAACAGAATGTTAGAGGCTAGTAACTCAGTTGAGAAAACCTTGTTGTGGCATGAGTTGTTAAACTCTACTTAATTTTAAATGAATACTCAAATGCTTACTTACAGAGAAGGGTTAATTGTTCATAGCTAGAGTATCATTCATTTGTGTTGCCTTTCATTGGTTTAGTACTGATTCTGAATGTCTATACCTGAAATCATAATTAAGTTTTCTTAAGATGTAGTCAGAATTGCACTGGTGACCAAACAAATGGCCTCAAGGAATTCAGGGATTTCTGTATATGTCAGATCTAATTTTACCCCAAATTTTATCTATCAAAAAAGAAAATGAGGGTTCAGAATTTAAATTAATCTCCTAAGGCATCTGACTGCTAACCAGAAGGCTGGTGGTTCAAACCTACCAACCACTCCTTGGAAGGAAGATTGGGCAATCTACTCCCATAAATATTCCACCTAGGAAACCCAAGGAGTTGCTATAAATCAGATCCAACTCAAAAGCAGTGAGTTTCTGGATTTTAGTTTCATTTGAATTATTCTTCCCATTGAACGAATGCCAAGAAAATGTTCTTTAAATTATAAGAAAACAAAAAGTTGTTTCTTATTTGAACTATTTTTATATATGAACATTATGGATAGTAAACCTGGGTATTTTCAAAATGCCTACACTTAAATGTCTCTTTCTAACAGTGTTTTTTCACCCTTGGCACTAGATGTGTTCTTCTTTCTTTCTCATGTTTTACAGACTTTGTTTTATTGTGCCTCATGACCTCCTTGTGACATGGACATGGAAAATATTATTACGTTTATTTTATTGATAAAGAGACTGAACTTTGAAAAGATTCAAGTATGCATCTTCTGATTTGTTGTAGGCTAGGCTCTCACTTTCTTAAGGACAAAAGAATTTGTGGCTCATCCTGGGTCCACTCAAACACCTACCTTAGTTCTTGACTCATAATGGCTAATTAGGAGCTCTGGTAGCATAGTGGCTAAAGCACTTGACTGCTATCTAGAAGGCTGGCAGTTCAAACCCACCAGCCACTCCTCGGAAGGAAGGTTGGGCAATCCTACTTCCGTAGTGATACTGCCTCGGAAACCCAAGGAGGGGTCGCTATGAGTCGGGGCCGACTCGACGGCACATAACAACAACAACAACAAATGGCTAATTAATAAAGGCTCACTGAATCAAATTGATGTTAATCTATCTCAATATTTGTAGTTGACATCTAAGTGTCTCATTAAAGTCCTAGAAAAGTAACTTCAACCTAGAGGACAGGAATTTGCTTTTGACATTCTTCTGAGATGGGAAGGATTGGAGAAAGTGAGACACTGAAGAGAGTGGAGAGGCAGGGCTCCATCCAATTAATGGTCTGGATTCATTTTACATTTCTAGAGGGTGAGCTAAGATAATCAAGGATGTCAAGGTGGATAAAATAATTAGCTTTATGCAAAACTGCCTCTCTCTTGCTTGAAGGGCAGCCCTGTAATATCAAATAATTGTGTAGATTTCCCTTTGTCAACTGTGCCTTTGGACCTCTTTATGGTCTTTCATGGTTGCCAGCAAACTATTATGGGGATGGCCTCATGAGGCTGCACTTAGTGTTCTTTCCCTTGAAATATTCCATTTCTCCTCTTGTCCTTTTTGGCAAAGCTTTCATTTTTTTTATTTTTCTTTTGGTTTTGTTTTTTCTATTTCTAGAGAACTGTAATAAAAGTAAATAAGTAACCTTAATTCAGAACAAACAATTTAAGTTAATGAATGTGAAAGCAGGAAAATAACATTATTTTCTCAAAAAGGGGTTGCTGAACTATGGAGACACAGTGTAGCCATTGTCATTTTTATTTTTCACCACTGTTTATTGAAAATTAAAATGTTAAAATTATTTCAACTTTTGTCTGTAAATCACTATAGTGTAAAAAGAAGGAAGCACCTGTGTATTGAGAATGGGGTGGGGGCAGGGTGTGTGCCATGATTTTTTGATCATGTATATTTCTCCTCTATATACTTTGAAGTCACCCTAAGCCTTGGACAGATGTTGAGGAAGGGGCCCAGGGCATGTGAGCTGAGGCATTGTAACTGCTCTTTACTTGGGGGAGAGAAACAGAAAAGTATAAAAGACTAGGGAGGGGAGATTGTATAACACTGAAAGAAGGCGTTCTTTGAAAGACCTCTGGTAGCGTAGTGCCTAAGGCACTTGACTGCTAACCAGAAGGCTGGCGGTTCAAACCCACCAGCCACTCCTCGGAAGGAAGATGGGGCAATCTACTTCCATAGTGATATTGCCTTGGAAACCCAAGGAGGGGTTGCTATGATTTGGGTCTGACTCGATGGCACATAACAACAACAACAACACAAAGAATTATAGTTAAGTTCTGAAGTAAATTTATCTCAAAACAGAAAGGACTAGAGGAGAAAACATGGTTTTAGGAGTGAGGCATTCCTGGATTGAAATGCCAGCCAGCATTATTTCAAACCTTGCTGTTTCTGTTGGGGGACACTGAGTCAATTTTAATTGATAGCAACCACCTGTAACAAAGTAGACTGCCCCACAGGCTTTTCTAGTAGAACTGCCCTGCTGGTGTAGTGTTTAAGTGCTCTGCTCCTAACTTAAAGGTTGGTAGTTTGAACCCTCCAGCCACTAGACAAGAGAAAGATGTGGCAATCTGCTTCCGTAAAGATTATGGCCTTGAAAACCCTGTGGGGCAGTTCTACCCTAGCCTATGATCTGGCATTGACTTAACAGCAATGGGGTTGTTTTAAAACCTGGAGGAGATCTCCTGATCTTTCTTCTATGGAGCCACTGGGTCATTTTGAACCATCAGTCTTTCAGTTAAGCTCATGTTGTGCCATCAGAGCTTCTTATTTCAGACTTTAGGAAACATCATTTACCCAATCTGTAAAGTGAAGATATAAATAGTTTACCACAGAGTTTGGTTATGAACTTCAAATGGAAGAACATATGCAAAGTCCCTGTCATGTGTAGGTACTCAACAGGCCTACTTCCTTCTCATTTTGCTTCTAAGTTTGGGCTTAATTGCAAGTGAATTGGGAAAAAAAAAAAAAAAATGTGGCATCTTTGCTCAAATATATGATCTGAAGAAGAACATTTCTCTTAAAAGCTGTACCAAAAAAATAATAATAATTTTTAGGTTAAATGGGCTTCTACTGCTCGCTATGTGTTATCTCCCTTCCCATGCATTCCTCCCAAGGCATTCTAGATACCCAGTAGCATGAAGAAAGAATTAAGAAATCCAAAAATAGAGATAAATTGTTTATTATTAACCTGCATTTCTAAAATTTGTTTGAGCATGACATTTTTTTTGCCTACCAGTTACTAATATACCATTTTTATGAAACATGCTCTCTGGATGGATTTTAAATGTTTGTAGGATGCACTGTGACTTCATTGCAATGTGTAATTTTGATGAGGGCCCAGAGGGCCACTGCATCAAGTGGTGTATGGTGGGATCTGGGTAGGAGAGCAGTGCATTGGGTCAAAAATCACTGTTGTTCAACAAACTGTCTTAGCACTATGCATATTACAGATAGTATGCCAGGTTTTGGGGAATGTGTAGATGTTGAGCCTATCAAATATCTCCAACAGTTTTATTTTGGCTGAGAATGAAAATGAAATCTTAAATGGCCAAATTTAAATTAGAAACTCATATGCAAAAAAATGAAACCTGTAAGTGTGCACAACAGTTTCTATGCTAAAGTACTGGAAGGAGAGAAAGAGTTGTTGACACTTAGGTTAAAATAAGGCAGTCATGATCTGCCATAAAAGGCAATCCCATTTTCATCTTTTAACCAGTTATATAAACCTATGTGTATAGTGGCCCAGGAGATTCCATATGGACCAGGACCTAACATGTATAAAGCATTTTCTGTGAAGGTCATTTTCCACTTGATGTAGAGCTGTGCCTTAGGGATATGTGTTGATTCCCTTGTCATTTCTGTGGTGGACCATTTGAAGAAGCACTGAGCCATGTGGAAAATGACATTTGTGTACATACACATGTATTTGTGTACATGTGTGATGTCTGTATTAGTTAGGATGGGGTATGTTCTTCATTGACTTCATTGCAATGTGTGATTTTGATGAGGGCCCAGTTACCTAGTGATCCTCTCACAAGAAATATACCACAAATGTGATGGCCTTAACAAACAGGAGTTTACTCTTACAATTTAGAGGCTTTAAGTCCGAGTTCAAATTGCCAGGCTCTAGGGGCTGGGTGAAAGCCCCTCAACCTTTGGGTCCAGCTCTACCTCCTGCTCCTGGCCCACTGGAGCTAAAGACATTTCTTCACTCAGACAGCTGCTGGTTGCTGAGGCTGAGGAGCCCCAAGGTTGACAAGTGAAAAGGCACAGTCCTGATGTTACCAAACCACATGTCAGGCCATTAATTTAAGTCCATTGTAATTCTCAAGGTTGGCAAAGCATAGCAGGCTGCTGAGCAAGGACACGGCTACATGCAGGTTCCAAGCGTGCCATAGGCTAGAGACCATTCCCAAGGCTTCTCCTTATATACAGGAAGCAGACCACATCCCAAAGGCAGCTACTCAGCTGCTTGTGGTAGATCCCACCATAGAGTTGATTGCCAGTCTTCATGGGGAATAACTACCACCAGCTGCCCAGCCACTCAACCAGGCCCAGCCAAGTTGACACACAAACATAACTACCACAGGGTAGGTCATATTAAAGGAAGGAAGGAAGGGAAGTAGGGACCCAAAATCTTGGTGGTTGAAAATTTCAAACCTTTATTTTTTGCCCATGTTATACTCCAATTCTGGTTGGAAGGGCTCTGCGTAATCATTGGAGGATGCCTAATGACAAAGCTTCCATAACTAACATATTGGCTTCATGTTGCAAGGCAGGGCAAACATAGCAAAGGATTCCCAAGCTTCTCCCTAGAGGTGGCCATGTCAATTCTGCTCACATTTCAAAACCAAAACAATTTCTCAGCCCCACCTAAATGGAAAAGTACAAGTCATCCATGTACTCAAAGGAAGAGAATTGGTGGACACCTTAAATGACTACCACAGGTCTGTGTGTGTGTGTGTGGGGTCAACTCTGGTTTAATTCCTTCCTTTTCCTAGTCAGATCACATTTGGAGCATTATGATCATTTCTTGGCCACATATTATACAAAAAAAAAAAAAAGGTAAGCTGCACCATTCCAAGAAAGTAATAACTAGAAAGGTTAGGGGTAATCAAATGACTTATCTGTGTCTATGCTGTTTACCAAACTTCTATTGAACAGGTAAGGGGAGGGAGAGAGTTCCCACCCAAGACAGGAAGTGGGAAGCCAGTGCTGACCACAGCTAGAGCCATGTAAGGGGAGAATGGAGAGATTTGGAAGAACTAAGGGAAATGACCTTGTCTATCAGTTTGTCAGACTATGGTGACTTTCTTGTTGCTGTGAGTTTGGATGCTGTGCCACCAGGTTTCAAGTGCCAGCAGGGTTGCCAATGGTGGACAGGTTTCAGCAGAGCTTCCAGGCTGAGACAGAATTGAAAGAAGGAAGAGACCATCTACTTCTCAAAGAATTGGGCAGAGAAAACCTTATGAATAGCAGAGAAACACTGTCTGATACATTACTAGGCAACTTTATGAATAGCCCTGAAACATTATCCAATACAGTGCCATAAGATGAGCCCCTCAAGTCAGAAGACATTTAAAATATGACAGGGAAAGAGCTGCCTCATCAGAGTAGAACTGACCTTAATGATATGGATAAAGTAAAGCTTTTGGGACCTCCATTTGCTGATGTGGTACAACTCAAACTGAGGAGAAACAGCTGCAAACATCCACTAATAATTGGAACATGGAATGTACAAAGTATGAATCTAGGAAAATTGGAAGTTGTCAAAAATAAAATGAAATGCACAAAGATTGATATCCTAGGCATTAGTGAGCTGAAATGAACCGGTTTTTGCCATTTTGAATCAGACAACCATATGATCTACTATGCTGGGAATGAAAACTTGTAGAGGAATGGTGTGGCATTCCTCATCACAAAGAATGTTTCAAGATCTATCCTGAAGTACAATGCTGTCAATGATAGGATAATATCCATACACCTACAGGAAGACAAAT
>NW_006921612.1:12754380-12771317 GCF_000298275.1 Orycteropus afer afer | reverse complement strand
AAAGCAAGTCCGTGAGAGACAAAATATGATCTTGAATATATCCCTCCTGAATTTAGAGATCATCTAAAGAATAGATTTGATGCATTGAACACCAATGACCAAAACCCAGAAGAATTGTAGGATGACATCAAGAATGTCATCCATGAAGAAAGCAAAAGGTCATTAAAAAGATAGGAAAGGAAGAAAAGACTAAAATGGGTATCAGAAGAGACTCTGAAACTTGTCATTGAGTGGAGAGTAGCTAAAGCAAATGGAAGAAATGACAAGATAAAGAGTTGAACAGAAGATTTCAAAGAGCAGCTCAAGGAAACAAAGTCATTTATTATAATGAAATGTGCAAAGATCTGGTGTTAGAAAAACAGAAGGGAAGAACACACTCAGCATTTCTCAAGCTGAAAGAACTGAAGAAAAATTTAAGTGTCGAGTTGCAATATTGAGAGATTCTGTGGGCAAAATATTGAATGATGCAGGAAACATCAAGAGAAGATGGCAGGAATACACAGAGTCATTATACCAAAAACAGTTGGCCTAAGTTTATCCATTTCAGAAGGTGGCATGTGAACAAGAATCAATGATATTGAAGGAAGAAGTTGAAGCTGCACTGAAGAAATTGGCAAAAAACAGGGCTCCAGGAGTTGACTGAATGCCTATTGAGATGTTTCAACAAACCAATGTTTTGCTGGAGACATTCACTTGGCCATGCCAAAAGAATTGGAAGACAGCGACCTGGCCAACTGACTGGAAGAGATCCATATTTGTACCCATTCCAAAGAAAAGTGATCCCATAGAATGTGGAAGTTATCGAACATCATTAATATTGCACTCAAGTAAAATCTTACTGAAGATAACTCAAAAATGATTGCAGCACTGTATTGACAGAGAACTTCCAGAAATGCAAACTGGATTCAGAAGAGGATGTGGAACAAGGGATATCATTTTGATGTCACATGGATCTTGGCTCAAAGCAAAGAATACCAGAAAGATGTTTACTTGTGTTTTGCTGATTATGCAACAGCATTTGATTGTGTGGGTCATACATTATGTATAACATTAAGAAGAATGGGAATTCCAGAACACTTAATTGTACTCAGGAGGAACCTGTACATAGACTAGGAAGCTGTTGTTTGAACAGAACTAGGGGACACTGCATGGTTTAAAATCAAGAAGGGAATATTTCAGGGTTGTATATTTTCACCATACTTATTCAATCTGTATGTTGAACAAGTAATCTGAGAAGCTTGACTATATGAAGAATTTAGCAGCTGGGTTGGAGGAAGAATCATTAACAACCTGTGATACACTGATGACACAACTTTGCTTGCTTGAGGATGATTTGAAGCACTTACTGATGACGATTGAAGAATACAGTCTGCAGTATGGATTACACCTCAATATAAAGAAAACAAAAATCCTCACAACTGGACCTATAAGCAGCAGCATGATAAATGAAGAAAAGATTGAAGTTGTCAAAGACTTCTTATTACTTGGTTCTACAGTCAGCACCAATGGAAGCAGGAGTCAAGATATCAGATGACATACAGCACTGGGCAAAGTCTGCAAAAGACTTCTTTCAAGTGCTGAAGAGCAAAGACGTCTCCTGGAGAACTAAGGTGTGCCTGGCACAAACCATAGCATTTTCAATTGCCTCATATGCATTTGACAGCTGAACAAGAAAAGCTGATGCTTTTGAGTTGTGGTGTTGGAGAAGAATGCTAAGAGAACTAACAAATCTGTCCTGGAAGAAATGCAGCTGGAAATCTCCTTGGAAGTGAGAATGGCCAGACTTTGTCTGACACACTTTAGTCATGTTGTCAGAAAGGATCATTCTCTGGAGAAGGCTATCATGCTTGGTAAAGCGGATGGTCAATGAAGAAGGGGAAGTCCCTCAATGAGATAGAGTGACACAGTGGCTGAGGTGATGAGCTCAAGTATAGCAAAGATTGTGGAGCTGGTGCAGGACTGGGCAGTGTTTTGTTCTGCTGTGCATGGGGTTGCTATGAGTCAGAGATGACTTGATGTCACCTAACAACTACAACATTGAACATCATTGTTCTGGTTACCTAGTGCCACTCTGACAAGTATATATACCACACGAGGGATGGCTTTAACAAGCAGGAGTTTATTCTCTTACAGTTTGGGAGGCTAGAAGTCTGAGTTCCAAGTGCCAGGCTTTAGGGGCTGTGTGAAATCCCCTCAATCTTCAGTTCTGCCTCTTGCTCCAGGCCCACTGAAGCTAGAGGCATCTCTTCACTCAGGCAGCTACTGGCTGATTAGGCTAACAAGCCCAACATTGACAAATATAATGGCTCAGTTCTGATATCACCAAACCACACAAGAGGCCATTAATTCAAGTCCATTGAAAGTTCCAAGGTTGTCAGAGCATGCCAGGATGCTGAACAATGGCATGGCTACATGCAGGGTTCAAGTGTGCCATAAGGTAGAAACCATTCCAAAAGCTGTTTCTTATATAGGAAGTGGACCACATACCCAAAGGCAGCTACTCAGCTGCTCCCAGTAGATTCCACCATGGAGTTGATTACCAGCCTCATTATGGGGAATACCACATCCAGCTGCCCAGGCACTCAACCAGGCCTAGCCAAGTTTACACACAAACTTAACCACCAAAATCATCTTTGTGTCAGTGAGTGTGATAGAACCATCCACTGGTGAAATAAGTAAATAACTAAAAATAACAAATGAGTAGTTAGCAAAATTAACACCAGGTTTTGACTGTCCAGTGAGACAGCCAAATACTGAGATAATATTAGTTGAATGAACAGAAGAGGGAGAATGGGAAAGGTTGTGGACAGGGAAGGAGTTCAGAATTTGCCAAATTCCAGATTCTAATTTAGAAAACAGAGATTTTCTAAGGTGCTTGAGGGAATAGTTATGAATTATTTTCTGAATTGATGAGTGCTCTTAAACTGTTTCTGAGGAAGTAGATAGACCTCATAGCTCTAGCGACCAGAAATGGAACATGTGTATGAAAGTGACTAGGAGGCCTTGTAGCTTTGTGGCTCTGAAGTAGGCTGCCATGTAAAGTAGTAAACTTCCTGCCATTAAAAGCATTCAAGGAGAGGACAGAGTGAAATAAGACCAAATGAGGGTCCCTGCCTGGTGCACAGTCAGGCCAATACAGTTTACGCACCAAGTGACTGAGAGGAGAGAAAATTATTTATTGCAAAGTGCCAATGGAAGGAGCAGGGGTCTGTAGGCAAATTTGACTCCCCAAATGTCCATAGAATTATAGTTTGTGTAGGTTTCAGAAGAAAGGGTTATACATAGTCAGAAAAAATTTCAGGAATTTGAGCATGAGATGGTTGATGATTGGCTGAAATTTCCTTCACCTCGGTTTAAAGGGACAGTAGGGTTTTAACTGAGTGCTCCTGCATACCGGATGAGTCACACCAGCTTCCTGTCATCAGCTGATCGGGGTTTAGGCAGAGGGTAGATTGTTAGTTCCCAGCAACTTTGTTCCTCTCTGTCCCACTACACATATACACGGGCCAGAGTCAATTTTCAGTATGTTTTCTAAGACACATTCATGCATTTATCATCTGTGCCTAAGGAAATAGCAGGAAAGAATGTTTTTTGTTCCATTCAGTTCTTAAGGAACTGAGCATATTGTGTTTACTCATCTGTCTCCAACCAGGGTCCTATGTGTTTACTCATTTGTCTTAAGCAGGGTAGGGAAATAGTTGAGGGTAATTAACTTCTCATCCAGGGTCCTATCTGTTCTAATTATCTGTTTTAACCAGGGTGGGGGAAATAGTTTTCACTTTACTCAGTTTCAAGAGCATCCACTTTTGGGGTTATTATATGTGAGATTCACTTTTGGGGATGATTATATGTGAGCTAGGGGAGAGAAATTTGTCTGTCAGTTTGTCCTACTGTGGTGATGTGCTTCTGTGAGTCATGAGGCTGTGCCACTGGTGTTTCAAACCCAGTGGGGTACACATGTTACAAAGGTATCAGCCCGGCTTGCAGACTAAGACAGACTAGGAAGGAGGAGGAGGCCATCCACTTCTCAAAAAATTGGCTAGGGAAAACCTTATGAATAGCAGAGAAACACTGTCTGATAGATTACCACACAACTCTATGAATAGTCCAGAAACATTGTCCAATACAGAGGAGGAAGATGGGTCACTTAGCTTAGAAAGCTCTCAAAGTAGGACTGGGCAAGGGCTGCATTATCAGAGTAAACCCAGCCTTACTCTTATGGATAAGGTAAAGCTTTTGAGACCTCCATTTGCTGAAGTGGCACCACTCAAATTGAGGAGAAACAGCAGCAAACATCCATTAATAATCAGAACATGGAATGTATGAAGTATGAATCTAGGAAAATTGGAAGTTGTCAAAAATGAAATGGAATGCATAAAGATTGATATCCTTGGCATTAGTGAGCTGAAATGGACTAATTTTGGCCATTTGGAATCAGACAACCATATGATCTACTATGCCAGGAATGACAGTTTAAAGAGGAATGGTGTGGCATTCATCATCACAAAGGAGTTTCAAGATCTGTACTGAAGTACAATGCTGTCAGTGATAGGATAATATCCATACACCTACAAGGAAGACCCATTAATAAGACTATTATTCAAATTTATGCCCCAACCACCAAAGCCAAAGATGAGGAAATTGAAGATTTTTATCAACTTCTGCAGTCTGAAATTGACCGAACATGCAATCAGGATGTGTTAATTATCACTGGTGATTGGAATGCAAAAGTTGGAAACAAAGAAGAATCACCAGTAGTTGGAAAATTTGGCCTTGGTGACAGAAATAATGTTGGAACTTGCATGGTAGAATTTTGCAAGACCAATGACTTGTTCATTGCAAACACCTTTTTTCAACAACACAAACAGCGGCTCTACACATGGACTTCACCAGATGGAACACACAGGAATCAGATTGACTACATCTGTGGCAGTGGAAAAGCTCAATATCTTCAGCCAAAACCAAGCCAGGAGCTGATTGTGGAACAGACCATCAACTGCTCATAGGCAAGTTCAACTTGAAGTTAAAGACAGTTAAAACAAGTCCACGCCAGCCAAAGTATGATCTAGAGTATATCCCTCCTGAATTTAGAGACCATCTAAAGAATAGATTTGATGCATTGAACACCAGTGACCAGAAACCAGATGAATTATGGGATGACATCAAGAGCATCATCCATGAAGAAAGTAAGAGGTCACTAAAAAGACAACAAAAGAAGAGAAGACCAAAATGGATGACAGAAGAGACTTTGAAACTTGCCCTTCAGTAAAGAGTAGCTAAAGCAAATGGAAGAAATGACAAGATAAAAGAATTAAACTGAAGATTTCAAAGAGCAGCTCGAGACGACAAAACCAATTACTGTAATGAAATGTGCAAAGACCTGAAGTTAGAAAACAAGCATTTCTCAAGCTGAAAGAATTGAGGAAAAAATTTAAGCCTCGAGTTGGAATATTGAAAGATTCTAAGGGCAAAACATTGAATGATGCAGGGAACATCAAAAGAAGATGGAAGGAATACACAGAATCACTGTACCAAAAAGAAATGTTCAATCTTCTTCATCCATTTCAGGAAGTGGCATATGATCTAGAACCCATGGTACTGAAAGAGGAAGTCAAAGCTGCAATGAAGGAATTGGCGAAGAACAAGGCTCCTGGAATTGACAGAATACCCATTGAGATATTTCAACATACGAATGCAGCACTGGAGGCACTCACTTGGTTATGCCAAGAGATTTGGAAGACAGCAACTTGGCCAACTAACTGGAAGAGATCCCTATTTGTACCCATTCCAAAGAAAGGCAATCCCACAGAATGTGGAAATTATTGAACAATATCATTGATATCGCACACAAGTAAGATCTTACTGAAAATAATTCAAAAACGGTTGCAGTAGTATATTGACAGAGAACTTCCAGAAGTGCAAGCTGGATTCAGGAGAGGATGTGGAACAAGGGATATCATAGCTGTTGTCAGATGGATCTTGGCTCAAGGCAAAAAATACCAGAAAGATCTTTATTTGTGCTTTATTGACTATGCAAAAGCATTTGATTGTGTGGATCATGACAAAGTGTGGATAACATTGAGAAGAATGGGAATTCCCAAACACTTGATTGTACTCATGAGGAACCTGTACCTTGACCAGGAGGCTGTCGTTCCAACCGAACAAGGGAACACTGCATGGTTTAAAATTAGGAACGGAGTGCGTCAGGGTTGTATTCTTTCCTCATATTTATTCAATCTATATGCTGAACAAATAATCCGAGAAGCTGGACTATATGAAGAAAAACGTGGCATCGGGATCGGAGGAAGAATCATTAACAACCTGAGATATGCTGATGATACAACTTTACTTGCTGAAAGTGAGCATGACTTGAGGCACTTACTGATGAAGATTGAGGAACACAGTCTGCAGTATGGATTCCATCTCAATATAAAGAAGACAAAAATCCTCACTACTGGACCAATAATCAGCATCACAATAAATGGAGAAAAGATTGAGGTTGTCAAAGAACTCACATTGCTTAATTCTACAATCAAGGCCAATGGAAGCAGCAGTCAGGACATTAGACAATGTGTAGCACTGGGCAGGTCAGCTGCGAAGGAACTCTTTCAAGTGCTGAGGAGCAAGGATGTCTCCTTGAGGACTAAGGTGCTCCTGACACAGGCCATGATATTTCCAATCACCTCATATGCATGTGAGAGCTGGACAATGAATAAAGAAGACCGAGGGAGGGTTGATGCTTTTGAGTTGTGGTGCTGGTGAAGAATGCTGAAGGTGCCATGGACTGCCAAAAGAGCTAATAGATCTCTCCTGGAGGAAGTGCAGCCAAGATACTCCTTGGAAGCGAGGATGGCCAGACTTTGTCTCACATACTTTGGTCATGTTGTCAGAGGAGACCATTCCCTGGAAAAGGATGTCATGCTTCGCAAGGTGGAGGGTTGACAAAAGAGGGGAAGGCCTTCAACGAGATGGATTGACATGGTGGCTGTGACAATGGGCTCAAGTATAGCAAGGATCATGCAGCTGGCGCAGGATTGGGCGGTGTTTTGTTCTGCTGTGCATGGGATCACTATGAGTCGGAAGCGACTTGATGGCTTCTAACAACAACAACATATGTGAGATTCATCAGATAAAGGGTGAATTTTAGGCACTTAAAGATTCTTACATGCCCTAAAATGCTGAATTAGATTCTTCAAACAGAAAAATTAGATCCACTTCCTTCATGCCATTAGAGACATGTGCCTAAGTTTTGGAGCATGTCCAGATTGGAACATGAGTGCCTGAGGGGGACTTTCTGTCCTGAAGAGTCTCCGTGAGGGATGCTTAGCACACTTGGGGCATAATACTGCTTTTCTCAGGTTTAAAAAGCTTTAAAGTTTCCTCAAGTGAGTAGGAAGGCAGAATTGCAGAAAAGACCCTGATAGAAGCTTTTCTTTAGTACATTCTAGATTGACCAAGCCAAGAGCTTCCCAGTGGAGGCAATATCCTTGGTAAATGTTGTAGTGGGAGGCCAAATTGCCAAGGGGCAAGATCACAGTTGCAGGCAAGAGGGAGCTTCTGTTCTAACACTGTTTCGACAGCCTATGAAAAGGCTTTTGGCTATGAGCTTTCAGGGTACAACCAGGAAGAATTCCCTTTCTTATTGTAGTCACCTCCCATGAGTGTTTAGATATCCTTTGTCCCCAGGAAGCTAGCTGACACACTCTCTTGGTCTCCTAATACTTGTGGAATTTAATAGAATGTTTATTAACTTAAAATTATGTTGTTTTATTGCTGATGAGATGATTTAAACTTTTACAGCTGCCAGAATTAGAGATTAGGTGCTAAGGTTCCCAACTTGAACTAAAAAAAAAAAGCTTAGTGAAAATAATTTATTTATGGAAAGATTAAATAAACCAAATGATGCATGTATTTTCTTTGCTTTGAACTTGGATTATGTATTTGCTGATTCTAGTTATTTTTTTATTAGGTCTTGCCATTAGTACTTAGATGACAAGATTTTGATAACTAAAAATAGATAAATTCAGAAATATAGCTTTTATTAGATAGAATTTTCCCACACAGATTGACTACATGTGACTATAATAAAAAGCTATGAATATTGTGAATAGTGTGCTATAATGAACATTAGTGTACAAGTCTCTTGTTGAGTCTCTGCTTTAAGTCTTTTTAGTATACACATAGGAGTGGAATTCCTGGGTCATATGGTAATTCTGTTTTTTGTTTTTTGAAGAACTGTTACACAATTTTCCATAACAGCTGTGCCATTTTTACATTCCCGCTAACAATGGATAAGGATTCTAATTTCCCCACATCCTTGCCAACATTTTTTTTTTTTTTTCAATGTTAGCCATCCTAGTAGAGGTTAAATCATATGCCATTGTGGTATTGATTTCTATCTCTCTTATTGCTAATGATGCTTAACATTTTTTCCTGTGTCTGGTGGGTATTTGAATCTCCTCTTTGGTGAAATTATTCGGACAATAGGGGAAATGAAATCTTGATACATGTTGCAGTACTGATAGAGCTTGAAGGCATTACGCTGAATGAAAGGACAAGTATCCTATGACCTCACTTGTATGGAAAGATAAGGAAAGGCAAATGTGCAGAAACTAAAGTTTATTAGTGGCTACCGGGTTAGGAGGGATGAGGAAATGAAGTGTTAATGAAGATAGAAAAATCTCATTGTTTAAGAGTAAGTTTGCACAGCCAGTCTTTGTAATTGCTGTAAGTTTTACACCTATAAAAAATTGAGTTGGCAAAATTTGTGTATACATATATTTACAACAATGACAAAAAAAAAAAAAAAAAAAAAAACAGAGAGTGAATAGCTACTGGGACTGCATGTGTACAACCAAACACCTGATGGGATTCAGTTCCTTGATTTAGAGGTTTTAGGTCATGGTTTAATGGGACTTCTAAGTTAATTGACCTAGAAATGTTTTTAGTGCCCCTGTTCTACTTCCTAAGGGGCTGTGATGGTACAGTGTGTAAGACATTCAGCTGCTAACCAGAAGGTCAATGACTCAAATCCATCAGCTACTTTGAAAGAGAAAGATGAGGCAATCTACTTCTGTAAAGATTTACAGCCTTGGAAACCCAATAGGGGTCTCTAGGCATCGAAATACACTTGATGGCAGTGGATTTGTTTTTTTGAATTCTACCTGGAGTCTTAAAAGCTTACAAGCAGCCATCAAGGCACAGTTGGTCTGTATTGACCTAGAGCAACAGAAGAAGAGTTAAGAATAGGAGGAGGGTATAAATGTGTGGCTAATTGCCTCCAGGGCCAGCTGCTTCCTCTGCCAGAAGAACTAGATGATGGCCAACTACCATTACTAAACATTTTGATCAAAGATTCCATAGAAAAATCCTGATCAAAAGGAGGGAAACTCAGAGCAAAATTTAGAATTGTCATGTACTCAAGACTTTCTGGAGCCATGAGGGCTAGATGAATCCCTGAAACTATTGCCCTGAGATAATCTTTAAACCTTAAGCCAAAAATATTCCCTGAAATTATCTTAAAACAGAACTACAGTTTAGCTTAACTAGTAAAGATTGTCTTCCTTGAGCATTATGCTGTTTTAAGAACTAAATATGTTGTTGTTATGTGAGGTTGAGTCAGCCCTGACTCATAGCGACCCCTTCTTAAGTTGCCGAGGCAGTATCACTACAGAAGTAGATTGCCCAGCCTTCCTTGCGAGGAGTGGCTGGTGGATTTGAACTGCCAGCCTTCTGGTTAGCAGTCAAGGGCCTTAGGCACTATGCTACCAGACCTCCTAAGAAATAACTTTATGGGATCAAATCGGCACAGCCATTCCAAAGATTAGACAGAAACCTTAGGGGAGTAGAGAGTTTATGTTAGTAAGTGATAAACAACTCAGAAAAGGAGGTAAGAGTGTAATCAATGCCATTAAATTGTACATGTAGAAACTGTTAAATTGGTGTATGTTCTGCATATTCTCAACAACAACAAAATAAAACTTAGAGGAAAAAGCTATGAATAAAATAGTTTTTAGCAGTCCGAAAGAAAGGCTTGGGAATAACTGGTTCATTAGGCTCTGTGATTGAACATAGGATGTGGAATTTAGAGCTAGGTGTTTGTTTTGCTTCTGCTACCTCCTCACTGTTTGATTTGAGACAAACTGCTTAATTTCCTGGAGTCCTGATTTCTAAAACTCTAAAGTATAATTAACCTCATGAACAAATTAAATGAGATAGTTATATATTTAACAGTAGCAATCTTAGTTATAAGTAACAGAGATACCTTTTATTTTCTTTCTATCCAGTGCCAACGCCACTTAACTAGCATGCTGTGAATGCTATTTAGACCCAAATTTTCTATTTCTCTTAGTTATGTTTCTTTACCTAAAAACAAAGCAGATTGAGGTGATGGACCTTAACTGACACTTATTTTTGTTGTTGAAAATGTTTACAATTTTGCCATAAAACCAGAAGAACTAAATGATGCCCAGCTACTATTACTGAATATTTTGATCAAAGATTCTATAAAAGAATTACCAAAAGGGAGAAAAATACATAACAGGATTAAAAATTTTCATGGAATCAAGACTTTGTGGATCCATAGAGGCTGGATGAACTTACACTTTATAATATCCCTTTCAGCATCTTATTATCTGTGTTGTAAAACCCTTTCAGCATCTTATTATCTATGTTGTAAAACCAAACCAAAAACTAAGTTCATTCCTTTAAATTTCCAACTCTAATTAAATGGTTACTTGTCCCAAGTGTTCCAGATACATAAATAAAATTATAACCCCTTCTCTCACTGAAATCATGATCAAGAGGACAGACATGTTTGGATTACTGTCATTTGGGGTAGTAAGTGCTGCATTTTCAGTATGAACAAAGTGACGGCACAGATGGGGCATTTGATTACATCTTGCAGAATTAAGGTAGTCTTTAAGAGTCATTTGAACCAGCTCTTGAAGAGTGCATGAATGGATAGAGCTAGCACAGTGAGAGCAAGTAGTGGGAGGTGGGTATCACAGTGCAATGGGACAAGATTGCAGGTATTTTGCAAAGGTTCAGACTAGTGCCTAAAGCATGATAGTGACATAATTAGCAGAGACTAGAAGGAGAAGAGGCAACTATAGATGTGGAGCTTTGCATGCATGGTGATGTGCAGAGAGCAAAGAGCAGTATACTTTGTCAGCTATTTTAGTGGCCAACTCTAGGCCTTGTTCCTCAGGTCCCTGACCCACTATGTCAGCCCAGAGCAATATAAAGAGCAGAAATTTTAGGATCCATAGAATGAATATATGTTCCAGTGGAACCAACTTTTTTTTTTTTTTTTTTTTAAGTTGTGATTTGGGTGACAGTTTACAGAGCCAATTCATCTTCCATACAGCAGTTCACATACACTTTGTCTCATGACATTGACTGTAATTTCCCACAATGTAACAGCTCTCAGACTCCTACTTCATCCCCATAGCCACCTCTTCCCTGTGTCCTTCCCTCCCATGTACTTCTGCCCCCCAGGCTGTCTCCCTGTGTATAGACAGCCTGTCTTGATCTCTCTAAAGAGTGTATCTACCTAATATAACTGTTCAGCTCATATGCCTGTCTTTTGTTTGGCTGGAAGCCATAGGAGTGGATGCAATTCCAGGCCTGAAAGACAGCTAGGGGCCATAATCTCAGGGGTTCCACCAGGCTCTATCAGAGTAGCAAACCTGCCCCCCCCTTTTTTTTAAATTTTGAGTTTTGTTCCACATTGTTCTCCCACTATATCCAGGATCTCCTGCATAAATCCCCCCTCAGAGTGGTTGACAGTGGTAAATGGGCACCATCTAGTTCTTCTGGTCTCATAGTCATATAGGCTGAGAATCATATGGTGCACCAGTCCTTTGGACTAATTGTCTCCATGCATCTTTGGTTTTCTTCATTCTTCTTTGCTCTGGATGAGGAGACACCCATCGTTGCATCTAGATGGAAGGAATACACAGAGTCACTGTACCAAAAAGAACTGGTCGATCTTCATCCATTTCAGGAGTTGGCATATGTTCAAGAACCAGTGGTATTGAAGGAAGAAGTCAAAGCTGCACTGAAAGAATTGGCAAAGAACAAGGCTCCAGGACTTGACAGAATACCCAATGAGATGTTTCAACAAAGGGTATCCCACTGTGGGCACTCACTTGGTTATGCCAAGAGTTTTGGAAGACAGCTACCTGGCCAACTGACTGGAAGAGATCCATATTTATACCCATTCCAAAGAAAAGTATTCTTACAGAATGTGGAAATTATCGAACAATATCATTAATATCACATGCAAGTAAAATCTTACTGAAGATAATTCAAAAACAGTTGCAGCAGTATATTGACAGAGAACATCCAGAAATGCAAGCTGGATTCAAAAAAGGATGTGGAATGAGGGATATCACTGCTGATGTTAGATGGATCTTGGGTCAAAGCAATGAATACCAGAAAGATGTTTACTTGTGTTTTATTGACTATGCAGAGGCATTTGATTGTGTGAATCATAACAAATTGTGGATAACATTGAGAAGAATGGGAATTCCAGAACACTTAATTGTACTCATGAGGCACCTGTACATAGACCAGAGGCTGTCATTCGAACAGAAAAAGGGAACACTATATGGTTTAAAATCAAGAAGGCGTGTGTCAGGGTTGTATCCTTTCACCATATTTACTGTTCTGGTAACCTAGTGCCGTTCTGACAAGAATGTACCACAAATGGGATGGCCTTAAGAAACAGGAGTTTATGCTCTTACAATTTGGAGGCTTTAAGTCCAAAGTTCAAAATGCCAGGCTCTAGGGGCTGGGAGAAATCCTCTCAGTCTTGGACTTCAGCTCTGCCTCCTGCTCCTGGCCCACTGCAGGTAGAGGCTTTTCTTCACTCAGACAGCTGCTGGCTGCTGAGGCTGCCAAGCCCAAGGCTGACAAGTAAAAAGGCACAGTCCCGATATTACCAAATCATACAGCAGGCCATTAATTCAAGTCCATTGAAAATCCCAAGGTCGGCAGAGCATGGCATCTGCTGAACAATGACACGGCTGCATACAGGGTTCAAGGTTGCAAAAGCTAGAGACCATTCCCAAAGCTGCTTCTTATATATGGGAAGCAGACCACATACCCAAAGCTGCTTGTGGTAGATCCCCCCATGGAGTTGATTACCAGTCTCATCATGGGGAATACTACATCCAGCTACTCAGCCATTCAGCCAGGCCCAGCCAAGTTGACACACAGACTGAACTATCACATTTATTCAATCTGTGTGTTGAAAAAATAATCAAGAATCTGGACTATATGAAGAAGAACATGGCACTAGAATTGGAAGAAGAATCATTAACAACCTGCAATACGCTGATGACACAACTTTGCTGAAAGTGAGGATGACTTGAAGTACTTACTGATGAAGATTGAAGAATACAGTCTGCAGTGTGGATTACATTTCAATATAAAGAAAACAAAAATCCTCACAACTGGTCCTATAAGCAACATCATGATAAATGGAGAAAAGATTGAAATTGTCAAAGACTTCATACCTGGTTCTACAATAGACACCAATGGAAGTAGAAGTCAGGACATCAGACAACATACAACATTGGGCAAATTGACTGCAAAGGACCTGTTTCAAGTGTTGAAGAGCAAAGATGTCTTCTTGAGGACTAAGGTGTACCTGACACAATCCATGGTATTTTCAGTCACCTCATATGCATGTGAGAGCTAGACAATGAATGAGGAAGACCAAAGAAGAATTGATACTTTTGAGCTGTGGTGTTGGTGAAGAATGCTAAAAGTACCATAGACTGCTAAAAGAACTAAAAGTTCTGTCCTGGAGGAAGTGCAGCCAGAATGCTCCTTCGAGGCGAGAATAGCCAGACTTTGTCTCACATACTTTTGTCATGTTTTCAGAAGGAACCATTCCCTGGAGAAAGATGTCATGCTTGGTAAGGTGGAGGGTCGACAAAAGAGGGGCGGGCTCTCAAAGAGATGAATCGACACAGTGGCAGTGGTGATGGGCTCAAATATAGCAAGAATTGTGGAGCTGGCTCAGGACCAGGCGGTGTTTCGTTCTACTGGGCATAGGGTCACTATGAGTCAGAGATGACTAGACTACACCTAACAACAACAACAACAACAACAACCTTCTACCCTCAGTACTTTCCCTCTTGTCTTAGTGTTCCGTATTTAACTGCCTCACAGAACTCACAAACTGACAAGGAAAAGGCCCATGTGGTGGTGAATGCTAGGAGTTAGACATGTCCCAAATCTGTGGGTAGATCTGGGGGACTGTCCTCACTCATGTAGTTGTAGGAACTGATAAACCCAAATTGGTGAGCCAGATCAACAGCTGCTCTCTCTAGTCCAGAGGTAAGATGATGACAGACCAAATGCAGAACTGGAGCAAGAGAGTGAACTTTCCCAGAATATTCACATATATACCCTCAAAGAAACTAAGGGTGGTGACTTGAGTCACAACCTCCAGCAAGGTGGGACTCAGATACACCCCCACACTAAACAGACATAGAGACTAGGATATACAATACATCACAAAATGGAGAACTATGACTAGAAGGGCCATATTAAGCAATTCACTGAACTGTGATGCTATAAATGGATTTCTTATATCTAATTTGTATACGTTTTCCAGTTTTAGTTGACATCAAGTCAACTACAACTCATGGTGATGCCATGTATATCAGAGCAGAATGTGTATGTTGAGTATGGGTATCAAAGGCTGATTTTTCAGAAGTAGTTTGCCACATCTTTCTTCTGATGTTCCTCTGAGTAGACTCAATCTTTTGGTTAGCAGCCAAGTGCTTTAAAAGTTTGCACTACACGGACTTCAATTTGTATATATATATATATATATATATATATGTATGTATACACATACACACACACATAAGGATACTTCTCGATGGCATCTTTCCTTTAATGAAAACTATTTATCTTTAGTGATGCTCCAAGAATGGCAATGTACAATTGTGTCCCACTCCCATCCTAACTGACAGTCTCTATTATCTGGAATGTAGCCTGGAAGCTGGATTAAGCAGAAAAGTTTGGTAAGAGTTCTTAATAATTGTCACACAATTCAAGGGCATTACTCTTAGCAGAGAACATCAATTAGAGCCTATGGATGCTTTGTTGTTGTTGTTGTTGTTGTTATGTGCTGTCGAGTCGGCCCGACTCATAGCGACCTCTCCTTGGGTTTCTGAGGCAGTATCACTATGGAAGTAGATTGACCAACCTTGCTTCCGAGGAGTGGCTGGTGGGTTTGAACCATCATACTTCTGGTTAGCAGACAAGTGCCTTAGGCACTATGCTACCCGAGCTCCTATGGATGCTTTAGTTAACAATTTTTTAAAAACCCAGTATATGTTTTCCTAAGGAGCCCTACTGGCACAATTGTCAAGTGCACACAAAGGTCAGCAGTTGGAACCCACCAGTAGCCCATGGAAGAAAAGACCTAGTGATCTGCTCCCATAAAAGTTACAACCTAAAAAATCCTATGGGACAGTTTTACTCTTTCCTATAGGGCTGCTATAAGGAGCTCTAGTAGCACAGTGCCTAAGGCATCTCACTGCTAACCAGAAGATTGGTGGTTGAAACCCACCAGCCACTCCACAGAAGGAAGACTGGGCAATCTGTTTCTGTAACGATTTACCACCTTGGAAACCCAATAGGGGTCGCTGTGAGTCGGAATTGACTTGGTGGCAGTGGGTTTGGTTTTGGTTTAGTTTATAGGAGCTCTGGTGGTGTAGTGGATAAGGCACTTGACTGCTAACTGGAAGTCAGTGGTTCAAACCCACCAGCCACTTCATGGAAGGAAGACAGAGCAATCTACTTCCATAAAGATTTACAGCCTCAGAAACTCAATGGGGGTCACTATGAGTCAGAAATGTCCTGATGGAAATGAGTTTTTTTTTTTTTTTTCTTTTTAAATAAGTTGCAATAGACTTGGTAGCACACAACAACAACATAGGTTTTCCTAATCCATTTTATGGAAAAAAAAAAAAGCCACACACATGGAAGATGAAGGGCTCTGAGTACAGGAGCAAAAAAAAATTATAAACTATAAACTAGCAGCACAGAAAAACAACAGAAAACTAAACATTATCACAGGCCTCTGCTGCTATATATTTCATAATGCAGTGGTGAATGTTTTAAACCAAGACCCGAAGTTGCCAAGAAGGGTTGTCTCACATACTCTAGCTTAGAAAAAGTAAAAAAAAATATAATACTTAATTCCCACTGCCTACATAGGAGCTCTGGTAGCATAGTGCCTGAGGCACTTGACTGCTGACCAGAAGGCTGACGGTTCAAACCCACCAGCCACTCCTTGGAAGGAAGGTTGGGCAATCTACTTCCGTAGTGATACTGCCTTGAAAACCCAAGGAGGGGTCACTATGAGTCAGGTCACTCGACAGCACATAACAACAACACATTGGCCTCAGAGGAGACTCAGAGTCCTGGTAAACAACGATTTTAACCTTTGATAGTCTGTGTCAGGTAAATAAATTATTTCAAGCTTTTCAAACTTCTTCTGTCATCATTGATGACATTGAAGTACCGCCAGACACTGCCCATGGCAACCTGATTTGACAGATACTGTCAAAGGAAAATGGCTCACACACTTATAGAAGCTGGCAGATCCAAAGTTTCTGGATCAAACATCATGCTGGAGGCTTTTCCACTTCAAGCTGGAGGCTTTTTCCGACTCTTACAGCCAAAGGGGCTGAGGAGCTCAAGGCTGGCAGGCAGTGTACTGGCTGTTGACTCCAACGAATGACGAATCCAAGATCTACTGGCCGAATGGTGGATTGTTCACTCACGGACAGTTGTAGGCAGCATAACAGAATCCTGATCCACAGAAGAATGTCTCTTTTCCCAGAATGTCCATAGATATACTGGAAGCAGGCCACACCCCTAGGGAAACTCCCTTTCAACAGATT
>NW_006921612.1:12752519-12754108 GCF_000298275.1 Orycteropus afer afer | reverse complement strand
TTTCTGCAGCTGGTCACGTGGTCGTAGCTGATATTCAGAACTACCTTCTTCCACCACCTATTCTGCATTTACCTTGCCCTCAGCAAACACCTCAGCTGGTCGTGGTTCTTTGCCTGGTGGGAGTGACCCAAACCTTCATTCCTGAAGAGTCTGGGCCATTAGCAGTCATATCAGAATTGAGTTGCTGTAATTTTCCATTGACTTTAATCACAGGCCATGGTAGTACTAAGAGACATCCTAAAGAATCTCCTGTATTCCAGACATATTCTTCTTTACCTCCATTATATAAAGCCAATCCAATTTCCCCTTCATGGTAATCAGGATCTATCACACTAGATAGTACAATAATGCCCTTCTTTGTCTGTTGATCCAGAGGTATGAGGAAGCCAAAATGGCCTAGTGGCATTCTTAATTTCCAGTTCAATGAAATCAGTATTGTGTCTCCAGGTGGGAGTGTTCCTCCTCTTAGGACTAAGATTTCCATACCTGAAGAGCATAGGGTAGCAGGGACAGGAAGCAAAAATTTTTTGAGTGGATCACTAGGGGTAATAGTGAGTGGTACCACTCCTATTTCACCCCTTGGTTCCTGAACCCATGAATCCTGGCTATTGGAAGAACTGAACCATACATTGGATGATGGTTTAGAGTATATACAGCCTCCTGGAGAACATTGCCCCAACCCTTCAAGGTATTGCCACCTAGCTGGTGCTGTATTTGTGTTTTTAAGAGGCCATTCCATCATTCTATCAAACCAGCTGCTTGAGGATGATGGGGAACATGGTAAGACCAGTGAATTCCATGAGCATAAGCCCATTGCTGCACTTCACTTGCTGTGAAATGAGTCCCTTGATCCAAAGCAATGTTGTGTGGGATACCATCACAGTGGATAAGACATTCTGTAAGTCCATGGATGGTAGTTTTAGCAGAAGCACTGTGTGCAGGGAAGGTGAATCCATATCCAGAAAAAGAATCTATTCCAGTAAGTACAAAATGCTGTCCTTTCCATGATGGAAGTGGTCCAATGTAATCAACCTGCCACCAGGTTGCTGTTCATGTGACCTAGAATTCTTCTGTCTATACAGATCAAATAAATATTTAGTAGGCTTGCCATGTGTTTCACTACTAGGAATACTATCAGCAAGTAGCCAATGCCATAATTCCACACAAGTCAGACTATTCTGATTACTGTTCTGACTCTGCTGTCCATTATGGTAACTATGCCCACCTTGCCTTTGTCAATTAACTGCTGCCAGTTGGTTCCCACCACCACAGGGTCCAATCAGCCCCATCGTAGTTAAGTATCTTAGTTCAGTTAGGGCAGTTCCCACTGTCAAATCAGGTTTACATAAAATGGCAATCACAGCAGTCTTCAAGGATGCTGGAGCTCCCTTCATAAATTTATTCCTCACAGTACTGGTGAAAGGCATGTCTTCTGGACTCTCCATTTCTGGATCTAGGGGTCTAATCTGATAAATCCATTCTAACAGGCCAATTTCCCTAAGCCTCTGGATGCCTTCTACATTATACCAAGGCAGGTCTGGTACTTCAGCTTGACTTAAGGTAGGCCACCGCATAATCCATGCCTCAGT
>NW_006921612.1:12749451-12752254 GCF_000298275.1 Orycteropus afer afer | reverse complement strand
TGGTGGTGTAGTGGATAAGGCACTTGACTGCTAACTGGAAGTCAGTGGTTCAAACCCACCAGCCACTTCATGGAAGGAAGACAGAGCAATCTACTTCCATAAAGATTTACAGCCTCAGAAACTCAATGGGGGTCACTATGAGTCAGAAATGTCCTGATGGAAATGAGTTTTTTTTTTTTTTTTCTTTTTAAATAAGTTGCAATAGACTTGGTAGCACACAACAACAACATAGGTTTTCCTAATCCATTTTATGGAAAAAAAAAAAAGCCACACACATGGAAGATGAAGGGCTCTGAGTACAGGAGCAAAAAAAAATTATAAACTATAAACTAGCAGCACAGAAAAACAACAGAAAACTAAACATTATCACAGGCCTCTGCTGCTATATATTTCATAATGCAGTGGTGAATGTTTTAAACCAAGACCCGAAGTTGCCAAGAAGGGTTGTCTCACATACTCTAGCTTAGAAAAAGTAAAAAAAAATATAATACTTAATTCCCACTGCCTACATAGGAGCTCTGGTAGCATAGTGCCTGAGGCACTTGACTGCTGACCAGAAGGCTGACGGTTCAAACCCACCAGCCACTCCTTGGAAGGAAGGTTGGGCAATCTACTTCCGTAGTGATACTGCCTTGAAAACCCAAGGAGGGGTCACTATGAGTCAGGTCACTCGACAGCACATAACAACAACACATTGGCCTCAGAGGAGACTCAGAGTCCTGGTAAACAACGATTTTAACCTTTGATAGTCTGTGTCAGGTAAATAAATTATTTCAAGCTTTTCAAACTTCTTCTGTCATCATTGATGACATTGAAGTACCGCCAGACACTGCCCATGGCAACCTGATTTGACAGATACTGTCAAAGGAAAATGGCTCACACACTTATAGAAGCTGGCAGATCCAAAGTTTCTGGATCAAACATCATGCTGGAGGCTTTTCCACTTCAAGCTGGAGGCTTTTTCCGACTCTTACAGCCAAAGGGGCTGAGGAGCTCAAGGCTGGCAGGCAGTGTACTGGCTGTTGACTCCAACGAATGACGAATCCAAGATCTACTGGCCGAATGGTGGATTGTTCACTCACGGACAGTTGTAGGCAGCATAACAGAATCCTGATCCACAGAAGAATGTCTCTTTTCCCAGAATGTCCATAGATATACTGGAAGCAGGCCACACCCCTAGGGAAACTCCCTTTCAACAGATTGCCTGCTCAAAACATAATCATCTGATCCCATCATGGGAATAACCACATCACAACAGCTTAAACCACACAGAATTGTGGTCCAGCCAAGTTGACCCACAGCTCTAGCTATCACACCATGGTTGCAGCTCTCTGTATCAATCCATCTCATTGAGGATCTTCCTCTTTTTCACTGATCCTCTGCTTTACCAATCCATGATGTTCTTTTCCAGAGCCTTTTCTTTTCCTAATAACATGTCCAAAGTATGTGAGATGAAGTCTTGCCATCTTTGCTTCTAAGGAGCATTCTGGCTATATATCTTTCAAGACATATTTGTTCATTCCTATGGCAGTCCATGGTATATTCATTATTCTTCACCAACACCATAATTCGAATGCATCAACTCTTCTTTGGTCTTCCTTATTCATTGTACAGCTTTTGCTGCATATGAGGCAATTGAAAATACCATGGCTTGGGTCAGGGACACCATAACAAGCTATTATTCTATTAGGATTTTTTAACCATATTATTATTAATTCTAAGCCATTGCACACATCATCATATAAGCAAACTCTCAAACTCACTGAATATTTGCATACATTTCTCTCATGTGTGTTCTGGTTACCTAGTGCTACTATAACAGAAGATACCATAAATGGGATGGCTTGAACAAACAGTTTATTCTCTTGCAGTTTGGAGGCTTTAAGTCCAAGTTCAAAGTGCCGGGCTCTAGGGGCTGGGTGAAAGCCCCTCAACCTTGGGCTTCAGCTCTGCCTCCTGCTCCCGGGCCACTGGAACTAGCAGCTTTTCTTCACTCAGCTACTGGCTGCTGGGACTGACAAGCCCAAGGTTGACAAGTAAAAAGTTACAGTCCCAATGTTACCAAACCACACGACAGGCCATTATTTCAAGTCATTGAAAGTCCAAAGGTTGGCAGAGCATGGCAGGATGCTGAACACTGACACAGCTCCATTCAGAGTTCAAGCGTGCCATAAGCTAGAGACCATTCCCAAAGCTGTTTCTTATATATGGGAAGCAGACCACATTCCTAAAGCAGCTACTCAGCTGCTTGTGGTAGGGCCCATCATTGGGAATAACTACCACCAGCTGCTCAGCCACTCAAATAGATCCAGCCAAGTTGAAACACAAATTTAACCACACTTGTGTCATCTTAAATTTACATACATGATACAGAAATACATACATTCTGTATCTAGTAATGGTCCAACCTTATATTTATCTGTTGCTTTTATATTTTTGGCCTCCTAAACTTTTAGCCACCCTCAACACACAACACCCATTTAACTAACATATGTCTTTTGTTCTCAATTTCACATCTTTGGTACAGAGAAAATAAATATTTCTTGAATGGGTAAGATGGTCAACTCTTTTCATGTGCCTCTTAAGCTTGATGTTACTTTTCTTAACACCTTCTTACACAGCCACATTTATCTTGCATTCCATTGGGAGTTCTTTCTTATGAAGTCTTGGTTGAATTACATATTAATTTTTGTTCCCCTATGTTTGTGAGTAGGAGCTCTGGTAGCATAGTGGCTAAGGCACTTGACTGCTAACCAGAAGGTTGGCGGTTCAAACCCACCAGCCACTCCTCAGAAGGAAGGTT
>NW_006921612.1:12743224-12748926 GCF_000298275.1 Orycteropus afer afer | reverse complement strand
CTGCTGACCTTGGGACTTTCAGTGAACTTTAATGCTGTGTGGTTTGGTAACATTGGGACTGTGCCTTTTTACTTTTTACTTGAGGCTGGTCAGCCTCAGCAGCCAGCAGCTGAGTGAAGAAAAGCCTCCAGCTTCAGTGGGCTGGGAGCAGGAGGCAGAGCTGAAGCTCAAGGTTGAGGGGCTTTAACCCAGCACCTAGAGCCTGGCACTTTGAACTCAGACTTAAAGCCTCCAAACTGTAAGAGAATAAACTGTTTTTCAGTCCATCCCATTTGTGGTATATTCTTGTCAGAACGGCACTAGGTAACCAGAACAGTGAGAGTTCATGTTTAATAAGTAGAACATGTTGTCAACCACAATGGTTTCTCGTACAGCTTGGGTTAAGAGTATGAAGGTGAGGAGGGCCTGCTTCATTCTGTGGTGCAAATGGTACATTTTCTCAGAGCCTCTGAGCCAGCCTAGCACTGCCTCAAAGAGATTAAGAAAAGGAGTTAAATGGGTTGAACGGTTTCTTTTTCTCTATGAAAGAGCAAAGGAAAGCATAGCTTCAGCCTCAGTCTCCTCTTCTTGTAGCCAAAGAGGAACAATGGAAAAGCCCCACCAAAACCCCAGAATTCTTCCTAAGTTCCCAGAGCTGGACCTCCTACTTATATTCAAAACCTTCCTAAATGTTGCCTCCTACCCTCATTCTGTCCTGAAGCTCTGGGACCAGTTAGTCTTTCTTATCACTACTGTTTACATCTCTGTCATCATGGCCACTGCCCCAATTCTTAGAACAGGGCAATTCTGAGATCAAAAAGCAGACTTCACATGTTTTGTGAATTGAACACATGACTGCATGTGCAGTATGTCTGTGGAATATCCACATTTTAATGGCTTCTGCTGCTTTTCTTTAGGTTGCAGGCCAGACCACAGATTGTGCCCTATTCCCTATCTGTGGGCTATTCTCTTATAACTCCTCTCCAAAGCCAGGGTAGCATGATGCCCTGAAAGAAAACCATTAGCCAGGGCTAGTTTAATTGCCAACAGTCAGGTTCATTCTCATACTACTGAGAGTGGAGTTTTTTGTTTGTTTATTTAATTTGTATTGTGATTTGGGTGAAAGTTTACAGAGCAAATTCATTTTCCATACAGCAGTTCATACACATTTTGTTTCATGACATTGACTGCAATTCCCCACAATGTAATAGCTCTCTTCCCATTTCCTCTCTGCAGTTACCTCTTCCCTGTGTCCTTGCACTCCTACCCCACCCCACCCCCAGGTGTTTCCTTGTGCAAACACAGCCTTTCTGCTCACTCATGATTAATTGCTCCAAGGACTGTATCTGGGAGCTCTGGTAGCATAGTTCCTAAGGCATTTGACTGCTAACCAGAAGGCTGGCAGTTCAAACCCACTGGCCACTCCTCAGAAGGAAGGTTGGGCAATCTACTTCCATAGTAATACTGCCTGGGAAACCCTGATGTAAATGTTCACCCCATATGCTTCTCTATTGTTTGGCTAGAAATCACAGGAGTGAGTTCAGTTCCAGACCTGAAGGATAACTAGGGGCCATAGTCTCAGGGGTCTCACCAGGCTCTATCAAACTTAGAAACCTGTTTTTTTTTTCTTTTTTCTTTTTTATGATTTTGAGTTTTGTTTCACATTGTTCTCCTACTCTGGCCAGGATCTCCTGCACTGATCCCCCTCTGAGTGGTTGACCGTGGTAGCCGGGTATCATCTAGTTCTTCTGGTCTCATGGTCATATTGGCTGAGGATCACATGGTCTACTAATCCCTTGGATGAATTGTTTCCATACATCTTTGGTTTTCTTCGTTATTCTTTGCTCTGGACAAGGAGAGACCCATCATTGCATCCAGATGGCTGCTTGCAAGCTTTTAAGACCCCTGTCACTACTCACCAATGGATGTACAACAATGTTTTTGTGTAGTATGTTATGCCAATTGAGCTTGATGTCCCCTGCGACTATGGTCCCAAGCCATAGTCAAAGTACTTGCTCCCTCAGGGTAGCTGGCTGTGGCTAAGAAGTCACCAATACCTTGTCCTTTGTCAGCTCTACTACACACCTGGACATTCTTACAGCACCTACAAATATGCTAGTAGAAACATTGTCTGCCAACCCTATATACATGGTCATGGGTACACTCCCCCCTGCATGGACATACCTGATCATTCAGTCTGTCCACTCATCTATTCACCTGTAGATCAATGCTTACCATGACTGACCACACAATACTGTGCATGCAAAAGGCTTCATCTTTGTTGTTTATACCTCCCATCTACTTGTCTATGTCTTCCTCTTCTTCAATGCCATCATGTTGATCACTCACTTTTGGTACATTCCCCTTGACTCCACACAAATCAATACTTGTCTCTACCTATCTAGCAATGTTCCTTCCCCACCCCTCCCATCCCTGGTAACCAACAAAGAAAGTTTCCTTCCATATATAAACCTTTGCTTGACTTTTTGCAATAGTGAACTAATACAATATTTGTCCGTCTGTGATTGACTTATTTCACTCTGTATAATGTCCTCCAAGTTCATCCACATTATGTGGCGTTTAACAGATTCTACATTATTCTTTAGTGTTGCATAATATTCCAACATGTGTATGTACCATAGTCTGATTATCCATTCTTCTGTTGATGGGCTGAGGTTGTTTTCATCTCTTTACTATTGAGAGTAGATTCTAATCAAGGACTTTTTTGATGATGTAATTTCTCTCCACACATACTTTGAATGGCTCTTTATTGCCTCCATAAATAAAATCCCACTGCTCAGCATTTCCCCAGTTACTTTCCAGTCTCATTCCTCACCACATCCTTCCTACATTCCACCAAGGCCAAATCCTGTTTCTTGAACACATCATTTATTGCCATGCCCTCATGCCTTTCTTCTGATGCTCCTTTGGCCTGAATGGGCCTGGCTAAATAAAGCCTTTTCCAGTTTCCTCTGCATTGGAATTAATAATTTCTTGCCTATGTAAAAACTTTGCATAAGCTGCATCTCTAGTTAAACTTCTTACCTCAGGCACAGCTTTGTTTGTCTGTTTCTGCATTGCTTCTATGAGCTTGTGATTACCATGAAGTGATGGCCCTCCCCAGAACTCTCTGCCTGCTTCACAACTCATGGTATGCTATCTTAGAAAAATCAGGTGCTCAGCACTTACTAGTTAATTGACCTGAAAATCCCAAGCAAATGACAAGCTCACAACTGACATATTTGGACTTGGTGTTCTTGAAAGGGAGGGCTTAAGCTCTGGATCTATCAGTCTTCATCTTTGCTAATCATGTGTGGGTAGCAAGTCCCTACCATAGGCTCTGTAGAGTCTACAGAGAGATATAAAAGTCATTACCCCCTGTCTTATCTGCTGTTTGGAATCCTTGGGTGGCATGATCACTTAAGCATTTGCCTACAACCCAAAAGCTTGGCAAGTTGGTGGTTCAAACCTACTCAAGGCACTTCAGAAGAAAGCCCTGGTGATCTACTTCCAAATGTTCACAGCCTTGAAAACCTTATAAAGTACAGTTTTACTGTGACACACATGGGGTCACCATGAATCAGATTTAATTCTATAGAAATTGTGTTTTTTTGTTTTGTTTTTATCTGACATTTGTGAGATAAAATGCGCACTGACACTGTAAGCAGGGAATCAGCTATGCCCAGGCTGTGATGCTAGGGCTCCCGTGGACAACATGTGGCATCTGCCCCCACAGTGATCTTGGCCACTTCAGCTTGGACTGGAGTGGGCTGGAAGGTTTTTTGTGGAAGTTTTGCATGAGTAGAATAAGGCTTGTGGTGGGGAAGTGGGTTGGAAAGGGAATAAAAGGAAATAATATTTCTTAAACATTGCTTTGTGTGGGACAAATTCATTTTTTCCAATAAGGTTACAACCTAAAGAGCCTTATTATCCTTATTCTGCAGTGAAAGAACTGAATCTTGGAAACCTTAAGAATAAGGGCCAAGATAGCACATCCTGCAGGAACAGAACATGACTGTATTTAAGTAAAGCTGATTGTGAAGCCTGTCTCTCTCCTCTAAACCACATTTGGTCTTTAGTAAAATTAGAGATGTCAGAGAGCACAGGGCATATTTGTTTAGGAGACATTGAGTCTACTGGTTTGGCAAGGGCAAAGGGTATATACAGATAAGACCTTTTTTGTTGTTGATGCTGTTGGTAGGCACAAAGTCTAGTTTATTTTTTCCTAGTAATTTTACAAAAGCAACCTTCCTATGCTAGACTCCTTTGCTTGTGGTTAAGGTTGCCTTCCATGGCCTTGAAAAAAAAGTGATCTATATGTACACTGCAGCTTGGTGGGAGGTTTGTTCCAGGTTCCCAATGCCATCCGGAGAGAGTTGTTCAGGACATTCCCATGAAGCTGGGATATAGCTGCAGCGTCCTTGACAGCAGTTGTGTATGGAATGGCTCAGTCTTTCAGCCTGCGGTAAGGACCAGGGCTGCCAGTTTAGCTGATTTGCAGTAGTGGCATGTAAGGTGACATGCCTTTTTTCTCAGGTCTCCAGCTTTTCTGCTGAGATGCAGAGGAATGTGGATTTTTATTTGCTTGGTTCTTCTCTGCAAATTCTATCAATCTGTCTGTTATCTTTCTATCTGTGTAGCCTTTATTAGTTCCTTGCTACTTACTAGCACTCTGTTTTAGGCACAGGGACTAGAAAGATAAATAATAATTGATTCTTGCTTTCAAAGAACTTGCAGTCCACTAGAAGAGAAACATAAGTAATTGATTATTGATAGTTATAGAAATGCCAAGCAAAATACTAGATGAGTATGTCAGCAATATTCTGTAGAACTGCTGCCTCAGGGTCACCACAGCTTTATAGTGGTAATTTTTCTATGTGCCAATGCTATGAGGAAAGAGAAGCTCAGAGAGATGAAGCACCTTATCCTAGTCACATCTACCTCTTTAAGTGGGTGAGCTAGAATTCAAACCCAGGCCTGCGTGGTTCCAAGGCCCTTGCTTTTTAAACAGTCTTCATTGGGATTCTGCTGTAGTTGTTTGTACCTGTCTTCATATAATTTATTTTTATACTGTGATTTGAATGAAAGTTTACAGAGCAAATTGGTTTTCCATTGAACAATTCATATACATTTTATTTTATGAAATTGATTACAATCCCAATGTAATACCACTCTTCCCACTTTCTCCCTGTATTTCCCATTTCCATTCCTCCTTTCCTATCCCTTCCTGCCTTCTGAGCTTTATCCTTGAGTAAATGCTTCCCTTTTGGGAGCTCTGGTGGCACAGTGCCTAAGGCATTTGAGTGCTGACCAGAAGGCTAGAGGTTCAAACCCACCAGCCACTCCTCAGAAGGAAGGTTGAACAATCTACTTCCATTGTGATACTGCCTCAGAAACCCAAAGAGGGGTCACTATGAGTTGGATCCGACTTGATGGCAGTGTGTTATTTTTGTTTTGTTTTGTTTTGATTCCCTATGGTTGATTCTTCTAAGGATTTCCCACCTCCTTGGTGTTACTGTTCACCTTATGGGACTGTCTGTTGTTTGGTTGAAAGTTGACTCACAGGGGTGAGTTAGTTCCAGGCTTGAAGGGTGTTTATGGGCCATAGTCACAGGGGTTCCACTAGTCTTTAGTAGACCAGGTGTTGTTGTTGTTGTTGTTAAGTGCCGTCGAGTCGTTTCCGACTCATAGCGACCCCACGCACAGCAGAACGAAACACTGCC
>NW_006921612.1:12718273-12726280 GCF_000298275.1 Orycteropus afer afer | reverse complement strand
TTGGGGTTTAGTCCAATTCTGTATCCTTCCCTTCAAGGCTCAGGGGTCCACGATTATCTTCTGTGTCTGTGTTAATTGGTTTCCCTTTTCTTTGTTGAAGAAGGTCTGTGCAAACCTTCTGCCTAGTCCGCCATCTTGCCGGAACTCCAGTTGAAATCCCAAATGTATATTTTATCTTTAACCATTTGTACATTTTGGGTTATACTTGATAGCCTGTTTATGCCACAAATTAGGGTGCCTAAGTTTACCCCTATTTTTTCTTTGATGAACTTCATAGTTTTAGGTTTCACAGTTAAGTCTTTGATCCACCTGGAGTTAGTTTTTTTGTATGGTGTGAGATATGGATCTTGTTTCATTTTTCTTCCAACGCACATCCAGTTTTGCCAGCACAGTGTTAAAATGAGTATCTCTTCCCCTTTGAATGGATTTTGGCCCTTTGTCAAAGATTAGCTGACCATAGGTCAATGGATATATTTCTGGGTTCTCAATTCTGTTCTACTGGTCTATCTACATGTCTGTTATTTTACCAATACCAGGCTCTTTTGACTACTATGTCCATACAATAGGTTTTGAGATCTGAAAATGTGAGACCTCTTATTTTAGTAGTACTTCAGTAGTGCTTTGCTTATCTGAGGTCTCTTTCCTTTTAATCTAAAATTAGTGATTAGTTTTCCATGTCTTTGAAGAATGTTGATAGATTCTGGATTGGGATTACATTGAATGTATAGATTACTTTAAATAGTAAATCTTCCTACCCATGACCATGGTATGTTCTTCCATTTATGTAGATCTCCTATAGTTTCTTGAAGTAATGTTTTGTAGTTTTCTTTGTATAGGTCTTTTGTGTCCCTGGTAAGATTTATTCCCAAGTGTTTTATCTTTTTGGCAGCTATTATAAATGATATTGATTTCCTTATTTCATTTTCAGAGACCTCTTTGCTGGTATAGAGGAATCCAACTGATTTTTGTATGTTGATCATGTATTCCACCACTATGCTAAATCTTTCAATAAGTTCCAGTAATTTTCTTGCTGAATCTTTTGGGTTTTCTATGTATAGGACCATATCATCACAAAACAGAGGTAATTTTACTTCTTCCTTACAATTTGGATGCCTTCAATTACCCATTCTTGCCTTATTATCCTGGCTAGAAATTCTAATATAATATTGAATAGAAGTGGAAATAAAGGACATCCTTCTTTGCTTCCTGTTCCAAAGGGGAATGATTTCAGTCTCTCTCCATTGAGAATAATGTTGTCTGTTGGTTTTGTATGTTGTTGTTGTTGTTGTTATGTGCCGTTGAGTCGGACCCGACTCATAGCGACCCCTCCTTGGGTTTCCGAGGCAGTATCACTACGGAAATAGATTGCCCCATCTTCCTTCCAAGGTTGGTTTTGCATATATACCTTTTATTATGTTGCGGAATTTCCTATCTATTCCTATTTTTCTGAGAGTTTTTATCACTAATGGGTGTTAGCTTTTATCAAAGGCCTTTTCTGCATCTATTGATAAGATCATGAGTTCGGGTTGCCTAGTGCCAATCTGACAGGAATATGCCACAAATGGGATGGCTTAAAGAAACAGGAGTTTATTCTTACAATTTGGAGGCTTTAAGTCCAAGTTCAAAGTGCCAGGCTCTAGGGACTGGGTGAAATCCCCTCAACCTTGGGATCTAGCTCTACCTCCTGCCCCCAGCTGACTGGAGCTAGAGGCATTTCTTCACTCAGACAGCTGCTGGCCTCAAGGTTCACAAGTAAAACGGGCCCAGTCCCAATATTACCAAACCACATGGCAGGCCATTAACTTAAGTCCATTGTAAGTCCCAAGGTCAGAAGAACATAGCGGGCTGCTGAGGAATGACACAGCTATATGCAGGATCCAAGTGTGCCATAGGCTAGCGACCATTCCCAAAGCTGCTGCTTATATACGGGAAGCAGACCCCATACCCAAAGGCAGCTACTCAGCTGCTTGTGGTAGATCCCACCATGGAGTCGATTGCCAGTCTTATCATGGGGAATAACTACCACCAGCTGCCCAGCCACCCAACCAGACCCAGCCAAGTTGACACACCAGCATAACTACCACATAATGTGATTCTTTTCCTTTATTTTACTTATGTAATGGATTATGTTGATTGTTTTTCTAATGTTGAACCAACCTTGCATACCTGGTATGAATCCTACTTGGTCATGATGTATTATTTTTTTGATATGTTGTTGGAGCCTATTGGCTAGGTTTTTGTTGAAGATTTTTACATCTATACTCATGAGGGATATTGTTCTGTAGTTTTGCTTTTTAGTAGTGTCTTTGCCTAGTTTGCTGTCAGGGTTATGCTTGCTTCATAAAATGAATTTGAGAGCATTCCATCCTATTCTATCTTCTGGAATAGTTTGAGTAGGATTGATTGGTGTCTGCTTTTCTCTGAATATTTGGTAGAATTCTTCAGTGAAACCATCTGGTCCAGGACTTTTTTTGTTGATATATATATATATTTTTAATGACAAGTTCAATTTCTTTTTTTATTATGGATTTTTACCAATTTTCTACCTCAGTCTGTGTTAGTTTAGGTAAGTACTGTGTTTCTAGAAATCGGTCCTTTTTTTATAGGTTTTCAAATTTGTTGTAGTACAGTTCTTCATAGTATCCTGATATTCTTCTTTTTTTTTTTTTTCCAGTTGGTTCTGTTGTGATATTGCCCATTCCATTTCTTATTTATGTTATTTGCATCTTCTCCTTCTTTTTCTTTGTTAAGTTTGGAAGTAGTTTGTCGATTTCATTGAACTTTTCAAAGAACCACCTAGTTTTGTTGAATTTTTTCAACTGTCTTTCTATTTTCTGTTTCATTATGTGCGCTTGGATCTTTATTATTTCTTCTCTTCTGGTCTCTACAGGATTTTTTTGCCTCTCTTTTTATAATTGCTTGAAGTGTTGAGTTAAGGTGTTGATTTTGGCTCTTTCTTCTATTTTGATGTGTGCATTTCCTCATGTAATGTTTTTAAATCATAGATTCCTGGTACTTGTAAGTCACTTACGCACCTTTGAGCAGTTTTTACCAATTTTCTCCTATTGTTATGGTCATTAGTAGCCAACAGACCTAAATGTGAGAAAACCGAAAAATTCAGTCTTGCTGAGTTTTAGGTAAGGCAGATATGTCTCTTTGGCCCATTGCTTCTTAGAGGAAAACTTCTGACACAGTGGAAGTATATCTAGCAAATTACTGGTGCTTTTTCCTCATTTTTAGAATGGGATTATAAAGATTTGGAAAAGAAGGTAGAAAAATAAAATGAGTTCAGGAGTTTATAGTTAATACTAGTGCACTCCACCTTCACTCCTCCAACTTTATATAGCTAATTCCTCTTTACTTGGTGTGCTTTCTCCCTCTTGTCAAATTTTTATCTCTGGGAAGCCTTTCGTGACCCCAATCTGGTAAACTCCCTCCTCTCTACCCCAGTAGTTGTCTATTTTCCTGCCATTAGAGCATTTAGCACAGTGTTTTTAAATTATCTGCTTTTGAGTGTTTTTGCCAACACTTGGCTGTGAATGAGAAGTTCTGGTGGTACAGTGGTTAAGACATCAGCCGATAACCAAAATGTTGACAGTTTGAACCTACCCATGGGAGACAGATGAGCCACTCTACTTCTGTAAAGATTTACAGCTTTGGAAACCCTATGGGACAGTTCTGCTCTGTTTTATAGCATCACGGTGAGTCGGAATCAACTCAATGGAAGTACATTTGGTTTTCGTTTAAGCTATGAGTGTCTTGAAATCTTAGATCATCTTCACATTCCCAGCATCATGGGTGTGTAAAGAGATATATCTGTTCTGATTCAGATTTTACCAGTCAGTTTACATTGTATTCAATTCTTTGTTCTAAGAAAAAATTTCTAAGGTAATAGAAAATACTTAATAAATAATTACTTATGAAAGAGTTCATAATTAAAGAAGAAGACAAAAAACAAATACCCACCACCAACTTTAGAGCCAATTATGACTAAATTTGAACCTTAGATCCTTTTCTTATGGATTATAACTTAAGACTGGTTTACTCAACTTTCCTGAGACTCAGTTTTCTCTTCTATAAAATGGGCATAATAATAATTCATAGGATTACTGTGTTTGGTAAGCTAATATAGGTAAAGGTATTAGCATAGAGATGGCCCTTTGAAGATGTTTGATTACTGTAACTATTATTTTCTTTATTAATGATATAAGTTATACAATCATAAGAAAATGTTTCATTATATGCTTTTTATTTTTAAACAGTTTTCTTTATTTTTGTCTATTTGTTATGCTTACTTCAAGATTTATTTTTTGCTGTTAGATTAAAAACATAGCATAGGAGTCATGACTCACTTTATATCTAGAAGAAGAATACCCAGTTTGTTTTTCATGGATGCAAGGTCAGACACTCAGATATTCATCTATCTTGATGTAGTAAACAAATTGGTACTTCGAGAACATAATCATTTTGAAAATTGTGCAGATGCATCCCAATGGCATAGAATGTTCATTATTTGGTAGCTTTCTGCCAGGCATGACTCACTGGTCTTTGCCATATGTAAGCCCTTGAACAATGGTGTTCAGAGATATAGTTGTCCCCAGAGCTCATGTTTCACACCAGTTTTAATAGTTGTATTTTGTTTCTTAGGGAGAATAAAACTCTCTCATTGTATACTGCTCTGTACAATACTGTGAGAGCTACTCAGCACTGTATCAGTTTAAGGCATTCCAGTGTCCTCCGGAGACCCAATTTAGACCAAATTAATTATAGAAAATAATACGATGACCTTGCTGCTAAGATTTTGATTTTTTTAAGCCCATAACTGTAAGAAACTTGTCACCCAGATAGACAAACAATAGATAACAACAATCATTATTTACTTTTTGTTCATACTGTATACCGGAAATTGTGCTAGGTGCTTTTATACGCTTTATTCCTGTCACAAAAGCCTTGCAAGATGAGCATCCCTATTTTATCATCGAAAGAGCTGTTGTGGCCCAAGCACATTAAGTACCTAGCTCATGACATCAGACTAGAAAATGGTGGAACAAGGGCTATATGAATCTTTCTAGCTCCAAAGCCTATGGTCTTTCTACCTTCTCATCTTTCACAAAACTGTAAAGAGGACATGCCAATTTTCTTCTAACTGTAAATAGGCCATTGTTATAGCACTTAACCACTCCCCTAAACCATTCCAGTATCTCTGCCAATCAGGTCAGCTGGTGCTTCCCGGACTGGGATTCAGGCTTGATGGAGGCTCAGTTAAACCCCTCTTTCCTCATTATGTGTCCTTTCTATCCTCGCCAGTGCTTTTTCATTTGTTTTAAAGAGTTTGTCTCTGAAATCTCTACCATCTTGTGCCTCTGATGGTCATCTGAGAATGGATCCATGCATACTCAGTACTTTGGAAGTGCTCTTCATAAACATCGGGCTGTATTTGTGAGAAATCTAAGTATGGGGCCTCTGCAATCATCAGGAGCCAGAGTAGATTAAAAGTATTCAGGCTGGAACACAGCGGCCTCAACTCATTTTGACCACATTATAATTTGCACATGAAATCATAGTGTTCTTTTTATTGCTCTTGAGTAAAAAGCTTTTTTTTTTTAATTTTGATACAGAGTCTTTAAAGAATGAGTTATTCTGGTTTGTTGGAGTAGTAAGGATTACCCAATTAGATCAAATAATTCTTTATGTATTCAGCATATATAGTTTTCCATATCATTTTCTAAAGCTGTTTCCTTTGCACAACTCTGCTGAGCCATAAGTTAAATCACTCCAATTTACAGATTGAGAAAAATGAGGCTGAGAGAGATTAACTGACTTGTTCTAGGCCATAGAACTAGTAGGAATTGAAGCTGGATTTCAGCTTACACCCATCCATCAATAATAACATGCATTCTTGTAATGAAATGGATCATACATATGAAAGGGAGGGGAATTTAGACAACATAGGGTAAGAGCTTGATGAGTTGCTACTATAAAATTGTAATTATAAGAGAATTGTTATAAGGAGCATTAGTGGTACAACACTTAAGCACTTGGCTGCTAAACCAAATGTTGGTAGTTCAAACCTACCCAACAACTTCATGGGAGAAAAGACTTGAAATCTGCTTCCTTGAACATTACAGACAAGAAAACCCTGTGGAGCAGTTGTCACATGGAGTGTCAGGATTGACTTGATTGCACCCAAAAACAATGAATTCTGGTGGTGTAGTGCCTAAGGCACTTGATTGCTAACCAGAAGACTGGTGACTCAAACCCACCAGCCACTCCTTTGGAAAGAAGGTTGAGCAATCTACTTCCATAGTGATACCACCTTGGAAACTCAAGGAGGGGTTGCTATGAGTTGGGTCCAACTCGATGGCAAATAAAAACAACAGTGGTTAAGGCATTCGGCTGCTAACCAAAACATCAGTGGTTCAAACTCACCAGCCACTCCATGGAAGAAACATGGGACAATCTGCTTCTGTAAAGGTTTGTTGTTGTTGTTAGGTGCCATTGAGTCATTTCCAACTCATAGTAACCCCATGCACACCAGAACGAAACACTGTCCAATTCCGTGCCAGGTCCATCATCCCTGCTATACTTGAGCCCATTATTGCAGCCACCATGTCAATCCATCTCGTTGAAGGCTTCCCCCTCTTTCATAGACCCTCCAACCTACCAAGCATGACATCCTTCTCCAGGGAATGGTCCCTTCTGACAGCATGACCAAAATAGGTGAGTTGAAGTCTGGCCATTCACGCTTCCAAGGAACATTTCGGATGGACTTCCTCCAGGACAGATCTGTTAGTTCTTTTAGCAGTCCATGATATTTTCAGCATTCTTTGCCAGCACCACAAGTCAAAAGCATCAACTCTTCTTCGGTCTTCCTTATTCATTGTCCAGCTTTCACATGCATACGAGGCGAATGGAAATATCATGACCTGTGTCAGGCGCACCTTAGTCCTGAAGAAGATATCCTTGCTCCTCAGCACTTGAAACAGTTCCTTCGCAGTTGACCTTCTGAATGCTATACATCGTCTAATGTCCTGACTGCTGCTTCCATTGGCATCGATTGTAGAACCAAGCAACATGAATTCTTTGACAACCTCAATCTTCTCTCCATTTATTGTGATACTGCTCATTGGTCCAGGTGTGAGGATTTTTGTTTTCTTTATAGTGAGACATAATCCATACTGCTGACTGTATTCTTCAACCTTCATCAGTAAATGCCTCAAGTCATCCTCACTTTCAGCAAGCAGAGTTGTATCCTCTGCGTATCTCACATTGTTAATGATTCTTCCTCCAATCCTGATACCATGTTTTTCCTCATATAGTACAGCTTCTCAGATTATTTGCTCAGCATATAGATTGGATAAGTGTGGAGAAAGGATACAACCCTGACACACTCCCTTCTTGATTTTAAAACATGTAGTGTCCCCTTTTTCTGTTCGAGCGACAGCTTCCTGGTCAAGGTACAGATTCCTCATGAGTACAATCAAGTGTTTGGGAATTCCCATTCTTCTCAATGTTATCAACAATTTTTCATGATCCACACAATCAAATGCCTTTGCATAGTCAATAAAACACAAGTAAACATCTTTCTGATATGCTTTGCCTTGAGCCAAGATCCATCTGACAACAGCTCTGATATCCCTTGTTCCACATCCTCTTCTGAATCCAGCTTGCACCTCTGGAAGTTCTCTGTCAATATACAGCTGCAAACATTTTTGAATTATCTTCAGTAAGATCTTACTTGTGTGCAATATTAATTATATTGTTCTATAATTTCCACATTCTGTGACATCACCTTTCTTTGGTATGGGTACAAATATGGATCTCTTCCAGTCAGTTGACCACGTAGCTGTCTTCCAAATCTCTTGGCATAAGTGAGTGCCTCCGATGGGGCATCCGTTTGTTGAAATATCTCAATGGGTGTTCCGTCAATTCCTGGAGCCTTGTTCTTCGCCAATTCTTTCATTGCAGCTTTGACTTCCTCCTTCAGTACCATTGGTTCTAAATCAT
>NW_006921612.1:12688672-12716893 GCF_000298275.1 Orycteropus afer afer | reverse complement strand
TCTTTGCTATTCATGAGGTTTTCCCTGGCCAATTCTTTGAGAAGTAGACAGCCTCTTCCTTCTTCCTAGTCTGTCTCAGTCTGTAAGCTGGGATGATACCTGTGCACCATGTCCATCCCGCTGGGTTTGAAACACCAGTGGCTCAGCCTGAAAACTCACATCAACACGTCACCATGGTAGGACAAACCAACAAGACAAGTTTGCCTCCCTGTTGGATCTGTAAAGGTTTACAGCCTTGGAAACCAATGGGGGGTTGCTATGAGTCAGAATTGACTTCATAGTAGTGAGTCTGTGTTTTTTTTTTATTTGGAATCTATACTGGGATTATGTTTAAAAGTTGATTTGAAGGTGCTGCTGAGGTGTTTTATATTGTTTACCTTTCATTTAATGGCCCTAGGTAAAAATATTCTTTGAGTTCTTTTTTTTTTTTTTTAAATTTTTATTTTGATTTGGGTGAAAGTTTATAGAGCAAATTCATTTCATTTTCCATACAGTAGTTCATGAACATTTTGTTTCATGACATTGACTGTACGTCCCCACAATGTAACAACTCTCTTCCTACTTCCTCCCTGTAATTAACTCTTCCCTTTGTCCTTTGCTATGCATTCCTGCCCCCTGAGCTATCTCCCTGTGCAATTACTTTCTTTAAATTCTTATATAAGCTCTTCAAAGTTTGTGTCTCTAGTCACCTTTGGTAATGTGCTTACTTGAGGCAGTTCATGTTTTCTTCTAATCGGTGTTTATCATGTAGTTTTCAGGGAAATATTGGTTTTCTAAGGCTTAAACTTTATTTGTAAAGCTTGAGTAAAGTGGTACTGAGAAAAGTGTCATAATCATTTATATTAATTATGGGTAGTATCTTCCTTTTGATCTTTTTGACTTACTTCCAGATTTTAATCAGTCCTCCCAAGTAGTTAAGGTTGGTAGTAATTATCAGCTAAGTGAGCTGTCAATGAGCAATGATTGTAAAATATAAATGGGTCCTCAGTGAGAAAAGCATGTACTGCTTAGAGTTAAGCAAGCTTCGGTTTTAATCTAGCTATGGCCTTTCTGGGTAAACTGGCAAGTTTCTCTTTTGGTGTCTTAGTTTTCACATCTGCAAGATAGACCAACAATACATTTCTTGTCAGAATGTTCTAAGGATGAAATGAAATGATGTGATAGAAAGGATTTAGTACAGTGCCTGACATCTAGCATGATTTTGAGATACATTATTTCCCAATCTCCCTCATTGCCTTGCTCCCTGCTGTTAGATTTATTGGCTTTTGTGTTTACTGAGTTTTTGCATGGGGAGCTATTCATTAGCCTTACCTTCATTAACAAGGCTATGGTCCCTGGCACAGAATAGGTGCCCAGTAAATATTTGTTGAATGAATAAAGCTTCTAATTTAGTGGTTATTATAGACTACACAATAAAAATATAAAATTGTAATGGAAAAATTGTGCTTGATGGTGGGTTTTTTTTTTTTTTTTTGGTGTATCACTACTTCTTTGGCCTTAAGGAAATAAAGAAAAGAAGAAAAGATGTTTATAGATGCTACTCTGTTTTTTTCTTTCAGTGCCTGAAACAGTACGTTGAGCTCTTGATCAAAGAAGGCCTAGAAACTGCAATTAGCTGCCCTGATGCTGCCTGCCCTAAACAGGGCCATCTACAGGAAAATGAGGCATGTTTAACGAAACAAATCAGGTTTTTGAAATGTGTACAAACATGTACCTTCTAGCTTATTGGGGTATTTTGTGTTCTGCTTAGGTTTATATTGCATTGTATTCTAGCCTTCAGCTTGCTATACTCCTTGTTTATTTTTTTTTCCCTTAGATTGAGTGCATGGTTGCAGCTGAGATTATGCAAAGATATAAAAAGCTACAATTTGAAAGAGGTAGGTGCCCCAATATATTAGCTTGATATGATTCTTCTGGGAGTAACTGGGTGGCATAAACAGTTAAACGCTCAGCTACTGACTGAAAGGTTGGAAGTTCAAATCCACCCAAAGGCACCTTGAAAGACAGACCCAGGGATACACTTCCAAAAGGTCACAGACTTTGGAGCATAGTTATACTCTGAAATATATGGGGTTGCCATGAGTTGGAATCGATTCCCTGGCAACAGTTATTTATTTATTTGTTTGTTTGTTTGTTTATTTATTTATTTATATGATGCCTTTGAGAGAATCTGGATAACTTTGGGAAAACTTTTTTGATATAGATAATTGTACATCATTTGGTTACAATATTAATGAAAGAAATTAATGTAAATTGAATTTCTAAATCTTAGCTGACATTCTCAATTCTCTGAAAAGCTCCATGTTTGAAGGTCTTTGCCTGGTGAGCTATTTGGTATCAGAAAAATTCATGAAATACAATTTGTTTATAGAGGTTAGAGCTTTAGAGGGTAGTTTAAAGAGATCGGACCCTCATGAGGCATTATTCTTTAGCCACGTTAAGGCCTAATGATTTGAGAGCTAAAATGTCTTTGAATTTAAAAGAAACAAAGATATAGAAGATCTCCTGGGCTAAACATAGTAACGATTATAATGATCGCTGTCATCCTACAATAATCAAATGTGTAGCACTTTCCCTCTGCAGTGGTGCTGGGCACCTATTCAGGGCTCAACTAATATTCGCTGAATGAATAATGGAATCACTTATCTCAGTGAATCTTCACAATAGCCCTGCAAGGTTAATTGGTCATTATCTGAGCTGAAACCCAGAGAGGCTAACTGACTTACTGTGATTTCTGAAACTCTAGTAAATGATGAGGGAATGTGAACCAGATCCTCTGACTCTCAGGCCCAACCCTCGCCCACTGTGCCCTGTGCAGCATCTTTCCCGAGCCAGACCTGGTACAGACTTCATGATTCTTCAGGGCAGTGGCCTGGAGTAAATCACCTGAGAGTGTGGGCAGAGAAGCTTTGACATTATTTCAAGATCGCATTGCAAAGCATTAAAACATTTTGAATGTCCAGGAGAGGTCTTCATCTTTACTCTCTGAGGTACTCCAGGGTCTTATGTGATATTTAAAAAAAAATCTGTTTGACTCCATTTGGCCTACTTTTCACATATGTTCTGGACCTTTTATAATCAGTGAAGTCTTCCTCCTTCTTCCTTAAATCAAGTTTCTCAGTTTCTTGCCTATAGCAGGCATTCTCTACTGAGATACAAGCCCCATTTCATATTTAAGTGAAAACCACTGTCATCATGGAAATGGAATGCAGAATAAAGGAACTCACCAAGATATTCTTAGTTTGGGTGAACATGAAGGTTAAAAAAAGAGAGAGAGAGAGAGACATGCTAAGGATAGCTATATTTTATCTTAAAGCTTACTTTTAAAAAGAATGGAAAAAGGATAATATGTGGTCAACATTAAAAAAATCAAGAGTTTGATGGCATTGAAATTTGTTTTCAAGACCTTGTTTCTTTAAATGACATATGCCATGTTGGTTTAGATGACTTTATAGTTTAAATATAAATATCATGTGGTACAAAAGTAAATACGTGGAGGTATAAAATTGATTAATTTGAATTTCTGAGACATTCCGGCTCTTCTGAACACATTTTCCAGGAAGAATTTTGACAGAAAATGGCAGTTGTTAGGGATACAAGAAAATGAACTTTCTATGACATTGAATTTAATTTAAAAAAATGCACCTGGGTAAATTTTCCTACTTAATAATTTTAACTGTTCTTATTTCTTTAGTATTTTGGCTTAGTCAAAGATGACTTTTTTTTTGCATTAAAAATGTGGCCAACCTGACTTAGGCTTTAAAAAATAATGTCTCAAAGTTATCACTTTAGAACATTTTTAAAACATTGTTCTAAAAACTAAAATTCAAAAAAAAAAAAAAAATTAGATCCAGACTTAATAAGACAAACCTCTTGTCTGAGTAAAATGTTAAAATCTTAGAGCTGAAATAGAGTTATCTACTATATCGAGTATAATGAACAAATTTTGAGATGTGATTAGAAAACAAATTTGGATTGTTTAGGCTGGTGGTTCAAACCCACTAGCCACTCCTTAGAAAGTTGGACAATCTACTTCCATAGTGATACTGCCTCAGAAACCCAAGAAGGGGTCGCTATGAGTTGGATCTAACTTGATGGCAGTGAGTTTGGGTTTTATTTTTGGTTTTAATCCCTTTATATATATATAGAGAGAGAGAGAGAGAGAGAGTGAAAAATGTCCTGGAAGTAAACTCTAATTGTTCTATGATTTTTATGACAACATTTACTTACTCTGTGGTTAATTTAAGTTACAAACACTGTCTCTATTTAGTCGCAGAATGCACTATCTAATATAACACCCTTCGTTTTAATTGAAACGTCTATACTCCTCCATCGGGGCCTTTGGCAAACAGGAAGTTACAGAAGGGAGCTATGGGGCCTTTGTCTCGCTTTCTGAGCATCTGCTCCCTCAGTCTTCTAATTCCGAATAATGAGTGAAAGACAGGCTCTTGGAAGAGGTAGAGCTAACCACTCTCATGTGCATGCCCCACTATATTATTTCCACATACCTATTGAGCTCTGGTGGCATAATAGGTAAACATTCAACTGCTAACCAGAAGGTTAGCACTTCAAACCCACAAGCTGCTTCGTGGAAAGAAGATGAGGCAATCTACTTCTGTAAAGATATACAGCCTTGGAAACCCAATGGGGTCACCATGAGTCAGAACTGACCCAATGCCTGAGGGTTTATTGTGGTACTGTGTTATGCTGCAAATATGTTTTACATGCCGATCACTCCTGAAGCTCACACCATCTCTCACAGACAGGAACCATGGCTCAGCCATTTCTTTATCCCACTGTCAATAATTGGGGAATGATTGCTAAGGCCTTTTTGTTGTTGTTGTGTGCCATCGAGTCAGACCTGACTTATAGCGACCCCTCCTTGGGTTTCTGAGGCGGTATCACTACAGAAGTAGATTGCCCAAACTTCCTTCCGAGGAATGGCTGGTGGGTTTGAACCACCAGCCTTCTGGTTAGCAGTCAAGTGCCTTAGGTGCTATGCTACCAGAGCTCCTAAGGCCTTTTTGATATCCCCTAAAAAAAAAAAAAAAAGAAGGAGATTAAAGTTCAGAGAGAGATTAAATAACTGAGAAATCCAGAAAAGTATACTTTCTCACAACAAGATCAAACCTACAACCTTAGACTTATAGTAAGTACCTTGAGCAAGCAGTGCAATAAGAGCTAGTATATGTGGGTAAATTAGTTGCATTTTCCTTTACAGAATGCTTCTGAAAGTTAAAAAACTATTTTAAAAAAGAAAAGTGCCTTTTTAATAAGTCTTGCACTTTTTTGTAAGTAGTGATATTAGAGATTTGCTTCATTAATCCAGTATTAATATATCTTCGGGAGACTGAAGACTCCTTGGAAAGAAGGTTGGGCAATCTACTTCCATAGTGATACTGCCTCGGAAACCCAAGGAGGGGTCGCTGTAAGTCAGATCTGACTTGATGTCAGTGAGTTGTTTTTTTTTTGGTTTTGTTTTATTTTTAGTTTTATTTATTTACTTACTTACTTAGCTTCTTAGTCAAAAGAAAAATTTTACAATGTTACCTGGTGTGATTTTCTTATTTATTTATCTGTCTTTTACACACAGTTAGCAGAGTTCAGCTATGGGGAGGGTGATTTAGAATATTAATAGACATCTGAGCCCAAAACCTTGCGGTGTCACAGTTTAATGTATCCGGGAAGCACAGGAAGGGTTTTTATAGTAGGCATATTGGGCAGATTATTTGCCCTTTATCTTTCTGATAGGAAATCTGTCCTGGGGAGGACAGGTAATGCGATGTCACAGATCTCGGTAAGTATAAAAGTTAGAAAATTAAAGTAGTTACCATGAAAGTTTTAACCAAGTTTCTTTTACCATCCACTCCATGGTTTAATTGGGCCTTTCATCTTGGAGTAGCATAATACATCTTCCATTTTGTTGTGCATGAAGGATGATCTGGAGGTAGAATATATCAGTAAAATGCATAAAGACATAGTTGGCACAGCTTTGGAAACTGTTCCCTACCTGGCTGTCAAAGGCTTCTCTGTACAAAAAAAAAAAAAGAGGCAAAGGGAACAATAGGTATTTGAAGATTCTAAATGGGAGAAATTGTCCTATAGCTGGGCCACAGCTCTCTGATAAACCAGAACTAACCAAGTATCAAATGCAAGGAAGAGAAAGCACAGGTTGAAGATTTTTCTTAATGTGCTTTATGTTGCTTACTTAGCACATTGAGTGCTTCTTCCTTGCAGAGCCTGTGTTAGGTGCTGTGTAAATCTAAGATCTCATAGGCTAGTCTTGTGGGTATCACTGCTTACCCACAGCACACACTAAGAATAGACAGAGAACTACTACCTACATAAATATACAAAGAGGTTAGTAGAGATGGAATGGGATAGGGTTGAGAGTTAAACTGAATTACTTTTAATTCTCGAGTGCCTAATTCAAGAGCTGCCTTTGGAATTTCTTTTGTACAGTGAGTTCTTTCTAGTTCTCAGCGAAGAACTCAGTGTGGCAGGGCCAGCCAGTGCACCTCTCTCTCCTCATCTTGCTGTGTCCCCTCAGCCCAGAGATGCCACAGTCAGCTGCTGCGGCACATCTATTCTCAGAAACAACGAATACATTTTTCTCACAAAGTCACTTCATCAGATCTGATAGCCAGAAACATTCTTAGAAAAGCAAATGTTGAAAATATCAATTACTAAGACAAGACCAGGAGCTCTGGTAGCATAGTGCCTAAGGCACTTGACTGCTAACCAGAAGGCTGGAGGTTCAAACTCACCAGCCACTCTTCGGAAGGAAGGTTGGGCAGTCTACTTCCATAGTGATACTGCCTCGGAAACCCAAGGAGGGGTCGCTATGAGTCGAATCTGACTTGATGGCACATAACAACAGCAAGACAAGACCTATTTGCATTATTTTACTCACTATTAGAAGTTTCATTGAATGTTTTTGCATTATTATAATGAAAAGCAATTAAAGAGTGGCACATTTTCATGAATACCACTTCAGAGTCCCTTTATATAAGCAAGTTCTTCAAAATCTTCTGGCCAAAGCCCACTGCCAACTCATAACAACTCACAACATGATTCCAACTCATAACAACCCCTTAGAACAGAATAGATCTGCACCATAGGGTTTCCAAGGCAGTAAATATTTATGGAAACAGATTGCCTTATCTTTTGCTGGCAGAACAGCTAGTGGGTTTGAACTGCCAAACTTTTCATCAGCAGCCTAATTCTTTAACAACTACACCACAAAAAATCCACTGCCGTTGAGTCAGATCCAATTCATAGCAAACCCTCCTTGGGTTTCCAAGGCGGTATCTCTACAAAAGTAGATTGCCCAACCTTTCTTCCGAGGAGCGGCTGGTGGGTTTGAACCACCAGCCTTCTGTTTAGCAGTCAAATGCCTTAGGCACTGTGCTACCAGAGCTCCCAACTACACCACAAGAGCACCTTAATCTAGCAGAGGTACCAATTTTTATACCATTGTTTAGTTCATCATTTTGTATGAAAAAAGGAGGGTAGAACAAACCTGGGCCAGTAGGCCAAGTTCAGCCCACAGCCTGTTTTTGTAAATAACGTTTTGTTGTAACACAGCCACACCCGTTACTTTTGTATTGTCCATAGCAGCTTTTGCTTGGCGACAGTACAATAGAGTAGTTGCCACAGAAACTATATGGTTCACCAAGAGTAAAATACTCACTGATTTTTAATTCAAAGACCTGTTGATATTTGATTATATGACTATATTTTTAGGAAGGATATACCTGAACAAGCTTGAGCCCAGATGACTGAATCTGGCTTCAATTAAATGTAGAATGGAAAAATATAATATGCATGTATGCCTGTATATTCATAGTCAGAACACCCCACCTAGTGATTCCTGTTCAGCCTGTGACAATATGTTTAGGTGAGGTCTGAACCCACCCTAAGTCCACAACATGTTATAGATTCTCAGTGAGTATTCACAGTATGTTTAATGCAGGTGAACTGAAACTTTCCTGGCTGCCAGTCATACAGCCGAGAAGTTTGCAAGGGCCTTTTCATCACATTCCAAATTTCCCCAGAAAAATCCAGTTGTCTCGAATTACTTCCCAAGAACAACCTTGCTAAAAAGCTTAGAAATCAGTGTCCTACTTGAAGACCTTTGAAAATAGTCGCATAATCCTTTGGCCTCAGACAGATTTTTGGCAGAGTGTTAAAATTCCATGTGGTTTCCTGGCAGGATTCTCCCTCCCACTCTACATTCATTAAGAATTCAGTGTCACACTATACAAGAGAGTAAATAAAATTAATAACTGGGCTCACAAGTAAAGACATCTCAGGGCTAATTATTTAAAGAAATGGATTTCTTTTTAACAAGCGTTTGAAGGAATGGGAGTGTCAGGGTGTCCTGCTTTGAAAAATAAACTTCCTGACTAATTTCATTAAATTAGTTTTCTTAGTTACTTACAGTCCACTTCAGAGGGTTAACCAAGTCATCAAAGCAGTAGTTTTATTGTGTAGTTAGTTCATGGCTTAGATTTAAATTTGGGAAGTCAGAAAATACCAAGCAGATGAATCATTTGAGAAGAAGAATTCAGCCATCTTCCTTCCTTCCCTTCATCCCATTCTTTAGCACACATTTTCTGAGTGCCTACTGTGTGCCTTGCACTGGGTCAGGTGGGAAGGATGCAAGATTAAAAACACATTCCTGACTTTAGAAAACTGTCTCCCAGGGAGGCAGACAAGGAAAGAGATTCTCCAAGTACAGTGCAGTAAGGATTATGGGGCGCAGGAACCAGAGATAACCCAGCTGGGGTGCTTAGGCAAAGATTTACAGAACATCGTGGCATCTGAGCTGAGCCCTCAAGAACAAGCAGAGTATATCTTAGGTAGACTAGGGTGTTATATGTGTACACAGCACAGGTAAAGGAGTCATAGAATATTTGAAGGTCTGTTTCTCTCCCACATGAAAAATTAGTAAAAAGTTGGGAGTGCCTAGAGGGGAGGCTGAAGAGCAAGATGGGGTCCAAATCAGGAGTGACCACTTTTGCCTTACTAAATTATCTGGATGTTATCCTAGACATTAAAAATGCTCAGCTGTGGGTTGACATGATTCCTCAATCCTGAAACCCAGTGTCATCGTTTGATCTTCCGAGTGTGATTTGCCTGTTTTCTTTCCCTGTGCTAGAGGTGCTCTTGGATCCCTGTCGGACTTGGTGCCCTGCGTCCACCTGCCAGGCTGTGTGCCAGCTACAGGAGATGGGACTGCAGACCCCTCAGCTGGTGCAGTGCAAGGCTTGTGACATGGAATTCTGCTCCTACTGCAAAGCCAGCTGGCACCCCGGTCAGGGCTGCCAAGACACCATGCCAATCACCTTCCTTCCAGGGGAAACCAGGTATCCTCTGAACACAAGCTGCCACAAAGTGTGAGGGTTGAGGGCTGGGAAAAAGAAACAGGCTTCCTCCCTAAACCTTCCACAGAAAAGGACAGAACTGCATCTAGATCAGTCTCACCAAATCCTCATCCTCTTGAGTTTCATTTGGACTTTCATTTGTCTGTCTGCCTTTCTTTCTATTTATCATTATTTATTTATTTATTTTTGAAGATTAGCTGTGTGTGCTGCACTGGGCAAGGTCCTAGGAATATAAAGTTATATAAGAAACAAAGCTATAAACTGCTTGTTTTGGAAAGACAAATATATAAACAATTAATTAACAAAAAACACACTGCTGTCGAGTCGGACCTGACTCATAGCAACCCCTCCTTACTATTCAGTATTTTATATCCTATGATACCTGAAGTCTTTCCAAGCTTTAGTTGTGTTGAAGATGATCCAAAATGGGGGTGCATGAATAGAACAATACTAGATGGGCAATAGTTAGATAACAGAAGAGTCATCAGAAACAGATCCCCAGGTTCCCAAGGCCAAGACATCTACATCTTCCTAAAATAGTGAGACTATCAGGAAGGATAAAGAGCCCTGATGACACAACCCTTAAGTGCTTGGCTGCTACCTGAAATGTTGGCAGTTCAAACCCACCCAACAACTCTGTGAGAGAAAGACCTGGCAATCTGGTTCCATAAAGATTCTAAACCATGTAATTGATTCTGACTCATGGTGACTCACTAGGACAGAGTAGAACTGCCCCCAAAAGGTTACCAAGGCTGTAATCTTTATGGAAGTAGACTGCCACATCATTCTTCTGCTGAGCAATTGGTTGTAGTGAAAGCCAACCTGTCAGTTAGCAGCCCAGCTTCTTCCCATAAGATTATAGCCTAGGAAACCCTATGGAGCAGTTCTACTCTGAAGTTGCTACGATTTTAAGTCAACTTGATGGCACCTAATCACAACATTAGGAGCTCTAGTAGTGTAGTGCCTAAGGCACTTGACTGCTAACCAGAAGGCTGGTGGTTCAAACCCACCAGCCACTCCTCAGAAAGAAGGTTGGGCAATCTACTCCTGTAGTGGTACCACCTCGGAAACCCAAGGAGGGGTCGCTATGAGTTGGGTCTGATTTGACGGCACATAATAGCAACAACAACAACCACAAAATTAGGAAAGATATCATAAAACACTATTTTCTTTCTGCCTCTCTTCTTCCCAACAGTTATGTTGCCTTTAAGCCCCAGTTAGGCTCCCTGGATGGCAAATATTAAGCACTTGGTTACTAACCAAAAGTTGGCAGTTCAAAGCCACCTAGAGGATTCTCAGAAGAAAGGCCTGGCAGTCTGTTTCCAAAAGATCACAGGCATGAAGGCCCTATGAAACCCTACTCTGCAACACATGAGGTCACCATGAATCAGAATCAATTAGATGGTGATTGGTGTGGTTTTTATGCCCAGGTTGAAACTACAGCATCATTACATGAACCTTGAAATAATTAGTTTGAACCATAAGAAATTGAACCATAAGAAATTGATAATACTCAACTCTCTTTGACCTATAAAATCTGCATTTTCATTTGGTTCAAGATAGAGTTGTTACTTCCCCTACTGAGACAACATCCTTCATAAAAGAACTCCCTACAATTGCCCATTATCCGTTGCCTGTGAAATTGCCTGAAGGTTCTATCACCCAGCTGCCCTCTGTCTTCCTCTTCTGCTTCTCCCTTCCAACTCTGCTGTACCCCTTCCCTCATCCACAATCCCCAAGACCTGACTTGCATGTCTGGAATACACCATTTGACTACCTTCTGCCAGCACATCTGTTCCTTAGGGTTGGAATGCCCTCTCACCACCCTCCCCCTTTTCCTGGGATACTCATTGCTATGTTTTCAAGTCATGGCTCATGTCTCCTTCTTTGTGAAGATTTTGCAGTTTCCCAGGGCAAGGTTAGTGACTCCATTCTCTGTGTTCTTACTGCAGATTGTCTATATGGGTTACAATACAAGCCACATTGTATTTTAATTTATCTGTTTACATGACTAACTCTTCTATTAGGCTGAGCTTCCGAGATCATGTCCTGTGTTTTTTTTTTTTTTTTTTTTTAATCTCTATCTCTCCAGATCTTGAAACATGGCAGGCATTCACTCACATGTTTGAAGGAATCACTTAAGTTACAGGATTTTAATAAGGTTTAGATGCTGAAATTTTACAGAAAGTAATGGACTTCTCACATGGTTAGATTCAAAATAATTGATTTCCAGGGTGGAGAAGGAGAAAGCAGAGGGCAATGTGAGAGTATTTACCCTCCTGAAACAATTAAATTATCTGTCTAAAAGAGAAATTCCCCTATTAAAGGAGTGAGTGTTTCCCTACATTCTGTTAAGCAAGAAGACAGGGAACAAGAAAGGACCAATGTGCTTCTCCTTGTTGGAATGGAGGAGACCTAATTCTGCTATTTTCTTGAGCACAAAACCTTATCAAATTGGACGATTATGAATGTTTAGACCCTGATGACTTACTATTTCTTCATCTACTCTTCTGGTCTAATTTAAATCATTCCACAAGGACAATTTAAATAAAAGCTCCTAAACCTCATTTTGAAAGGAGTTCTGGTAGTGTAGTAGGTAAGGCATTTGGCTGCTAACCAGAAGGTCAGTGGTTCAAACTCACCAGGTGCTACATTGGAGGAAGATAAGGTGATCTACTTCTGTAAGCCTGGAGCTCTGGTGGCACAATGGTTAAGAACTTGGCTGCTAGCCTAGAGTTCGGCAGTTTGAACCTGCCTGCTACTTGTGCCTCAGGAGAAAAGACACCACAATCTAGATTTACAGCCTTGGAAACCCAATGGAAGTTGCTCTGAGTCAGAGTTGACTCTATGGCAGTGAGTTCTTTTATTTGTTTGTTTTGTTTTGTTTTTTGAGTTTAAACCACATTTTGTGGGAACTATAAACTAGAAGATTTTTACATAAAAATATGAACTTCTGGCTTCTCTGAGAATATTTAGTCAGATGGGCCACATGTAACTGTCACCTGAATAAAGCAGAAGCTGCCTTTTCAGAGGGAATATGTGCTGTCTCCAGTTTGCCACAGTCTTCACTGCTCCTGCTTGTATCCCTCATTTTGAAGCTGAATGTCAGTTTCATTTATATAACCCAGTTATTTTTTTATACAGTAGAGTTAATTCAAAAGTTTGAAATCTTCCTTGTGTTGTTGTTAGGTGCTGTCAAGTCAATTTTCGATCCATAGTCACCGGGGGGCAGAGCAGAACTGTTCCGTAGGGTTTTCTTGACTATCATCTTTATGGGAGTAGATCACCAGGTTTTTCTCCCACAGAACTTCTAAGTGGCTTTGAACTACCAAGTGCTGGGTTAGCAGCCAAGCACTTAACCGTGTGCCACCAAGGCTTTGACCTCATTATTATTCACCATTTGCCAGCTTCACTCATTTTTATTACGTCTTTTCCCTTGAAGACATTCACTCATGCAGATGGTGACTTAAAATGTCAAAGATTTCTATTTAATTTTGTATATTTGAGTTTATAGTAAGACTAAAACTTAAACTCACTGCCATCAAGTCGTTTCTGACTCATAGTAACCCCTCCTTGGGTTTCCGCGGCAGTATCTCAATGGAAGTAGATTGCAAATTCTTCCTTCTGAGGAGTGACTTGGGTTTGAACCTCCAGCCTTCTGGTTAGCAGTCAAATGCCTTAGGCAGTAAACTCAAATGTATTTGAGTTTATAGTAAGAGTTATTATTAATAATATTTTGAAATATAATTGAAGTAACAAAAAATGTTGGAAAACCATTGTCTGTGCATGTAAATTTTGTAGATTGCTTCATTGTCTTCCCTCAGAGCAGCTGATGTGTTTGAACCACTGACTTTGGGATTAGAAGCCAAATGCCTTACCCACTATACCACTAGAGCTTCTTGAGCATAAGGCAGTGTGCCAAGACTTACGTATTTTACCCGTTTCCCCTTTTGTAAAGTTTCCCTGAGAAATGCTCTGATCACTCCAGCAATGTTGCCCTATTTAGTGACATGGACCTATAATTAGCTATGAGTCACATGAGAAAATCGGCTTCATGACTTTATGATCACGCCTGGCTTTTAAACTGAAACAATATTATCTAGCCCGATAACTGACAATCACTGAATTTGGTGCATCATGACTTCTAAACCAAACTCCAAGCTTATTGCCTTCGAATCGATTCCAACTCATAGTGATCCTCTTTGGATTTCTGAGATAGTAAATCTTTACAGAAGTAGATTGCCCAGTCTTTCTTCCACAGAGTGGCTGGTAGGTTTGAACCGCCAGCCTTCTGGTTGGGAGTCAAATGCCTGAGACACTGCGCCTCCAGAGCTCCTTTCATGACTTCTAGCTCTAAACCAGATTCATCCTCAGAAGGTGGATATAGATCCCATTTGATCAGAACTGACTTTGTGCCAGGTCCTATTTGAGGCATCTACAGATATGTTATCTCATTTAGCCCTCTCATAACCTCTAGTTCATGCTAAATCACATTTTGTAGGGCCGTTCCAGTCTGTAGGTTATTTTTAAACTGGAAAAAGTTTTGAGTTAGAGATAGTTTTATTTCCTTCCATTACTTATTTTATTATTAATAACAGCTACCATTCATTGAATGTTTACTATCCAAGGGCCAAGATATTTGCTTTTGTACTTGACACAACTAAACTCTTTTAATCCTCATGATGCCCGTCTGATACTATTATCCTCATTTTTGCAGATGAGGAGAGTAAGGTTGATGATACTTGGTGGTGCAGCCAGGATTTGTCTGTCTGACTCTAGAATTCATGCTCCTAACTACTAGATTGTATTGGATTCCTTCCCAATATTTCTTTACCTTTCACCTCCTGTAAATGGATAAAACAGAATCATGTACACCTCTATAGGGGAGGAGTCATGTGCTTTTGAAAACTCTATGGATGTGGCATATGGAAAATTCACTACTAGTTGTCAGAAAATTCATCTAAAGTGAAACTATAATATTTATACTTTCACTTACTATGATATTTGTGGAATAACTTTGAACAAGGATGCATTCTGCTTGCTTAAATTTATATAAATAAATTTATACTCATAAATGTATTATGTTCAGAAAAATCTTTCTCCCAAAGGGAAATAATTTTTCTATAAGTTATTTGTTGATGTAATGAGTTCAAACAGTGTAACTAATGTACCTCATAATCAATAATAACTACTCTTTACAGTTTACCACTTACTCTCCAAGATTTTTTTTTTGCATGTATTTAGCCTTATTTTTTAAATTAATAGCATAGGTAAACATCTACCCATAATCATACCTAAATATTTTTTTATTAGCAGCCTAATATTATTCCTTCTAGGTATTGAAGTACTTCACATATGCTTGATATCACACTGTGCTCTTTTTGTATATAATTTCATTCTATCCTGTCAATGATGAGAACGTTAAAGCTCAGAAAAGTTATTACACAGCCAATGAGTAGAAGAGCCAGCACTTGAACTCAGACTTAAAGCCCTTCATGCTAACCACTGCTAGACTAACCAGGTTTCTCATGAAAACAATTTTGTGAAGATAAGCCAGATATATCTCACAAAGTATGGGTTTATATGTGCATGTGTTTATAACATTGATTTATTTATTTTAGTAAAACAGTGCATATGAAGTATGCAAATATGTGAATAAGAGCATGAACTTTACCATAATGCCATTAATCAGATAGCCCCATTAAAAGCCATTTTTCATGCTTTGTTTGTCTATACCTCTAAATTGGCATATGTTCTGGCATTGCCGCCGCCCCCCCCACCCCTGTCTAACACAAATTCGCTACCTCATAGTTTTCTGGTTTCTGTATTTTTTTATTTGGCTTTGTTTTGCTTCATTTGATAAAAAATGGCCTCGATCTGTCTAGTTAATCTAATGCTTTCAACTGAACTAAAGCTGACAGATCTATCCTGGGACCTCACTAAGCAGAAGCCTTAATGGAATTTCTCCGACAGTTCTACTTTCAAAATGGAAGAGGACGATGCGCCAATCAAACGCTGCCCCAAGTGCAAAGTCTACATTGAACGTGATGAAGGCTGTGCCCAAATGATGTGTAAAAACTGCAAACACGCCTTCTGCTGGTACTGTCTTGAGTCTCTTGATGTGAGTATGGACTTAAGCTTTAAATTGCTGTGTTGAGCTTTGGAGTTCAGATTCAGAATGAAAAAATTAGACCAGCCATTTCCTAAAGAGCTAACAGACTTTTTCTATGAAAAAGAAAAGTAAGCAATATTCAAATTTTTTCTGCATTTATTAAAATATTAATTCATTGAGGGCAATGGTATCAGAAGATAGTAATTAGTGCAGGAGTTTTGGGGAGGGAAATACCAGTTCAGGTTTGGGATTCATCCAGGGACTTAAGGGGATGGATAGAGTCTTAGATATTGTTCAAGGGAACTATTAGTGGAATAGCAAGAAACACGCAGGAAACTAAACATGCTGGGCATAGGGGCAGTTTCAATATTCAATGACTCTCCTGTCATCAACAGGGCAAAATACCCTACAAAGCTCTTTCCTGTCCAGCACAATTTAAGTTTCTAGCCTTAAATGCCAATAGTCTCCCAAGTGTGCCCTATATTGAGAGTCTTCTGCTAAGAGTGCTTCCTAAACACACCGTATCTGTGCATCTGCACAAACTAATTCCCCTCTCTCTCAGTGTACTACACTTTCTCTATCTTCAAGGCCTGATGCAAATGACACTTCTTTTCAGCATTGTGTTCTTTCTCACGCTGGTGGTCATGGTGGTGAGGGGGTGAAAATTTTACCAAAATGATGATTCTATGACTTTAGATTTAGAAGAGTTTACTTGTGTGTACTTTTCTAAAACTCTACGTAGATGGCAGAACTAATCGTCTATTACGACCATTGCAGTTAGTGAAAATCAAAATGAACCAAGAGGTATAATAAAAGGATATATTTTGGTGTGTTAGAGATGAATCTATCCTTCTCATTCACTAATAGTTTTATGCCATTAAGATGTAAGTAAAATAAAGTTGGTTAGGATAAATGCATGTTTTATATTGTCAGAGGTTCATATTGGATCTGTCAAAAGACTGCTCCTTCTTACCTTACTCTCATTCTGATATCAAAGCACTATGTCTCATAAAGTACCTGTAAGGAGGGGTTATATCAGAGCTGTTCGCCCTAGCATGTATGGTTGAGAAGGGTCAACTCAGGCTGTTAAAGTAATGGAGAAAGTATTCCTAACAGTGGGCCAAGTGGAATTACCTTGGAACTTTGCCGGCTACTTATATAAAATGTTCACCTCAGAAGAACAGGTTCGTCAGTTTCCAAGGAAATGAGAGTGTATTTGAGATGGAATATTTAAAAAGATAACAAACACATCTATTCAAGATCTTTTAAACTTGAAAACCACCTTTTTTAAAAAATTGAACGTATTATTTTCTTTTGGGTGGCTCCTTCAAAAGTAATGTTATTAACTTTAAATTACTCACCGAATTCACAGTAGACACTGGTATAGCTGAGCAAATCTGGAGAAAGTATTACTATTTTCTATTCTGGAGGCTTCCTTGTTGCTTCCTAGCAAGTTTAATAAATCAGTTTGGCAGGATTGGTTTTCTTTTGCTTAAGTCCAAACAACTAGATTGTTTTTTGACCATGTGGGGTGGGAAGGGGGTACTGGAAAGATCTTTCTGAAGCATTACAAGTCCTTTACAGCCTCCAAAGCATTATTATATTTTGTTACATCTTACTGTGTTCCAATTTATTGAAAACTGATTATTGAGTTATGATATAATGCCCAGTACCTTGGAGTCCCTAGGTGGTGCAAATGCTTAACACCCATGACTGCTACCTAAAAAGCAGTTGGATTCCACCCAGAGGTACCTCAGAAGAAAGGCCTGGTGATTTACTCTGAAAAATGAGCCACTGAAAACCCTGTGGAGCATAATTGTACTTTGTAGCTTTCTGTAGCATTCCCTATTGTTTCTGTTTCAACAGAGGAGTTTAATGAAACTTCTCTGAACAATAGTGAGGAAATGTGTCCTCTTATTAAAATATACCTAGACTCCTGGCAGATCTTGGGATTGGGGTCACCATGAGTCAGAATCAACTCTGTAGGAACTGCTTACTGGTCATCTAGTACCTGGCCTGCAGTTTACCACTCCTTGTAACTTTTATCAAAGGGAAAAGGAAGTGAATGCCAGTTTTCCTATGTATTAGATTTTTCAGGGGCAGTATTAGAAATGGACTGACAACACGTTGATTTCTGTTGCTACCTCCTCTTACTACCTTAATCAAGGTACAGGGAGTGGAAGGGAAATGCCACTGTCTTTCCCTTTAAACATCACACTATTTACTCTCTGTTCTAGTCTCTGCAGACCACCATCTGTCTGACTCTCATTCTAAAGTAGGGTCTGGCCTGTGTGGGAAGGCATAATACTGCCCTGGCTTCTGCCTGAATTAATGACAGAGAAACATGCACTGCAGTTTGCCTCATTGAAAGTCATCATCTTTGTGGCCAATAGTTTCCTGTTTTTCTTTGTATTTGAAAAGCTGCTGAAAAATGGCTCTATTGCCATTGAAAGGAGGTTCTGGAGGAAAGGGAGTCTACTGGTGGGGTGATTTATCAAGGGCCGTAACAGTGATTTAAGACAAGCACACAAATGTAAGGCTTGAGGTCAGCAGAGCTCTTAAGACGAGGAGGGGCATTTCGCATACATTGTCTCTTCCTTTGGGGATTTTTCCACCCAAGGCATGCTTTCTTGCACATAAAAGTATCAAGGACTTACAATTTATTTTCAACCACTTCCTTCTGATCATATTTATCTCTTCTCCCTCTTCTGCACATAGTCAAGTCCTATCTTCCATTTGAATCTTTTACTGATGTAGCCCATAATTCACCTCTCTCTTTGCTTATCAACTAACTAAAAATGCTACCCTCACACTCACCGCTTACAGTAGAAAAGGACAAGTTCAGTTTCTCTTTTTCTTTTTCTTTTTTGAGAGGTGAGTAATTACTTTTTGTTAAAATAGTTAGTATGTGCCAGCATGGTATAGTTTCCTCTATATACCTATTTTATCTAATACATGCACTATCTGTGTCAGTTGGAATTATGATTTCCTTTTCTAAAAAGAAATCCAAGGTGGTTAAAGATCCTTCTCAAACTGATATAGTAAAGTATGGAATCAGTTTCCAATCTATGATCTGTCAAACTCTTAAAAGCCATCATCTTTGTGTTAGACCATGCTGCTCTAAGCCAGAGTTTGAAAAGAAATTTTAAACCTTAAGTACTTGAATCACTCTAAGGAATCTTGTTTTATCTTTGAACATCTCCAAAGCATTATTATATTTTGTTGCATGTAACTGTTTTCCAGTTTTTTGGAAAACTGATCATTTAATTATCATATATCTTGGAGTCTCTAGGTGCTACAAAGGGTTAGCACCCAAGACTGCTGACCAAAAAGCAGTTGAACTCTACCCAGAAGTGCCTCAGAAGAAAGGCCTGGTGATTTACTTCCAAAAAATGAGCCGTTGAAAACCATGTGGAGCACAGCTCTCTGTATCTTTCTGTAGCATGCTCTATTATTTCTGTTTCCATGAAGGAGTTTAATTAAACTTCTGAACAATAGTGAGGAAATGTGTCTTCTTATTAAAATAGACCTAGGCAGGTCTTGGGATTTTTGTTATGCCTCAGGGCTTCATCATTAAAATTAAAATTGCAATTAAAGCATTTATATGGTATAAAAAGCATATTAGAGTATAAGAAATATCCCTGACAAGGTTGTAGTCACTTCTTGGCCACAGCCAGCTACTCAGAGGGAGTGAATAATTGGACCTGTGGGCTCGGGACCATAGCCACAGGGGCCATCAAGCTCACCTGGAATAGCATACTATACAAAAACACTGTTTCACATCTTACTTTGTCAAATAGTGACTGCAATCTTAAAAGCTTGCAAGCGGCCATCTAGATGCAACGATGGGTCTCTTCTCATCAAGAGCAAAGGAAAATGAAAAAGAACAAAGACCCACAGAGATGATTAGTCCAAGAGACTGGTATACCATGCGATCCTCAGCCCAGAAGAACTAGGTGGTGACTGGCTACCATGGTTAACCACTCGAAATGCTATCTGGAGATCCTGGACAAAGTGGGAGAACAATGTGGAAAAAACTCAAAATCATTAAAAACCATAAAAGAAATACCAGGTTTGCTGGTCTGATAGAGCCTGGTAGAACCCCTAAGACTATGGCCCCTACCTGCCCTTCAGGTCTGGAATTGAACCCAGTCCTGTGGCTTCCAGCCAAACAAAAGATAGGCATATGAGCTGAACATTTACATTAGGTGGATGCACTCCTTAGAGAGATCAATCACGGGAGAATAGAAGGACTGTGTACGCACAGGGAGACAGCTCAGGGGGCAAGAGTGCATGGGAAGAAGGACACAGGGAAGAGGTAACAACGGGGAGGAAGTACAAGGGGGAACTGTTGCATGGTTGGAAATTGCAATCAATGTCATGAGACAAAGTGTATGTGAGCTGCCGTGTGGAAAGTGAATTTGCTCTGTAAACGTTCACCCAAACCACAATAAAAATTAAAAAAAAGTAAAAAGAAAAGAAAGGTCCTTGAGTCGCACAGTTTACATTCCTCTACTAATCAAAAGGTTGCTGGTTCGAACCCACACAGCATCACCTCAGAAGAAAAGCTTGGTGATCTGTTCCCATAAAGATTACTGCCAAAAAAAATCGTATGGAGCAGTTCTGTTTTATACGTGAGGTTGCCATGAGTCATAATTTACTCAGTGACAACAGGTCTTGCTTTGGTTTCTAAGAAAGGAACTTTTAAAATCAGCTTTTATTTTCCTTGAATAGCATGCAGTGAGAGTCTGTGGCTCACTCTGGTTTAGACGTGAGGGCTGCAGAGATGAGTAAGTATAGTCCCTGCCCTTGAGGAACCTGTGATCTCTCCATGGTGAGAAACCTCATAACCCAGAGCAATAGTGCCTTGTGAAGAGCACTGTAGTGAGGATGGATGTAAGGTCTATGAGCAGCCCACTGGGTCTCAGGGAAACGGGAAGGACAATGACAGTTGAATCCTTGAATACTGATTATAAGTTCATCTGGGAAAGAGAATAGAATGTACTGAGGGAGGCAACTAGAAAACTAGACTGATAAAGAATGGCGTGGAGTTGTATGTGGTCTGAGCATGGCCAGAAATACTGGACAGAAAGTTAGGACTTTGATGAAAGTCTTTGTGTGCCAAAATTTAAGAAGTTGGAGCTCTAGCATAAGGGCCAGTGCTTAGGGGGTTTATTAACTGGGCCCTACTTTAGACCTACTGAATTAGTATCTAGGCAGTGAATGCCAAGCATCAGCATACTCCATAAGCTGTTCACGTGATTCTGCTGTGTAGCCAGATTTGTCAGCCTCTGCTAGTGGAGATCAAGACTTTTAAAATTGTAGGACAACATGATGTGGTTTAAGTTCCAGATGTACAAATGAATATTATATCTGTGTAAATATTATATTACAGAGCTATAATAGTGAAATATATCATGTATAAATACTAGTGTGAAAGTAGATATAATTAAGACGTTGATGAAGACAGAGTTCACAGTGGATAAAAGTAGCCAGAAATAGCCTCAAAGAAGACAAATAGCCTAGGAGTGGCATTGAGTTTACCGACTCTTATTCTTCCTTTGACAGATGAGGAGTCTAGGCAAAAGGGATAAAATAGAGAGTGGCTGGCTGGGATGTCAAAGCTCCAACAAAGCCTTTATGGTGTTCTGCCATAAATAAGTCAGGATTTAGTGATACAGCACTACACACTAAGGCATCAGGAGCTTTGACATACAGAATTAGCAAACTCAAAACCAGTACCATTCTCATGATACGAGGAAAGACAGCTGGCTACAGCCACCCAGTCTAGTTCTCTCAGAGTTGTTTTTAAGGGCCAGAAGACAACAACTCCTGTCCAACTTTCCCTGTTATCAGAGTAGTGACTTCCTGTTCTCTCAGACACATTAGATACTGTTTATTTACTTTTTTTCTTAAAAGGAGGCTGTGTGCTTACAGCCATGGTTAAGTAGATACACCATCCTGGATACCTTCAATTGTACTACTTAACTGTTTCCTCTTACTCATAGTTGGATAGAAAAAAGGCCACTTCCTGTTCATGAAGCAGCAGAGGGTTTTGTATAGAAAAACTACGCATCACTCACTATAAGTATTACTGAGATCCTGGGTGCAAAGCACTGCACAGAAGAACATAAAGACATTTACATAAATATAAAGGTCTCAACTTTAACAATTTGACAACCTAGGGAAGACTAGTTATGTAAAGTGATTGGAAATCAACACAGAATTTGAGAATTCTATGATGAACTCCTGAACACAGTGTTTCTATGAGAACCGTGACAGGAGCTACTAAATACTTCTGGACAACTGGGATAATTGTAGGTAGAAGATGGTGTTTGGACTTCTTCTTGAATAGTGTGAAAAAAACTTAATAATCTAAGCTGAAAGAAAGCATTTTCCAGGTGAGAAATCTAATACTAATAGAGGAGGATGGACCACAGATAAATGAAAATAATCTAACCCCAGGGGGAAATACTGTCAAGATGGTTTGGAAGTTGCAAAAACAAAAACAACTCAAGTTGGACATAATATAACTAGTGGCCAGGAAGAGCTTTTCTGGAGTAGCAAGAGCCTCTGACACACTTGTTCAGAAGTTCTGTATCAGCACAAGATTCTGTACCATATGAGGTCCTCTCAGGGTGAGGATTGAAATCTGGTCCAGGATGCCCTCTAGTGCCCAGTTTGCCCTGTCCTCTAGGACTGCAGAGTGGACAGCACCTGGAGAGGACTGTGACCTCTGGCACTATAGTGACAGCCATGAGATGTTTATAGGTGAATGTTCTTCCTTTGGTGTCATTATACTCTCATATCTATTTTTTGAGTATATAAAAAAGAAATGTAGCTCAGGCAGGGACCATTCATTAAATGGAAAATAAATCTTACATTCACTCTTGCTCTTTTTCTGAATCTCACAGGATGATTTCCTCTTGATACATTATGACAAAGGCCCCTGTCGGAACAAGCTGGGCCACTCCAGGGCTTCTGTGATCTGGCATCGGACGCAGGTAGGAGGTGATTTATCTAGAACTTGTATCTCAGGAAGTGTGTGTGGATGTGTGTGGTCTACAGACAACTTGGCAGTTGATTTCTGCTGCACAGAAAAATTGAGTTGGTAAACATGGTTTTTGAGGAGGAACATTCCAGGCAGGGGGAATGCATATAGATCTAAGATTATGTTATGGTGGCTCTGGACTAAAATTAGAGAAAGTGTGTAACACATATAATACATGATGATTTTTCTAACATTACATTTTAGATTACTTGCACATTACCCATGACCTTGATACTGACCTAATTTGCATGTTGACTTAATCCTTGCATAGCCCTTAATTAAGTGCTCTTTATAGAAGACCTGAGGTAAGCAAATTTTAGTAGGAAGGGATAACAGGAAAAGAATGGGGAAAAACCCTATGTTGTAATGTCTGTAATAGCCTTTGGTGTTTAAAAGGGGGCCTTATTTAATATTTATTTATACTAAATAGACATGTTTCAACACATATTTATTCCTATTTTGTGCCAGATACTATACTGAGAGCTGGAGATAGACCAGTGAACAAGATGGAAAAGTTTTTCTTGTATGGAATTACCTTCTATTTAGGAGCACAATAATAAACCAGTAAGCCTTAGTGGCACAGTTAAGGAGCTCTGGAGGCATAGTTCCTAAGGCATTTAACTGTTAACCAGAAGGTTAACAAACCCACCAGCCACTCACAAAAGGAAGATGGGACAATCTACTTATGTAAAGATTTACCACGTTGGAAACCCAATGGGTGTCGCTGTGGGTCAGAATTGACTTGAAGGCAATGATTTTTATTTATTTTTTTAGTGGCACAGTGGTTAAATGCTCAGCTGCTCAATGAAATGAAAGTTTGGTGGTTTGAACCCACCAGTCACTCAGCCAGAGAATGTCTGCTTCCATAAAGATTTACAGCCTAGGCAGTTCTTTACTGTCCTAAAGGGTCACTGTGAGTGAAGTTAACAGCAGTGGGTTTGGTTTTTGGTTTTGGTAAGCCCATAAGTGATATAAATTTAGTTACTGGTAAGGGCTATAATAGAAGTGATGTGAGGGGGAAGAATGCTTTACATTGTGTAATTGGGAAGGCCTCTTGGAGATGGTACCCTTGGCTAAGCTCCAAATGACACAGGACTGGCTGTGTGGATCTGCAGAACAGGGCTGAGGAGGAACATCCCAGGAGAGGAACAGTCAGGGCAAAGGGGAGAGGGAGGAGCTAATGGATTTGAACCATGGAATGAAAGTTGAGTGTGGGGGAAAATGGTCCAAAATGATGTCAGAGGTCAGATTCCATAGATAGTTTCGGAAGGAAGGTTGGGCAATTCTACTTCCATAGTGATACTGCCTCAGAAACCCAAGGAGGGGTCGCTAGGAGTCGGGGCTGACTCGACGGCAAAACAACAACAACAATATGTAGATAGTGGTAAGACGTCTGGGTTTTATTCTGGGTGAAATGGAAAGCCATTGAGGGTACTAAGCTAGAAGTCTGCAAAAATTTCGTTGTGTTGCTTTTTGGCTCGAAGGGGTCACATCTATTGTCTAATTTGTATTATTTTTAACAACAACCTTCTGAGTTAGGTACTGTCATCCCCTTCTTGAAGATAAAGAAACTGAAACTCAAGACAGTTGCCTAGGAATAAGAAAAGAGCCACCTGGATTGTGCTTCCTCAGTAATCCTAAACACAGAGCACGTGACAAAGGTGATTAGTGTCCACAGCAGGGGTTTGCAGACTTTTCCTGTGAAAGGCCAGATGGTAAATGTTGGATTAGCTGGCCATGAGATCTCTGTTGTAACTGTCAGCTCCTCCTTGTAGAGTAAAAGCAACATTTCTTAAGTAAACAAACGAATGTGGCCCTTTTCCAATGAAATCTTATTTGTAAAAACAAGTGGTAGAATTGATTGTGGTGCTGGTTATACAACCATGTGAATACATGATAAACCACTGAATTATATACACTTTTAATGAGTGAATTGTATAGTATATGAATTTTATCTCAATAAATCTGTTAAAAAAACAAAGACAAAACAGATTGTGGACCGGATTTGGCTCATGGACCATAGTTTGCTGACTCCTTGGTGCTAACGAAACTTAAGACCATCGATTCAATTCCAACTCATAGTGACCCTGTTTGAATTTTCGAGGCGGTAAATCTTTACGTAAGTAGATTGCCACCACTTCTGTCCACAGAGCAGCTGGTGGGTTTGAACCTCCAACCTTCTAGTTAGCAGTCAAATGCCTTAGGTACCACTCTACCAGAGCTCCTTTGATGCTAACTTGTGGGCATGAAATTATACTGATTCACGGGCATCCTGTGTTTACATAGCCACTGTGTAAGTGATAGCTGTTTTACACATCTCAGCAGAACCTTTGAGAATCAGAGCAAAGTAGAACTTGGAGATTACATTATCGGATTGACTTTTTACATGTGTGGAAATTGAGTACCATATGAGAGAAAGTGACTTGCCCAAGGCATAAGAGTTATTTATTTCTGTCTGACAAACGTCCCAAACATATTGGCTTAGTGAAATAACATTTATTTTGCTTATGAATCTGAAATCTGAAAAAGGCTGACCAGAGACAATTTGTTTTTATAACACTTTAGTAGGGGCAGCTCAAGATGGGACTGAAATCATTGGAAGATCTTACTAACTCACATTTTGGCAGGTGATCATTTGATGAGAATTTCAGCTACACCTGTCAGCCTTCACATGGTCTCTTTAGGTATCCTGAGCTTCCTAATAACATGGTGGCTTGGTTCCAAGAAAAAGCTCCTAAGACAATAGTAAGGTGGAAACTGTGTCACCTTTCTAACCTAGCCTTGGAAGTCATACAGCATCACTTGTACCACATTATATTCATTAAAGGAAGTCATGTGTTCCTTGGGATCCTTGGCTGCACTGAATTCAAAGCATTTTTGAAAGCAGTCAGTGAGAGAATAAGGCATTTGAGCAATACAGAAACCTGAAGAAACAGTCCACACCCTCTGCTATTGTTGAGCAATAAGCTTAAAAATATCTTTTAGTTCAGCTACTCTGCTTCATTCAATCAGCAAGCTTTAAGGAGTACCTGCTAAGTGCTGGCTCTGAACTAGACCACAGTGACACACAAATAAACCAAATACTTCCTGACCCCAAGGAGCTCTCAGTCTTGGTAGATTTTAATATAAAAACACAGGGTGCAGCATTTCTGTTTATGATGTAAGTTGGTCAGAGAGACATGGGGCTGCAGATAGAGCAGTAAGGAAGTACAACTCATAGATTAAGTCTTGGGTTAGGAATAAACAAAGTATGAGCAAACCAATGTTGACAGGTAAGTGAAGGTAATAACAAAAATTAGCAAAAGGGGTGAAATATAAAGCACCCAATGGAATAAAAGTCCGGTTTTCTTGACAACTTATTGAGTCTTGTTGTCAAGAGCAGCAGATTCTCATGAAAGTAGACAGTTATTTACGAAAAATAAAATTTAAAAAAAAATCCCAGTTTCTGGTAAGTCATTTCTGACTCATGAGGACCATGTGTGTGGAGGAGAACTGTGCTCCATAGACTTTTCAAGGCTGTGACCTTTCAGAAGCAGATCACCAGGCATTTCTTCCAAGGTACCTCAAGGTGCATTTGTACAACCAACCTTTTAGTTAATAATCAAGCTTTTAAACCACTCACTCCACCCAAGGACTACTACAAACAATATAGTGACCCATTTTATAACCATAGTAAAAAACAAGATATAGAATATTTCTATTACAGGAAGGCACTATTAATCTTGTAAATTTGTTTTTAGAAGTGAGGCACAGACATGAAGTCCTCATTTCTTGTGTGATTCTTCCTATTTTAGGTCAAATCTGCATCCCCATTTCATTTCCCCTTCAGTAGGCTTCTTGCTTGGCATCTACGTTTCAGCAGACTTATTAGGGATCTTGTAGGCTGCCATACTTTGTATTTACCACAGAAATTGTTAAGCAGAAATGTGAATTTTATTCTCTTATGTTGGTTTATTCGTCAAACCTTTATTGAATGTTTCCAAAGTACCCAGGAATTGTGGTAGGTACTAATATCCAACTACTCTAGGATGGGGAGCTCTAGTAGCATAGTGCCTAAGGCACTTGACTGCTAATCAGAAGGCTGGTGGTTCAAACCCACCAGCCACTCCTCGGAAAGAAGATGGGGCAATCTACTTCTGTAGTGATATTGCCTTGGAAACCCAAGGAGGGGTCTCTATGAGTCGGGTCCGACTTGATGGCACATAACAACAACAACTCTAGAATGACATTCAGAACCAGCTGTGCCGTGAGTGTGTATCTTTGCAGCCCCACCTTCATTATTCTTACTGAGCCTCTGGCCCTCTGGACTGAAACTCATAGCTCTGGTGTACATGGCTTTCCCTGCTTCTCTGCTTTGTCCGTGCTCTTCCCTGAGTCTAATCAACTTCTTTCTTCCTCTACTTTTTCTGTTCATGCCCAGCTCTCCCCATCTAAATCCTACCTTTGAAACTCAATTTAACTACAATGTTGTACATTATTATACATGAATTCTTCTTGATTTTTATCTCAAAATGAACCCTCCTTCTTAGATTCTACTGGACTTAAACCTTCCTTTTTGGTCACATAACATCTTATTGTTATTCACACTTTTTTTTTTTTTTTCTTTTGGACCTATGTTGTATTTTTTGTAATAGACAAGAGTATTCTTAAGAATGAGGACTTGTTTCCCTCATCTTTGGAACTTTTACAGTGCTGGTCCCGTGCCTGAAACAAAAAGATATTTAAGAAATATTGTTATCATTGATAGTAGGTGCTATCAAGTGGATCGGGCTCATGACAAACCCATGTGACAGAGTAGAACAGCCCTACAGGGTTTTCTTTCTTTCTTCTTTCCTTTTGTTATTATTATTTTTTAAATTGTGATTTGGGTGAAAGTTTACATAGAAAACTGGTTTTCCACTCAACAGTCCACATACATTCTTTTTTGTGACATTTACCACAATCTCCACACTATAACAACATTCTTCCCACTTCTTCCTTGTGCCTACGCCTACCTCTCATCTTTCCTTCCTGTCCTTTACTGCCTTCCTAGCTCTATCCTTGCACAAATGCTGTCCTCTTGATCTTATATGCTTGATTGTTCTAATGAGTGCATAATCTCCTGGTATTACTGTTTACCTTATAAGCCTGTCTATCATTTGGCTGGCAGTTGAGTCATAGGTGTTAAGTTCAGTTTCTAGCTTGAACAGTGTCTAAGGGCCATAGTCTTGGGAGTTCCATCAGTCTTCATTAGACCAGTAAGCCTGGACATTTTTTTTTTTTAATCAATCTTGAGTTTTGCTCTACATTTTCCCTGACTCTATCTGGGATTTCCTATTGTGATCCTTTTCAGAGCAGTCAGCAGAGGTAACCAGGCACCATCTAGTTCTGGTTTCACGGAGGCTGGGATTCAGGTGGTCCATTGGTCCTTTGGACTAATTATTTCCTTGCGTATTTGATTTTCTACACTCTTCTTTGCTGGATGAGGAGAGACCAATAGTTGCCTCTTAGATGGCTGCTCACAAGTTTTTAAGACCCCAGTTGCTATTCACTAAAGTAGGATGTAGAAAATTGTCTTTGTGGTTATATTTTGGCAATTGACCTTAATGTTCCATGAGACTATGGTTGAGAGCCTCCATACCAAGTGACTCATTCCCTCAAGGTGTTTGGTTATACCTAAGAAGTTTTCA
>NW_006921612.1:12686605-12688417 GCF_000298275.1 Orycteropus afer afer | reverse complement strand
GAAGGAAGGTTGGGCAATCTACTTCCGTAGTAATACCACCTCGGAAACCCAAGGAGGGTCGTTATGAGTTGGATTGACTTGATGGCACATAACAACAACAACATAAAGATATATATATATATATATAGTTGGTAGAGTACCATTCACCTTCCTACCCTGTTCAGATTTAGCATCTATCTATGTATCCACTCGTAAATTATTGCTATTACTGTTATTGAAGAATTGTGTATGTGATAGTATTCACCTTTGTTGGCTTTCATTCTTGTGCTCCTACCTATGTCTTCTACTGCCTTGATCATTTTGTGATGATGTCCCCTTTATTGTACATTGCCTTTCTCTTCATCCAAGTTAATACACATCTACCCTCTAGTTGGTGATTTTCCTTCCCTTCTCCTCCCACCCCTTGTAATCTTCAAAGAATGATTCTTTGTCTGGGTAAAACTTTTGTTAACATTTTACAGTAGTGGTCTGATACAATAATTGTCCTTTTCTGATTGACTAATTTCCCTCAGCATAATGTCGTCTAGATTCATCCATGTTATGAGGTGTTTCATAGGTTCATCACTATTCTTTAACATGTGTGGTATTCCATTGTGTGTATGTATTATAGTTGGTTGATCTATTAATCCATTGATGGACACTTAAGTCATTTCCATATTTTTGCTATTGCAAATAATGCTGTGATGAACATGGATGTGCATATATCTGTTCATGTCATGCCTCTTACTTCTCAAGGTTATGTATCTAGTAGTGAAATTGCTGCATTGTATTGGTATTTCTATTCCCAACTTCTTAAAGAAGCACTATACCACTTTCCACAGTGTTGTACCATTTTACAGTCTCACCAGCAGCATCCAGTCTCTCCACACATGAACCAGCAATTGTTGTTTTCTGTTTTTTTGAAATTTGCTTTTAATTCTGAGGTGAGGTGATATCTCTTAGTTTTTATTTGCGTGTTTCTAATGTCTAATGATTTTTAACATTTCTTCATGTGTTTGTCAGCTGTCTGAATGTCTTCTTTGGTGAAGTATCTGTTCATGTCCTCTGACCATTTGTTTAATTCAATTGTTAGTCTTTTTTTGTTTTTGTTTTTTTGTTAAGGTGTTAAAATTTTCAATACATTTTAGAGATTAATCCCTTGTCCTATATATCATTGCCAATTTTTTTTCCCTAGTCTGTGGGTTCTTCTACACTTTTGACGAAGTCTTTCGATTCACATAAATATTTAATTTTTAAAAGGTCTCAGTCATCTAATTTGTCTTACACTGTTTGTGCATTTTTAGTTATGGTTGATAGTGTATTTATGGCATGCATTCGGGCCTATATGCTTGCCCTTATTTTTTCTTTTATGATCTTTATGGTTTTAGGTTTTACAAGTAGGTCTTTAAGTCATCTTAAGTTAGTTTTTGTATATGGTGTTAGATATGGATCCTGTTTCATTTTTCTGCAAATGGATGTCCAGTTTTGCCAACATCATTTGCTAAAGAGATTATCTCTTCCCCATTTTTGGGTTTTGGCCCTTTTTCAAAGATCAGCTGTCCATGGGTGGATGTATTTACTTCTGGGGTCTCAATTCTGTTACATTGGCTTATGTGTCTATCATTGTACCAATACCAGGCTGTTTTGACAACTGTGACAGTATAGTATGTTCTGAGATCAAACAGTGTGAGGCCTCCTACTTTGTTCTTTTAGTAGTATTTTCCTTATCTATATAGAGTTGGAGCTCTGGTAGCATAGTGCCTAAGGCACTTGACTGCTAACCAGAAGGCTGATGGTTCAAACCCACCAGCCACTCCTCGGAAGGAAGGTTGG
>NW_006921612.1:12684598-12686395 GCF_000298275.1 Orycteropus afer afer | reverse complement strand
GGTCTTCCTATCCATGAGCATGATATACTCTTCCATTTATGTAGGTCTCTTGGTTTCTTGTAGTAATGCTTTGTAGTTTTTTTTTTTTTCTTTCTTGCTTTTTTTTTTTTTTTAATAGGTTTTCTAAGTCTCCAGCTAGATTTATTCCTAAATACTTCATGTTTTGGGTAGCTATTAAAAGTTATATTAGTTTCCTGATTTCTTTCTCAGAGTTCTCTTGTTAATATAGAGGAATCCTACTAATTTTTCTATGTTGATCTTGTACCCTTCCACTTTGCTGAAGCCTTCTATTAGTTCTAGTAGTTTTCGTATTGAGTCTCTAGGATTTTCTATGTATAGGATCATATTATCTATATCAAAAAGAGATAGTTTTACTTCTTCTTTGCCAATTTGTATGCCTTTTGCTTCCCTTTCTTGCCTTATTACTCTGGCTAGGACTTCCAATACAATATTGAGTAGGAGTGGTGATAAAAGTCATTGCAAAGGGACTGTTTTCAGTCTCTCTCCACTGATAATAATATTGGTTGTTTGGTTTTGTATATATGCCATTAATTATGTTGAGGAATTTCCCTTCTATTCTTATTTTCCTTAACATTTTTTTCAAGAACAAGTGTTGGATTTTGTCAAATTCCTTTCCTGAATCAATTGATATGATCATGTGATTCTTTTCCTTTGTTTTATTTGTGTGGTGGATTGTTGTTGTTGTTAGGTGCCATAGAGTTATTTTTTTACTCATAGTGACCCCATGCACAGCAGAACGAAACACCTCCTGATCCCGTGCCAGCTCCATGATCCCTGCTATACTTGAGCCCATCGTCACAGCCACCATGTCAATCCATCTCGTTGAAGGACTTCCCCTCTTTCGTCAACCCTCCACCTTGCCAAGCATGCCATCCTTCTCTAGGGAATGGTCCCTTCTCATAACATGACCAAAGTAGGTGAGACAAAGTCTGGCCCTTCTCACTTCCAAGGATCATTTTGGCTGCACTTCATCCAGGACAGATCTGTTAGTTTTTTCAGCAGTCCGTGGTACTTTCAGCATTCTTCACCAGCACCACAACTCAAAAGCATCAACTCTTATTCGATCTTCTTTATTCATTGTCCGGCTCTCACATGCATACAAGGCAATTGAAAATATTATGGCTTATACCAGGAGCACCTTAGTCCTTAAGGAGACATCCTTGCTCCTCAGCACTTGAAAGAGTTCCTTCACAGCCGACCTGTGCAGTGCTACACATTGTCTAATATCCTGACTGCTACTTCCACTGGCATCACTTGTAGAACCAAGCAATGTGAATTCTTTGACAACCTCAAACTTTCCTCTGTTTATCGTGATGCTGCTTATTGGTCCAGTTGTGAGGATATTTGTTTTCTTTAAATTGAGACATAATCCATACTGCAGACAGTATTCTTTAGTCTTAATCAGGAAGTACCTCAAGTCATTCTCACTTTCAGCAAGCAAAGTTGTATCGTCAGCATATCTCAAGTTGATAATGATTCTTCCTCCAATCCTGATGCCATGTTTTCTTCATATAGTCCAACTTCTCAGATTATTTGCTCAGCATATAGATTGAACAAATATGAGGAAAGGATACAACCCTGACTCACTCCCTTCTTGATTTTAAACCACATAGTGTCCCCTTGTTCTGTTCAAACAACATCCTCCTGGTTAATGTCCAGGTTCCTCATGAGTACAATCAAGTGTTTGGGAATTCCCATTCTTCTCAATGTTATCCATAATTTGTCATGATCCACACAATCAAATGCCTTTGCATAGTCCACAAAACACAAATAAAC
>NW_006921612.1:12672668-12676691 GCF_000298275.1 Orycteropus afer afer | reverse complement strand
TTAACATATTGATTTTTATTCATTCTTTTTTGATGTGTGCGTGTTATCGCTATGTATTGTGCTCTTAGCACTCCTTTTGCCATGTCCCAAAGATTTTGGTGTATTATGTTTTCATTCAAGGAATTTTTTTTTCTTCATTTTTTATTTCTTCTATTACCCAGTACTTTTGAAGTGGGGTGATATTCCATTTGCATGTATTTGATTTTTTTTCCCTTTGATCTTCATGTTGTTGATTTCTAATTTTTTTTAGCACTATGATCTGAAAAGATGCTTTGAGTTTCAGTGCTTTTAAACTGATTGAGGCTTGCTTTGTAGCCTGACATATAGTCTCTTCTGGAGAAAGCTCATGTGCATTAGAAAAGAATGTATGTTGTGCCACACATACATACAGCTAATGTTTGCTTAGCTGTAATCTTTATGGAAGGAGCTCTGGTAGCATAGTGCCTAAGGCACTTGACTGCTAAGCAGAAGGTTGGTGGTTCAAACCCACCAACCACTCCTCAGAAAGAAGTTTGAGCAATCTACTTCCATAGTGATACTGCCTTGGAAACCCAAGGAGGGGTCGCTATGAGTCAGGTCTGACTCAACGGCACATGAAAACAACAACAGTATTTATGGAAGCAGGTCATCAGAACTTTCTCCCACAGAGCCACAGGTGGGTTTGAATTGCCAGCCTTTTCATTTAACATCAGTTGAATAAAATAGTGAATGAGTAATTTGACTTTTCATGTCCTGTGTTTCCAGCCTTGCTTTGCAAAGCCAGTGGTCTCTGGAGGAGACCAGTATCTTTGTTCCTTTAGGCATTATCTGTCCATGCATTAATTTTTGTAGGATATGAGAAGAGGGAAAGTGTCCCTATGTCCCCTGCCCACTTAAACATGTTCTCAGAACTTTATTTTCTGGGTTTCTTTCTAGTGGGAGCATGTTAGAAATGGATGGAAAGGTATTGATTGTTTGTTAACATTCACAAAAAGAAAACAAAAGTAAGTGTAGTAAAGAGGTGACATTACTTGTTCCTCTCCCTAGGAAGAATGAAAAAAAATTCCAACTGAGAGAAGTAGGGGGTCTGTGCCAGCAGCAACTGTTGTTTGGGGAAACGGTATAGTAATAGTAGTAGTGAGAGGCAAACATGCTATGATATGATATTAATGATTTCTCAGCCTGCATAGAAATCCCTGGTTTTATTTGAGCTCATCTTTGTCAGGTTTGTTTTTTTGTTTTTGTTTTAGTTTTAGTTTTTGTTTTTCCCTTCAGAAATGGATCTATCTAAAAGAAATCTCTTCCGTGGTCTCCTGATTGGTTTTGCAGCTTCTCATGTTTACCCTCCTACCCTTTCCTTCCTCTGTGCTGCCACAGTATGGATGCTTTACAGTCTCCAAGTCCAGGACTTTGTTAACATCCCCACAGAATGAACTCTATAACTTAACAGATACTTGTTGAGCAATTTCATGTGTACGGTAGTAGCAGTATAAATGGAACTTAGATGATTACAAGGTTGAGTATGATATTAGAAGACCCAAAGTATCTCTTGGTCATAATTTAGGCTGGAAGATTTGAGAAAAACTGTATAAAAAGAGTGGCAACTGAACCAAACCATAAAGGTTTTCAATATCAGAGGTTTCAGAAAGGACATTACAATAGGCATAGGCATAGGAAGAAAAGCTCAGAAGTATGACCACATGGGACAAGCTGGGGAACAACTCGTGGTTAAGTGCAAGGGGTGGGAAGTCTGGGGAGAAAGTAGTGATTGAAACTGAAGAGGCAGACCAGATAATGAAGTATCTGGAGAGTCATGCTGTATATTTGAAGGCTTTATAGCACTAGGGAGCCACAAGAGATTTTAGAACAACAGAGGACAGTGTGTAGACAGGACGCTTGTGGTAGTTAAAGCTGAATGCAACTTGGGTGGGCCTGGTTGAGTGGCTGGGCAGCTGGATGTAGTTATTCCCCATGGTGGAATTGGCAATTACTTCCATGGTGGAGTCTACTGGAGCAGCTCAGTAGCTGCTTTAGGGATATGATCTGCTTCTAGTATATAAGGAGCAGCTTTGAGAAAGGTCTCTAGCTCTTTTGGCATATTTGAATCCTGCACATAGCCAAGTCATTATTTAGCAGTCTGCCATGTTGTCTGCCAATCTTGGAACTTTTAATGGGACTTGAACCAGTGTGGTTTGGTAATATCAAGACTATGCCTCTTTATTTGTCAACCTTGGGCTTGTTAGCCTCAGGAGCCAGCAGCTGCCTGAGTGAAGAAATGCCTCTAGCTTCAGTGGGTCGGGAGCAAAAGGCAGAGCTGAAGTCCAAGGTTGAGGGGCTTGCACCCTTCCCCTAGAACCTGGCACTTGGAACTCAGACTTCTAGCCTCCAGAACTATAAGAGAATAAACTTCTATTTGTTAAAGCTCTCCACTTGTGGTATTTTCTGTTCAAGTGTCATGAAGTAACAAAAACAAGACTATTTGATGCCTTCTCATCCTGACATTTCAGGTTCTACAAAATCTGGTCTTTATATGCTCATTAAATTCATCTCCATCTCTCTGCAAAGTGGAGAAGACCCTATTCATAGCGGCTTGATGTCCTTCACTCCCACATCTCATCCTGCTCTATTTTTCTTCTCCTCTGTCTCTCTCTGTATCAAGATATTTTCCATTTTTAAGATCCCACCTCCTCTAGTTAACTGTTTCTGACCAGCTCAAGCATAGTGCATTCAAAGCAATGGTTTTAGATTTTATTTGACTGTTGTCCATATGTGCAAATACATATTATACTATAACTAGTACAAATATTTCTGCACAATAACATGTATAACTCACACTTTTCTTCTTATACAGTTCTATTTTGTTTGAAATGAAAGTCTTGACCTACTCAATTGATTTAACATCCCACAGATGGACCAAATGCACTGCCTTATATGATTATTCAGCACTTCTCACCAGAGTCTACTTTCATAACTTCATGGGGGGAATGCATATCTGATTGTCACTCAGTACCTTGTCTGACTCAAACCTCAAGGGTACTTACTCAAGAAACACTCCCTCAGTGAATCAGTGTTGTATGATTCCCAATCATCTGTATTTCAAATAACAACAGGGTTACCCGTGGTGGACTGCTTTCAGCGGAGCTCCCAGACTAAGACAGACTGGGAAGAAGAACAGGGTCATCCATTTCTTAAAAAATTGGCCTGTGAAAACCTATCAGTAGCAATGGAACACTGTCTGATATATTACTGGAAAAGTTTATGAATAGCTATGAAACATTGTCTGATATACTGCTGGAAGGTGAGCCCCTCAAGTTGGAAGGCACTCAAAATACAACTGGATAAGAGCTGCCTCCTTGAGGTAATGTCAACTTTAATGATGTAGATAGAGTAAAATTTTGGGGACTTTCATTTTCTGATTGGACACAACTCAAAATGGGAAGAAGCAAACTGCAAATGCCCATTAATAATTTGAATGTGGAATACACGAAGTATGAATCTAGAAAAATTGGAAGTTGTCAAAATTGAAATGGGATCAATAAGGATTGATATCCTAGGCAATAGTGAGCTGAAATGGACTGTTATTGACCATTTTGAATCAGACAATCATGTTGTTGTTGCTGTTATGTGACGTCGAGTCAGACCCAACTCATAGCAACCCCTCCTTGGGTGTCTGAAGCACTATCATTATGGAAGTAGATTGCCCAGCCTTCCTTCTGGGGAGTGGCTAGTGGGTTTGAATCACCAGCCTTCTGGTTAGCAGTCAAATGCCTTAGGAACTATGCCACCAGAGCTACCATCAAACAATCATATGATGTATTATGCCAGGAATGACAGATTGAAGAGAAATGGTGTGACACTCATCTTCAAAAAGAACATTTCAAGATCTATCCTGAAGTAGAATGCTGTCAGTAATAGGATAATATTCATATGCCTAAAAGGAAGACTAGTTAATACTACTATTATTCAAATTTGAACACCAGCCACCAAGCAAAAGATGAAGAAACTGAAGATATTTTTCACCAACCTCTACAATCTGAAATTGAC
>NW_006921612.1:12647822-12671950 GCF_000298275.1 Orycteropus afer afer | reverse complement strand
ACCAGCCACTCCTTGGAAGGAAGATGGGGCAATCTACTTCCGTAGTGATACTGCCTTGGAAACCCAAGGAGGGGTTGCTATGAGTTGGGTCCAACTCGACGACACATAACAACAACAACAACAGTAACAACAAAGTAAATGGAAAAATGATTAAATAAAAGCTGAACAGCAGATTTCAAAGGGCAGGTCCAGAAGACAAAGTAAAGTATTATAATGAAATTTGCAAAGACTTAGAGTTAGAAAACTAAAATGCAAGAATGTGCTTGGCATTTCTCAAGCTGGAAGAACTAAAGAAAAATAATCAAGGCTTGAGTTGCAATATTGAGGGATTCTATGGGAAAAATATTGAAGGATACAGGAAGAATCAAAGGAAGAGGGAGGAAACATAGAGTCATTGTACCAAAAAGAATTAGTCAATGTTTCAAGAGGTAGCATATGATCAAGATATGATATGATATTGAAGGAAGAAGTCCAAGCTACATTGAGGGAATTGGTGAAAAACAAGGCTCCAGGAATTGACGGAGCACCCATTGAGATGTTTCAACAAGTGGGTGGTACACTGGAGGTGCTTACTCATATATGTCAGGAAATTTGGAAGACAGCTACCTGGCCAACTGACTGAAAGGGATTTATATCTGTGCTCAGTCCAAAGAGAGGTGATCCAACAGAATGTGGAAATTATTTTTGTCTCACATACTTTGGTCATGTTGTCAGAAGAGACCAGTCCCTGGAGAAGGATATCATGCTTGGTAAAGTAGAAGGTCTGCAAAAAGGAGAAAGAGCCTCAACAAGATGGATTGAAACAGTGGGTGAAATGATGGGCTCAAGCATGGCAGTGATTGTGAGGATGGCACAAGATCGGGCAATGTTTCATTCTATTGCAGTCACTGTGAGTAGGAAGCAAATCGACAGCACCTGACAATAGCAACAGGCATTCTGTTAGCCACTCTTTCTGCATTAATAGTGCACACAGGGATTTTAAGACAGCATTCTTATGGTCATTTCACTACTGTTTCCAGCCCAATGGCTCCATTGAACTTCAGATGTATATGTCTAACTGATTGCTAGCATCTCCATTTGGATATCTAATAGGTATTTCAAATATAGTATGAATAAACAGAATGTTAGATTTCTTCCTTAAAGTGTCTCAAAAAGTTAATGGTTTGCTTGTGCATTGCTTTTCTCCCCACCCTCATATTATATCTTTGATTTTGGCTTAGAGTTTTCAAACTTTTGAATGTGGTTTGTAGATGAGTTCTCTCTCTGAAGGAGATAATTTGGGGCATGCTAGTTTCTGTTCAATTCACTCATCTCATAAACATTGGGTGGGCACTTATTATAAAAGAGGAACTAAGCTGTGCATTGGGGCTTTTTAATAGTCCGTAAAAAAATGTGTCTTGCTGGTAGAACCCTTACGACTACGGTTTCTAGCTACCCTTCAGGTCTGGAATTGAACCCACTCCTGTGGCTTCCAGCCAAACAAAAGACAGGCATATGAGCTGAACATTTACATTAAAGTAGATGCACTCATTGGAGAGATCAATCATGGGAGAATAGAAAGACTGTGTATGCACAGGGAGACAGCTCAGGGGCAGGAGTGCATGGGAGGGAAGGACACAGGGAAGAGGTAACCATGGGGAAGAAGTGGGAGGGAGTTGTTGCATTGTTGGAAATTGTAGTCAATGCCATGAAATAAAGTGTATGTGAACTGCTGTATGGAAAATGAATTTGCTCTATAAACTTTCACCCAAATCACAATAAATTTTTTTAAAAAAAAGTGTCTTGCTTTCAAGTAGCTTACAGTTTAAATAACCCAGACCGGGAGGTTAATCTTACTCCTTTCATCTCAGGATTGCTGATATGAACAAGGCAATGTTATACAGTGGTTCTCTAATAAGGTAGAGGTTATTTTAGCCATCTCTCTATCGCTTTCACAGTACCTAGAGTAGTGCATATTTATAACATGTTCATTAAGTGATTACTTTCTTTTACTAAAATTTGCTTCTTGCCTCATTATTTTTGGCCAACTTTCTTCTAGCAATATCTGCGTCCTTCTATCACCAATTGACAACAGTGTGGGTAACCTTACTTATTGAATAGAACACAAAGGACACTTAGTGAAAAGGGAAGGGCCAAGAACATGAGCCCTTGAACACTCTTGTCACATTTTTGACTGCAAAGAATACACTGACTCCTCCTGGAATGACAGTTTCGCTCCAGGTAGTTGGGGTTGCCAGAGAGCACCCTCTATATAGTAATATCTTACTGTGTTTCTTTTACATATTCAGTGCATATAAGAATTTAATAATAATAATAAAAGCATGATTAGAATTCAAAGTATCCTAGTGTTGCAACTTATTCCACCACTGACATTCTATTCAGACAAATAGACTTAGCCAGTTGGGAAGAAAAGATGAATTCTCTGCATTAGCACAACTTGATATATATTATACATTATAAGAGCAACATGATATACATGTAAGCATGTGTGACCATGTGTGTATGTGTTTGTGTTTTGGTTTTCAGGTTGAAATTTAACTCTCCTTTATTTCCCATATTTGGAATGTTTTAACCTAATATCATACTTTAGGATTGATAATGACCATTTAGAGACCTTTTAGCTGATTTATTTATTTTGTAATTGAGAAAACTGAGGCCCAGAGAGGAGTGAGTTCACTAAGACTTCTTGTTATGTGACTAAGATTTGCAGTTTCATGCACTTACCGCTTTGAACACCAGGTGGTGGTATAACTCTATCTTCAGATCTCAGTTCTGCACTCTTGCTTGTGAGAGATGCAGCTAGGATGTGACTAATAAAAAGCACAAACTCCATGCTCCTTTGAACACTACCTGATTTAGACAACATGTCAATACAGTTCAGGCTTATTCCTGTTGATATTTACTACACCTAGAGGGAAAATTTGTTTTAAAACAGAAAGCAAAACACCTAAGAGTTTAATGTTATGCTTTTTGAATGCTCCAGTAGTGATATGAATTTGGTCATTCCTTAGTACATTGTTCTGTCATTTTCCTTTCCCCTTGTCAGGGATGCCTAATGCCACTCTTCCTTGTATAACATCTGCCTACCCATCTTTATAATCTCAGCCATCATCCACTGTACACTCTCCTTTCTCCTAGCAACTTCAGGTGTTCTGTCCTTCGGGCTTCCTTTACACCTGGCACCTGAGTCCATGAGGGTAATTTCTATAAAATGCAATAAATTGATTAAATCTCAATCTCTTTCCACCAAACGAGATGCTCCTTGAAGGGCCAAGATCTTATAAGCCTCTGTATTGGCAACACCTAATACACGGTCTGACTTAGGGTGATTGCTCAGGGGAAGCTTGTTGGTTCATTGGATATATGAAGGGATATATATTTGGGTGCATAGATAGAAAGCAAGTAAAGGAGGGAAGGGAAGACAATATGGGCAGAACGGTGGATGGATGGATGATGGTTGGATGGATAGATAGATGGTTAAGTTTGCATTTCAGTTGCAGAACTTACAGACAAGTATAAGTTATATACTGCTTCTTTGTTTTCTTGTTCCAGGTCGTAGGCATTTTTGCTGGGTTTGGGCTTCTGCTCTTAGTTGCTTCACCTTTCCTGCTCCTGGCAACTCCATTTGTACTTTGCTGCAAGTGCAAGTGCAGTAAAGGGGATGACGACCCGTTACCCACCTAGAGCAAGGCAAGATGCTGGAACAAGATCCCTGCCTCCAGGAAGCGCGGCTCTGCCCCACCCCACCCCGCTGTTCCCCTCTCACTAAACATCTTTCTTGCCTTATGTGCCCCATTGAGCTTCACAGTGTCACGCTGGATGCCGTGATTTCAGGGACTGACATCAGAACGTTTACCAAGGCCCCAGTTGCAGTCCACTAGGCATGTGGAGGGCAAGGCAGGCGTGGGTAGAGCACATCCCCACAAAATCAGTCTCTGCCAGCCTGACAAGGGAGGTGCTGTAAGAAAAACACTGGACAGTTTTCTCCCTGTGGTATTAGACTAGAAATGTCTAGTAGTAGCTTAAGAGACCTTCTCATACAAAACATTGTCCCGTCTTCTTACTGGCTTCAAGATGATGTGATGTTGTTGAGAGAAGTCTTTTAAGGTTTGCAACTCACTTCACACAGAATCTGATTTATTGACTTGAGAAAAGCACTCTGTTTCTGACAACTATTTTTATTACTAATGGCATTTAGTAAAATCTTTCTAGAAGGCTTTTTTTTTCTTTTTTCAACAAAGTAGTGAAAATCAACAAGGTGCATATAAACCATCCTATGCCTTTCTTGAAATTTGTTTTTAAAAAGTTATAGCTAAATGACTTTTCTGGCTTGGACACTTTTCAGATCTAGAAAGCCTTATGCTTTTATTTTTTTTTTCCTTTCCTTGAAACTTGTTGTAATGACTTTTTGAAAGCTGTAAGTTGTGTATTGTTGTAAACATGATTCCTATATAGTTGCATATCTTTGAAAATACTGATGTGTTTAATGAAATATCTCTATCATTAGTCTACATTTACCTTTTGATTTTTCTCTCTTTAGGGATTGAACTAAGTTTATAGGGCTCATAACTTCTCACCCAGGTACCAGCAACTTTTTTTTTTTCTTTCTTTCTTTTAATTAATATTTTAAAATCATATGTTTTACTTCAAAACAGTTCTATCCCAGTCATTATGGTTTGGCCCCTTGCCTCTATCTCTTCCAGCAGAGTCAGAAGAGCATAGTATCCTTAATCTTCAGAGGGTCGAGACCAAGTACTCTTGGTGGCCTTCTAGATTTTCACTTAAATTTCTTTAAATGATTTAATTATTTTGCAGAAATCACATGTCTTGCATAGTTCCAAGTCCTGTTGCTACCAATTTCCCCCCTGCTGAAAAAGCTTTCTGTTTCATTTAGTTATTTTCATTTGGGGATTTTACCACTTGGTTTTTTACAGGGCTGTGTGTGACTGTTACCATGGCATCAAATTGCACTAATCAATAAGAAAACACAAATTACTCCATCAGTTGACTTGGAAACATGGAGAAAGTATATTCTTTAAAGAGAATTGACTTCAGAATGGCTATAAACCACATGTGCTTTTAAAGATTTGAGAATGGGACTACTAAAAATAACAGAAAGGCAAATGTTTTAGATTCATTATAGTGGTGATATTTTTAACTTATTAAGAGTTCTACAGACCTGACTTTTACCATAGCTATTTGCTCATTGCAAACACAATGTTTTTAAAAGAAAATTGGTTGTTTTTATTTGATTTCTGCATTTGTGTTGCTGTCTCACATCCTAGTTTACCATCCCCATATAGAAATGTCTTCTTTTTTTGTTTCTTAAAGATTTAATAGGTTACAAGAAACAAGAACACCTCACTCTACACCTGTAGTATTAATTTCCTTTATGAAATTGAAGCTATTTAGAAAACTGGTTTGTCAAATCGATGTTCCTTTCAAAAAATGCTCCTTGTAGTTGCCATTTAAAAATCCATTAACTAAAAAAGAACACACCTGAGACTATCTTTCTGGATGAAGCCTGGGCAGTGAAACTCTGTAGTTAGAGATGTTATGTTAAGGTCTAGTGGTATAAAGACTTTTCTAGAGAGGATGCCAAGAAGATGAAGTAAGTGGTCCAGTGAAACCTGGGCTAGAGACCTCAGCCTGTGATTTATGAATTCACCTGTCTAGCCAGTACTCTTTAAAATGCCTATCAAAGATGGCAGCCTGTGACCCTGTTTTCAATGGTGCACAAGACAGGCTTTCACCACATCCTAGTCCATACTGCCTATAATAGCTGCTGCCCATTGCACAATCCATAGAACACCTCTCCTTTGGGATGGGAATCAGAGCCCTTTGGAAGGTTGCATTCTCTGGGCTAGAGCTTAACTTCCTTTATTCTCACAGAGATGGGTGGGCTTTCTAGATTAGAAGAGTCTCTGGCTCAATCATCATTGTGCCTTCACCCCCAGTGTGTTTCACAAGCACTTGGTTTGACCTGGGTAGGGACCACAAAGATTACTAGGCTAAGGGCAAAGAGTCCTTCTTGGCAATCAAAATAGCAAAATAGCATCTACTTGCTCAGAGATTTTGCATTGAGCATGCCCCAGTTTGCTCAGTTTGACTCAGTAATAAGAAAACTATAATAGTTACCAGCAACATCACATTGACATACTCACATACCTGCATTTACTCCCATCAGACACCTTTTCTTTTAGGAAGGAATGCCACCCCCATTTTTCATGGTGATGTAATATTAACCATATGTGATATAAATAGAACATGGGAAGATGGTTCTAGATTTGGATGTTGACCTTGCTGTCACTTCCAGGTAAAACATGGAGAATTCTACATTAATTAGATGGACTTGTTCCTGCAATTCAAAATAGTTTGTCTTAATTGAAAAATGACTTTCATATTAATACTTTGCAAGCTCAAGTATGTTTATGATGGCCTTTAAATCCTGGAGAGTAGAGGGAGAAGACACTTCACCATTGGCCATAGCTTACTATACTGCAGGATTGAGCCATAGAGGGCACAACTGACCTGTAAGTTATCCACATTCCTTTGGTAACAGGCCAATCATGAGGTTTTACTGGTCTTGATGGGTCTCTTGATTTAGCTATGCCATGCAATCTGTGTAGCCCAGCCAGCCAAGCTTTGCAATCCTTACATGAGGCCATGGCCTTCAGAGAAGGAGTCAATGTAGAATTTTACACACCAGAGATTGACTTAAGATCTGAGCATAAATAAAACTTTTGATTATATGAATTGCTTTCCAAACCATTTTTTTTTTTTTTTTTTTTTGCTTCCTCAACTCCCACGGGTAGCTGCAGACTGAGGAACCAACATCTGCCACTTCTGGTGTCTTTAAAAAGTGAAACAAATTCTCTTTATAGCCTATTATTTCATAAAACTGATCTATGACCAAGGCCAATACCTTATTAAAACACAGGGCTCCTGAGGGAAGAGATGATCAGATATCTAAAAATGGCTTCAAGAGGAGCTAATCTTTTCTCATGTATATTACCAAAAAAAAAAAAAAATGTTATTTAACAAATGAGAAGGAAAAAAAATTTCCCTTGATAATCTTTAAAGTTAGGATACTGGAAAGAACCAGGGTGGGCTTTTTGTATATTTCCCAGATTCTCATTTATTAATAAATATATCTATGTATATATATATATTAAAAAATCACAGAAAATCAACAAGGGAAAACATTTTGCATGTATAAAGCTTCATGAAGGTCTCTAAAAGAATACCAAAGCTTGTTTATTCTTTATAATTAACACAAACCCTTATGAAAATAAACAAAATGAAGAGATCATGACTGATGTTGCCAAAAATGCCAAATGGAACAAAGGGGCCTGCATTAAAATACAATTGTGAATGCATTACAACTAGAAGAGCATGCTGTTTTGATATTGAAAACCCCTTGGTCTCCCTCATGCTTTGATTTGTGTAATCCTATCTTCCATGATTCCAGGAGCCTTCAGTTAGAAGTAGGTACATGCCACATGCCTGATGCTTTCTTTTGTACTTTGCTCACTTTACCTGGGGTGTATTTTAATCTTGTATAAAAATATGCATGAATGACTCATGCACATATATACATTATGTATTTGACAAGTGGTGGTAAAAAAACAAAACAAATTTGGTTTGTGTTTTTGAAATGTCAGTACATTTTGTGCCACTAACACTGTGATGTATAAAGGAGCTGTTTGAATGCCTTTTAATGTAGTGTTTTGTATTTTGGAATCATGAAAAAGTTTGATTTGTAATTCTAATACATATTTTAAATGTATTGTGTCTTATGTAGTTTGTCCCCCCTTTAGAAGGAATTTCTTTTAAAAGATATTTTGGCTAGAATACAGGTTACTTTTGTAAATCCTGTTTGGCTTGGTCTTTTGTAGATACTTATTTAGTTGACTACTGGCCTTAAGACTGATGGTTTTACGGGGTTGGAGGTGGAGAGTGCAAAGGGTGGGAAAGGAGAGAGATCATATATCACTGGGAAAGCAGCTTTTGTTTTCTGAGATTTTCTCTCCTAGGAGTGTTCTCAAGTCCAGGATGCCGAAATTATCTGGATCACTGGGTAAGTCAATCCACTTATCCATTCCCTGCCTCTTCCTGATAGTGGCAAACCAGGAGAGCTGCATCCATGCGCATCCTCACATTGGGTACTTTGCCTCCATCCACAAAGACATCTTTGCAAGCTTTTCAGATTTTACTAAATGGTTTCTAGGGAGTATCATTAAAAAAAAAAAATCCATTTATCAGAAAAAAGTAGGATACATATAGATTCTGTTTGTTCAATAAGAAAAATAGTAGATAGGTAGCTGTCATAGACTCCATTCTGATTCATAGTGACCTTCTGTATAACAGAACAAAATGTTGTCCAATCCTGCACCATCCTCACAATTCTTGGCAAGAGAAAAAGTAGTCACTCTAATATTAGAATATTTTACCTTTATTTTCATTCACCTCATTAAATTTTATAAAAGAATGTATACCTAATTCATTAATCTGAAACTAAAGATAAGAACAGCTAAGGGAGACAAACTTGTCTGTCAGTTTGTCCTACTGTGGTAGTGTGTTGCTATGAGCCTTCAGGTATGCCACCAGTCTCAAGTCCAGCAGGATTGCATATGGTGCACATGTTTCAACAGCTTACAGACTGAGACAGAATAGGCCATCCACTTCTCAAAAAATTGGCCAGGAAAAACCTTATAAATAGCAGAGAAATACTGTCTGATACATTACTGTGCAACTTTATGAATAGTCCGGAAACATTGTCCGATAAGTGCAGGACTATAAGCCACTTAGGTCAGAAGGCTCTCAAAATAGGACCAGGAAAGAGCTGCATCATCAGAGTAGAACCAGCCTTAATGATATGGATAAAGTAAAGCTTTTGAGACCTCCATTTCCTGACATGGCATGACTCAAATTGAGGAGAAAGAGCTGCAAGCATCCATTAATAATCAGAACATGGAATGTACGTAGCATGAATCTAGGAAAATTGGAAGTTGTCAAAAATTAAATGGAGCGCATAAAAATTGATATCCTAGGCTGATATCCTGAGCAGAAATGGACTGGTTTTGGCCATTTTGAATCAGACCACCATGTGGTCTGCTATGCCAGGAATGACAATTTAAAGAGGAATGGCACGGTGTTCATCATCACAAAGGATATTTCAAGATCTGTCCTGAAGTCAATGATGTCAGTGATAGGATAATAGCCATACTCCTACAAGGAAGACCAGTTTATATGACTATTGTTCAAATTTATGCACCAACCATCAAAGCCAAAGATGAGGAAATTGAAGATTTTTATCAGTTTCTGCAGTCCGAAATTGACTGAACATGCAATCAGGATGTGTTAATTGTACAAAAGTTGGAAACAAAGAAGAATCACCAGTAGTTTTACAAAATTTGGCCTTGGTGAAATGGTGATATCACATGATAGAATTTTGCAAGATCAATGACTTATTCATTGCTAATACCTTTTTTCAACAACACAAATGGCAGCTATACACAAGGACTTTGCCAGATGGAATACACAGGAATCAGATTGACTACATCTGTGGTAAGAGGTGGTGGAAAAGCTCAGTATCTTCAGCCAAAACAAGGCCAGGAGCTGATTGTGGAACAGACCATCAATTGCTCATATGCAAGTTCAACTTGAAGTTAAAAACAGCTAAAACAAGTCACAAGAGCCAAAATATGATCTTGAATATATCCCTCCTGAATTTAGAGACCATCTAATGAATAGATTTGATGCATTGAACACCAACTGAAAAACAGAAGATTGTGGGATGACATTAAGAACATCGTCCATGAAGAAAGCAAGAGCTCATTAAAAAGATGAGAAAGGAAGAAAAGACCAAAATGGATGACAGAAGAGATGCTAAAACTTGCCCTTGAGTGGAGAGTAGCTAAAGCAAATGGAAGAAATGACAAGATAAAAGACCTGAACAGAAGATTTCAAAGAGCAGCTTGAGCAGACAAAGCCAATTACTATATGAAATGTGCAAAGAATTGGAGTTAGAAAACCAAAAGCAAAGGACACGCCCAGCATTTCTTGAGCTGAAAGAACAGAGGAAAAAATTTAAGCCTCGAGTTGCAATATTGAAAGATTCTTTGGGCAAAATATTGAACGATGCAGGAAGCATCAAAAGAAGATGGAAGGAATACACAGAGTCACTGCACCCAAAAGAACTGGTAGATCTTTATCCATTTCAGGAGGTCCCATATGATCAAGGACCGATGGTACTGAAAGAAGAAGTCGAAGTTGCACTGAAGGAATTGGTTAAGAACAAGGCTCCAGGAATTGATGGAATAGCCACTAAGATATCTCGACAAACGGATGCCCCACTGATGACACTCACTTGGTTATGCCAAGAGATTTGGAAGACAGCTACCTGGCCAACTGACTGGAAGAGATCCATATTTGTACCCATTCCAAAGAAAAGTGATCCCACAGATGGTGGAAATTATCGAACAATATCATTAATATCGTACACACATAAGATCTTGCTGAAGATAATTCAAAAAGGGTTGCAGAAGTATATTGACAGAGAACCTCCAGAGGTGCAAGCTGGATTCAGGAGAGGATGTGGAACAAGGGATATCATAGGTGCTATCAGATAGATCCTGGCTCAAAGCAAAGAATACCAGAAAGATGTTTACTTGTGTTTTATAGACTATGCAAGGGCATTTGATTGTGTAGATCATAACAAATTGTGGATGACATTGAGAAGAATGGGAATTCCAGAACACTTGATTGTGCTCATGAGGAACCTGGAGCTTGAACAGGAGGCTGTTGTTTGAACAGAACAAGGGGACACTGCATGGTTTAAAATCAAGAAGGGAATGTGTCAGGGTTGTATTCTTTTCCCATACTTACTTAATCTGTATGCTGAGCAAATAATCCAAGAAGCTGGACTATATGAAGAATGTGGCATCAAGATAATTAACAACCTGTGAACACTGATGACACAACTTTGCTTGCTGAAAGTGAGGATGACTTGAGGCACTTACTTATGAAGATTGAAGAATACAGTCTGCAGTATGGATTACATGTCAATATAAAAAAAAAAATTAAATCCTCACAAGTGGTCTTATAAGCAGCATCACGATAAATTGAGAAAAGATTGAAGTTGTCAAATACTTCATATTGCTTGGTTCTACAATCTACGCCAATGGAAGCATCAGTCAGGACATTAGAAGACATATAACATTGGGCAAGCTGGCTGCAAGGGACCTCTTTCAAGTGCAAGGAGGAGCAAGGATGTGACCTTGAGGACTAAGGTGTGCCTGGCACAAGCCATGATATTTTTAGTTGTCTCGTATGCATGTGAGAGCTGGACAATGAATAAGGAAGACTGAAGAATAATTGATGCTTTTGAGTTGTGGTGCAGGCAAAGAATGCTGAAAGTACCATGGACTGTTAAAAGAACTCACAGATCTGTCCTGGAGGAAGTGCAGCCAGAATGCTCCTTGGAAGCAAGAATGGCCAGACTTTGTCTCACCTACTTTGGTCCTGTTGTGATAAGGGACCATTCCCTGGAGAAGGACCTCATGCTTAGTAAGGTGAAGGGTAGACGGAAGAAGAGAAGGCCCTCAATGAGATGGATTGACACAGTGGCTGCAACGATGGCTCAAGTATAGCAAAGATTATAGAGCTGGAGCAAGACAGGGCGGTGTTTAGTTCTGCTGTGTGTAGGGTCACTATGAGTCAGACACGATTCGATGGCACCTAACAACAACAACAACAAAGATAAGAAATAGCACTTAGCACTTAGTTACTTGTCCTGTGTGTGTGTGTGTGTTTTTTTTTTTTCCCAAATCCTTAATATCTTACATTGCAGATCAAAGAAGATTTTTTTTTTTTTTTTTTTTAACTATTTATTGCTTATTTATTTGCAGATTCTTGGCAGTGAAACTTCAATATCCCTACTCTCAAAGAGCTCTTAAGCTAAATGGTGAGGCAGATAGATTGATCAGTAATCAATAATGTGTGATAAGTGCTTTGAGGAATGGATTACATAGAAAGAGGACACAGACACAACAAACCAGACCAGGAAGCCAGAGAAACCTGTCCAGAGAATGGAATGTATGTGCTGGTCTTATAACTGAGTAGGAGTTTATCAAGCCAAAAAGATGGGAAGACTGTTCAAGGGAATGGCCGAATCCAAGCAATACAAGTGGTTTGGTCTGACTAGCATATTGGGGATGGCAAATTGCTCAAGTGTCTGATCTAGGGGATAACATGATTTTAAGCTAAGGAATTTGACATTCATTCTAAAGGCTGTGGGGAGCACAGTCCATGGGTGGATAATCTTGTCAAAGTGAAGCCAAACAGACAATGCAGAAAATTAAAAACAAAAAACAACATTGACTATAGTTCAGTTGTTTAATGCTGTTGTCCATCATGGAGATTTGGGAACTCTTGTTGCTGAAAACCAAACCAAACTCACTGTCATCAAGTCAGATGTGACTCATAGCACTCCTCCTTGAGTTTCCAAGGTGTTATCTCTATGGAAGTAGATTGCCCAATCTTCCTTCTGAGGAGTGGCTGGTGGGTTTGAACCACCAGCATCTGGTTAGCAGTGAAATGCCTTAGGCACTATGCCATCAGTTGATTCAAATTCATAGTGACTCTATAAGACAGGGTAGATTTTCCCCATAAGCCTTTCAAGGTTATAATCTTCATGGAAGCAATCTGCCACATTTTTCTCCTGCACAGCAGCTGGTGAGTTTGAACCACTGACCTTCTGGCTATCAGCTGAGCATTTTAATCTTTGCATCATCAGGAATCCTGAAGCCCTCTATATAGCCTGGAAATAGTTCTTCCCAAACTGGTTTGGAATTCAATTCTTTGAGCTAAATTGGGAATAGATTCAAAGGACCCTGAAGAGAAACCATGACTTTTAAGCAAAATAAACCTGTGGTGCAGTGCCTAAGGAATTTGACTGCTAATCAGAAGTTTGGTTAAGTTCAAACACACCACCCTCTCCGGGGAGGGAATCTTAAGGCCAACTACTTCCCTAAAGATTTACTGCCTCAGAAACCCAATGGGGGTTGCCATGAGTCAGAATAGACTTGATGGCAATGGGTTTGGTTATGTTTACATATGTTTATAAATTCTATTTGTGCAGCCACTTACCAACATTAAAGACTCTTAGAGGAATCCATATGACAAGGTAAGGATAGTACTGACTGATAGAATGTGAATGTGTGAGAGGTTATTCTGAAAGTTGACCTCATTGTTTGCAGGCATTACTCAGGGGAGAATATAACTGGTGATGTGGCCAAACCAAGAGAATGTTAAACACTCATTGCAACTAGCTCAGTCTAAACCATTGAGTGATTCAGCCATTTAAAAATAACAATCACTGCTCACTACTTGCTTTTCACAACTTGCTCTTCCTTTTCTAATATCACTCAGCATATGCATTTTAGGAATGGAGCCAGCGTGGAGTAGAAATAGCATGATAGAATATGGTCAATGAGGTCAAAGCAGCCTGGATTCAAGTCCCAAGAGGGTGATTTCTTGTGCATATTGGGATACTGGGAGTATCTGTTTCTTCATTTGAATGTGAGGATAAAAATAGCCCCTCCTGATAGGATCATTCTAAAGACCAATGAGGAAGTACGAGTAAAACATATAATGTAAGGTAAAGTGCTGTTTTGCCAAGAATGAATTTCAACTATGAAAGTGTACGATAGTTCCCAAAAAAAGATGCACTCACCTCCTCCAACTCCCAAACTGACTGCTTCTTCTATACTGCTGTCATTCTAGGAGATCCTAGAACACTGAGAGGTTCTAATCATTTTCCCTCTGACAGCACAGTACATGCTGCTCAGAAATGCTCGTGATTTATTCTGTTGAACATTATCTTAATGAAAAGGTAAATGAAGTAAAATTATCCATAAAGGAAATCTTAGTATGAGTCATTCGTTTGTTCCCCTGAGCAATCATCTGGGTTTTGTGTAATGTCATTTATTTGCTCATTAGTTTCTTTCATAATAAGAGTTATGCTTTGCTCTAGCATCCACGCGCTCACTTAGAAAATCCATTCAGAATCACATAGCACTTCGTACTGCACAGGAAAGATCCAGCAGGAAATAGTAGTCTTTTCTCATTTCTCAGCTTATTGAAACTTCTATAAAAGGATGAAAAATTAAAAGGGAATACATTACAAAAGCATCTGACAGATGGACTACTTGTAGGAAATCAGCATTATAAATAGGAGGTTTTCGTATTTGTATCATCAACTTCTATCATTGTCTGACACACAGTAGGGACTTAATAGCTATAGTTAAACAAAGGAATTAACTTCTGCTGGCAAGTGTTTGTGTGTGAGAGTGTATGTTTGCAGGGAAGAGAGGTGGAGGTATCAGTTACTCAAGGTATTTTGGTTAAAAAACAGCTATTAAATTTGAGCTGGAGGTGTATAAACAGTCTAGAAAGTCTCCCCTTAGGGTATAAAAAATCACTACTTTGAATTGAGAAACTACTATGAGACAGACACTTTGCCTACTGTTTTACCTGGCTTATTGTAAATGCCCACAAACCTTCAAGATCTCTTATTATCTCCATACCACAGTGAGAAAACAGATGACCAGAGAGGCTAATTTGCCAGAAGTAACATAAACTGTAAGTGGCAGAGTCAGGAATACAGGTCTATCTTAGTGAAGCAATAAGTTATTTTTGTTTTGTTTTGTTTTTCCTATTATACTGTTATCTGTGGCAGTAATTTTTTTTTTTTTTTTTTTAATTATACTGTTATTCCTGCCCTTCCTTTCCTGTTTCATCTTACTATCTCACAAGGGGACATCCCTCCACACAATATTCTCAACCTTCCCTATGTTCTTGGCCAGAATTTAAACTCTATTTGAAAATAATATCATAGGTGAGTATAAAAGATCCTTGTCCAACCCATTTTTAAGCCCAATGAATGAATGAATGAATGAGAAAAATGGCCCCAGGAAATATGGAGGAGAAATTACTTGAAGGCACGCATACCATCTTGAATGCTTTCATATACAAAAGACAAAGTTCCCCACCCCTTAATTATCACATAGTGAACTTTCAGGTGTGTCTGAATCACCATCAGGCTGAAGATGGTGCCCATTACAGGAAAAAAAAAAAAAAAAAAAAAAACACTACTTTCTACAATAATATTCTGTTCAGGGAAGAAACTTTGGTTCTCTTAGCAATGTGAAAGAAAATAATGTTATTGTCATAATTCTTCACTTTATAGGTGAGGAAAACTAAAGTTCAGAATCATTAAGAGTCTTGCAAAATAACAAATAACTAGTGGAGGCCATGGAGCTAACCACTCAAACCCATGTTTTGGAGGAAAAAAACAAAGGACTTAAACAAGAAACCCAACAGCCACACTAAACTTAAGGACTATCTAATGGTGCCCAGAAGAGCCTTCCTTCCAAAAGTGTTTTATAGAGGATGGAATAGGGCAGCCTTGCTTGGAATTTGAGGATTAGCAAATGCGTAAGGACTTTGAAACTGTGTTTCTGTGACAGTAAGGTATTTCACCGGAAATGATCACCTTGGAAATTGCAGCTCACCGACATCTGATATAGAATGAAAGGGATGTTTTCATATGATGTAGATGAAACAACCTCACCCTCAAATTCATCACACAATAAATTTGAAGAGCTAGGACAAATTGAAATCCACAGAAAGAAATGATGACAAGTGTACTCACTCAGTTCTGGAAAAGAGGTTCACCTTAACCTAAAGTCAACTATAAATACAAGGATGATAGCTAAAACACAGCTCTTTTGGATACTACTGACTATTCATTATATGCCCACTATGCAGAGACTTATGACAAGCAAATATGCCAACAGACACAAAGCTTTCCTATTCTCTTTTTATAGCCTTCATGGGGCTCAAGATCTACTGAGATTTACAAAGTATAGTACACAGTCCTATATAAGAGTCATATAGTATACAGTTCTAATATGAGAGGAATATGTAAGGCCTTATGATATCACAGAAGAGGAATGATTAACTGGACTCAGAGGGAACCATTTGGTCTGGAAAAGCTTCACCAACAAGGTCCTAGTAATTGAGTGTTGAAGGATGAATAAGTACCTTGTTAGTCTGAGAGAGTGAGGGACTGGCTTTCTAGGAAGAGACTGATAAAGAGATACAAAGAACAGAAGTGTGGAAGTGTAGAATTTTCAAGCAAAATGTATGTAGTGTCTGAACATAATTGTTACTCAATTAATATACATATTTTTTCTTTTTAAAATTTGGAAGTCTAGCTTACTTAATGAGAAGTGTATTTCTTCAAACAAATGCTGCAAATGCTAATTTCTATTCTTATTTTCCTTAATTCTTTTGTGACCATCCTTTTTTGGAGGAAATTATGGATCTAGCTTTTTTTTTTTACATTTTTTTAATTTATTTTTTATTTATTTTTAGGGCTTGTTTTATATTCAAAGTCACATGTACATTTAGTTTCATTCCTGAAACTGTCAATTAATATTTTTTGATTGAATAAGAAAATAAATTGTTCATATAGTTGAAATACAGGGGAAGAGGGAAAATTAGGAAGATGTAAATCTTTGATCAATGATAAGAGCATTAGTGAGAAATGGCACATTAAGTCACAGAACTTCCCTTTCAGAAGAGAGAACTTATAGAGCTTTTGGTTATAGATTCCTACTGGCACACAAGACTGAAAAATGACTCCCCCGTGATCCACAAAGGGTGTAAAGGACAAAAACCCAACTGCACTCAGATACTTGAGGAGAAGTTTTCAGTGAAAAGACAATTTTAGTTAGAGCTGAATCTATTTCGATATTCTGAACAACTCCTAATACATTGTTGGTGCACAATGAATGTTAAATAATAATTTAATGTTTTTATTAATGACAAAGGAGCAATCAGTATGTTAATGAAACTTGCAGATGATACTAAACTGGGAGTTATTACAAACACCAATTAGGAAAAGCAGACAATGAAAAGGACAAAAAAGAGGGAAAGTTACAACAAAGCAAACTTCTGCTTTGCAAAATACAAGCAAATGCACCTGCAAAAAAAAAAAATGCACACTGTGAGGGAAACCTAGAAGGCAAAGCTGAACCCATTCTAGAAGAGAAAGCAGTTCTAATGCAAATGGGTGTTAGAAATGCCAGGGATGGAGAGTGTGTGATAGAAAATGGTAATAAGGAAAAGTATAATCCTATTTTCCTAGTTGAAAATGCACTTAATAATTGTTGCCTCGTTTTGATTGCACTTTAGAAGCTAGGTGTTACTTGAGCTAGATGCTTTGTCTTCTCTTGAGGATGATAATTCACCAGCGATCCTCTGATCCTCTGTCCATCCTCATCATATCTATGGCCTTAATCCAGGTCCTCTTTATTGGTCTCATGGACTTTTGTGTGGATGCTGAGCTTTTCCTTCTTGTTTCCAATCTCCTCCGCTTCCACCATATTGTCGTTAGAATTTTATCTTCTTCCGTCTTGTGAGACTTCTGTTAAAAAGATTAGACCCCATTACTTTGGTGATAAATCAAATTCTTCTCCTTGGTCTATAAGATCCTTCATCATCTAACTTCATCTTCCTTTCTAGAATTTCTCCCCACATCATCCCCAGCTCAATGGGGCACATGTATCAACTAACTTTTCTCTGGTAGGAGTGATTTGAGGTCTCCTCTAGATGAAAGACCCACTATATCCATGGGAGCCATGTCTCCTCAGAAGGGACTAAGGGTGGAACGTAGAGAGGGAAAGCAACTTCAAGCACCTCCATAATACCTTCCAGAAGCATTCATGCTGTTGTTGTTGATAGGTGCCATTGAGTCATTTCTGAGTCATAGCAGCCCTTTGCACAGCAGAATGAAACACCACTCGATCCCACACCAGCTCCATGATCCCTGTTATACTTGAGCCCATCATCACGGCCATCGTGTCAATCCATCTCATTGAAGGCCTTCCCCTGTTTTGTCGACCCTTCACCTTACCAAGCATGACATCCTTCTCCAGGAAATGGTCCCTTCTCACAATATGACCAAAGTAGGTGAGACTAAGTCTGGCCATTCTTGCTTCCAAGGATCATTTCGGGTGCATTCCTCCAGGACAGATCTGTAAGTTCTTTTAGCAATCTATAGTACTTTCAGTATTCTTTGCCAGCACCCCAACTCAAAAGCTTCAACTCTTCTTCGGTCTTCCTTATTCATTGTCTAGCTCTCACATGCATACGAGGCAAGTGAAAATATCATGGCTTCTGTCAGGTGTACCTTAGTCCTCAAGGAGACATCTTTGCTTCTCAGCACTTGAAAGAGGTCCTTTGTAGCTGATTTGCCCAATGCTATATGTTGTCTAATGTCCTGATTGCTGTTTCCCTTGACGTCAATTGTAGAAGCAAGCAATGTGAATTCTTTGACAATCTCAATCTTTTCTCCATTTATCATGATGCTGTTTATAGGTCCATTTGTGAGGATTTTAGTCTTCTTTATATTGAGATGAAATCCATACTGCAGACTGTATTCTTCAATCTTCATCAGTAAGTGCCTCAAGTCATCCTCACTTTCAACAAACAAAGTTGTGTCGTCAGCATATCGCAGGTTGTTAGTGATTCTTCCTCCAATCCTGATGCCACGTTTTTCTTCATATAGTCCAGCTTCTTGGATTATTTTGCTCAGCATATAGATTGAATAAGTATGGGGAAAGGATACAACCCTGACACACTCCCTTCTTGATTTTAAACCATGCAGTGTTCCCTTGTTCTGTTAGAACAACAGCCTCCTGGTCTATGTACAGATTCCTCATGAGTACAATTAAGTGTTCTGGAATTCCCATTCTTCTCAATGTTATTCACAATTTGTTATGATCCACACAATCAAATGCCTTTCCATAGTCAATAAAACACAACTAATCATCTTTCTGGTATTCTTTGCCTTGAGCCAAGATCCATCTGACAGCAGGTTTGATATCCCTTGTTCCATGTCCTCTTCTGAATCCAGCTTGCACCTCTGGAAAAGCATTCATGCTATTGTTCCTAATATTCTGCAAATAAAAAAAAAAATTCTTCTCTTCCTCTTTTCCATCTTAGAAATTTAACTTCTTTTCCTACAAGCCTCAGCTCAATGTCCTGCCATCCACAAAGCCTCTGTGTCCTCCACATGGGATCAGTTGTTTTTTTGTTTGTGCTCCTATGAAATTCTGTTGTATCTGCCATTTCACCATTTTTTCTTCATTTTATTTTGTATTTTCTCTCCTCCTCTAAGTGCCAGATCCTTATGGAGATGTGTGGCTCTTTCTTTGAAACTACTGTGCTTTTTTGATGCAGTTGTGTGCCAATTGCCATTTGAATGAGTGAATAACTATGGTAGGTTGGCCTGCAACAAGGACCCTGGTAGTATCATGATAATGTGTTTTCAAGCTAGCAAAATTCCAGCTGGGGCAGAATGAAAAAAAAAAGTCATTGAGGATTTAATTGTTATTTCTAATAAAAATTTTGGGGGAAGAAGGAAAACTGTTATATAGTCAGATGTGTCCCAGGATCCTTTTTCAGCTTTCCTGCACCTGAGAACACTCTCAGGAATGAGACTGTGTGTGCATGTGTAGACATGTGTGTGTGTGTCAGTGTGTTTGTGTGCATGTGTGTGTTTGATATAAACATGTTTACATAAATATGGGAACCAGGACATATTTGCACAGATAAAATTTCAGTGTTGTTTAGGATAAATATTGGGCAATTACCTACATGACCATTATAGGAATGGATAAAAAAGACTGTAGGACTAAGCATTATCATAATAAACAAACAAAAGACTAAAGTTGTCAAGAATTTCATATTACTTGAATCCATAATCAATGCTTATGGAAGCGGCAGTCAAAAAAGCAAGTGATTCATTGCATTGGTTAAAGTACTGAAAAATGTCACTTTGAAAATTAAGATGTGCCAAACCTAAGCCGTGGTATTTTCAATTGCCTCATATGCGTCCAAAGAATAAGGATGATTGAAGAAGCAATGCCTTGAATTGCGATTCAAGAATTGACACAGAATATTGAATACACCACAAAATTCAAAAAAAAAAAAAACTAAGTTGGAAGAAGTATAGCCAGAATGCTCCTTAGAAGTCACAATGGTGAGACTTCATCTTGTGTGCTTTGGACATGTAATCAGGAGGGACCAGTATCTGGAGAACATTATACTTGGTAAAGTAGAAGATCAGAAAAAAAAGAGAAAACCTTCAACTAGATGTCTTGACACAGGGCTAGAACAATGGGCTCAAACATAGCAGCTACTGTGAGAATGCTACAGGACCCAGCAGTGTTTTGCTCTATTGCACATATGGTCTTTATGAGTTGGAATTGACTTGACAACAACTAACAGCAGCTTTGACACCCATATCATTGAGTGAAAATCAAAGCACAGAATGGTATGCACAGCAGAATACAATTTAAGTAAATACAAACTTTTTTGGGTTTATTGGAAAATACTTGGTTAAAGTTTCACAAACTGGATTGGACTTACAACAAATTCATGTTAATGGTTACTTCCTAGAAAAGAGAGGAGAGACAGAGTTACGGAAGTAAGAAGATTGGTTTTAGGAAATGGCCTATGGATTTATCAGCTTTAGCTTTAATGTTTTATTTCATGCACTAAAAAATAAACCTGAGCTATAAATTATTAAGTTGTTATTTTTTTAGGTCAGGTTGATAGGAGCATTAAAAAAACAAAACAAAACAAAAAAACCTTACTGCTGTCAAGTTGGATCTGACTCATAGCAACTCCTCCTTGGGTTTCCAAGGCAGTATCTTTACAAAAGTAGATTGCCCAATCTTCCTTCTGAGGAGTGGCTGGTGGGTTTGAACCACCAGCCTTCTGGTTAGCAGTCAAATACTTTAGGCACTACACCAGCAGAGCTCCCTGAATGGAGTGTGATTGTGTCTTATATAATCCTTTTCACTTTTTTGTATATTTAGTATACCAAAAATTAAATTTTGAACCTTATAATACTCCTTAATGTTTTTATAAATCCAACCATATTAAAATACACCCAAGACATTATTTCTCTAGCATAATTCCAAGGGAATGAAGAACTTTCCTTTAATGGTTAAGCATATTCTTATCTTCTTAATTGGACTTTCAGGGAGAAGTCTTATCACATTGTATACCAACATTTCAGATAAGCACTGATTTATAAGAGAGTAATTAAAGGAAGAATTACTGGAATCACAGTACTAGAAGGACCCCTCAAAGATATTTAATTCAATTCTTATATTTTATAATTGAGGAGAGTAAAGTTCAGAGAGGCAGAATGCCTTACTCACAGTCCACAACTAGTTCTCAGCAGAACTAGAACTAAAATGGAAGTACCATGCAGACCAATGCAAATGTATTGAGTCTTTGCCCTCAACTCCATCACACTCTAAATGGAAAGGTGAGCATGTGAACAACAAAACTCCCTGGAAGCACATGAGCAGAGGAGGAACAGCAACCTCTATTAGGGAAATCAGAGCAAACCTCCCAGAGGCGAAAAAAATTGCATGAATTGTAGTGGAGAGTGCAGGAGTTCTCAGCACAGACAACGTGGGAAATATTTTGGTGGACAAAACCATGTGGGCAAATCACAGTACCAATGTGAGAGCTCAGCTTTCCTGAGGAGCATAGCTTAGTTCAGGTGGGCAGGGCAGGAGGTTAAGGTGAGTATTGGAAAGAAACGGAGGAAGATAATTAGGTTTAAGCCAGGCTGGAAGATTTGGGGGTAAAATTGGTAGAGACATGATAAAATGTGTGCTTTGTATAGACCATGATAGCTTCAGATTGAGGAACTTGGAAGAGAAAGGAAAGAAAGTCTAGAGATGAGTGAGCAAAACACTGAAACAGTGTACATAAAAGGAATGGGAGTCTATATCCAGGTTGGAAGCTGTGGAAATAGAAAGTAGCTAATCTGTAAGATTAAACCAAAAACCAACCAAATCCACTGCCATCAAATCTATTCCAAATTGTAGTGACTCTATGGGACAGAGTAGAATTGCCCTATATCACACAGTGGAATTACTTTATGGAAGCAGGGTAATTCACTTTTCTCCTGCAGAGTAGCTGGTGGGTTCGAACCACCAATTTTTTGGTTACCAGCCAAATGCCTTGGCCACTGTACCACTTACAGCTCCTTATCAGTAAGATTAGCAAAGGTTAAATTGAAGAGGTTTGTTGGTTTAGCAATTTGGTCAAATTACTCTTTAAACTGGTCACCTTGTCAGGGGTGTGAGAGTGACAGTGGATGTTTGGGCCCTTTGGGTTCTTGGAGTTTGTTATGGCAGTTTGTTTCCAGGAGAAAAGTCTGCCAGGAGAATTTCTTGGTTGACCATACCTGTTTAGCTACTTTCAACACCACAAGATCTTCTGGCTAACTATTCACCTGTAAGAGAATTATTAAAATGTGAAGTTTTAGGAAAGATTCAATGACATGCTCACCTCCATGTGGTCAGTCCTTACCAATATTCTCCTTTCCATTAATTCTGCTGTGATAGACTGGGTTCTCTAGAGAAACAAAACCAGTACAGCTTACAGAGAGAGAGAGAGAAGAAAAGAAATTTATCTTAGGAAAATGGCTCACACACTTATAGAAGCTGGCAAGTCCCAAGTTCTTGGATCAAATGTCAAGCTGGAGGTTTTTCCCAACTCACACAGCTGCAGGGGCTGATGAGTTCAGGGTAGGCAGACAGTATACTGGCTGTTGACTCCAATGAATGACAAATCCAAGATCTCCAGGCCAAATGGTGGAGGTTCTCTCATGGACTGTTGTAGGCAGCACAACAGAATCCTGATCCACAGAAGAGTGTCTCTTCCCAGCATGTCCATAAATATACTGGAAGCAGGCCACACCCCTAGGGAAACTCTCTTTCAACATATTGGCTGTTCAAAACATATGTATCTGATCCCATCATGGGAATAACCCACATCACAACTGCTTACCACATAGAATTGTGATCCAACCAAGTTGACACACAGCTCCAACTATCATAGTCTACCCCTTTTCAACTTGGCAGTTGTACACATCTTCTTAACCATATATAATCTCTAAATAAGGACAATTATAATGTCGTATTTGCACCTAACATGAAACACTAACATGCGTACAATCGAAATGCATTAACCTTATTTACATGTCACAGTTCATAACAGAAGGAAACAAAAATATTTGATGCACATATACAATGAAGAAATATAAATAATAATCACAGTCCTTGTTTCTGTAACTGGTCACATGGTCGTAGCTGATATTCTGAACTACCTTCTTCTACCACCCATTCTGTATTTCCCTTGCCTTCAGCAAGCAGCTCAGCTGGTTGTGGTTCTTTGCCTGGTGGGGTGACCCAAACCTTCATTCCTGAAGGGTCTAGGCCATTAGCACACATACCAAAATTGTAATTTTCCATTGACTTTAATCACAGGGCATGGTAGTACTAAGAGACATCCTAAAGAATCTGCTGTGTTCCAGATATATTCTTCTTTACCTCCATTATGTAAAGCCAACCCAATTTCCCCTTAGTAATCAGGATCTATCACACTAGATAGTACAGTAATGCCCTTCTTTGTCTGTTGATCCCGAGGGATGAAGAAACCAAAATGGCTGGATGGCATTCTTAATTTCCAGATCAATGCAATCACTATTGTGCCTCCAGGTGGGTGTGTTCCTCCCTTTGGGACTAAGATCTCCAGACCCGCAGAGCATAGGGTAGCAGGAACAGGAAGCAAAACTATTTTGAGTGGGACATTATGGGTAATAGTGAATGGTATCACTCCAGTTGGCACCCCTTGGTTCCTGGACCCATAAATCCTGGCTATTGGAGAAACAGCACTGTATATTGGATGCTGGTTTAGAACATACACAGTCTCCTGGAGAACACTGCCCCAACCATTCAAGGTATTGCCACCTAGCTGGCGCCATACTTGTGTTTTCAGTAGGACATTTCATCATTCTATCAAGCTAGCTGCTTCAGGATGATGGGGAACATGGTAAGACCAGTGAATTCCATGAGCATAGGCCCATTGCCTCACTTAATTTGTTGTGAAGTGAGTCCCTTGATCTAAAGCAATGCTGTGTGGGATACCATGACGGCAGATAAGGCATTCTGTAAGTTCACAGA
>NW_006921612.1:12644884-12647722 GCF_000298275.1 Orycteropus afer afer | reverse complement strand
ACACCACAAGATCTTCTGGCTAACTATTCACCTGTAAGAGAATTATTAAAATGTGAAGTTTTAGGAAAGATTCAATGACATGCTCACCTCCATGTGGTCAGTCCTTACCAATATTCTCCTTTCCATTAATTCTGCTGTGATAGACTGGGTTCTCTAGAGAAACAAAACCAGTACAGCTTACAGAGAGAGAGAGAGAAGAAAAGAAATTTATCTTAGGAAAATGGCTCACACACTTATAGAAGCTGGCAAGTCCCAAGTTCTTGGATCAAATGTCAAGCTGGAGGTTTTTCCCAACTCACACAGCTGCAGGGGCTGATGAGTTCAGGGTAGGCAGACAGTATACTGGCTGTTGACTCCAATGAATGACAAATCCAAGATCTCCAGGCCAAATGGTGGAGGTTCTCTCATGGACTGTTGTAGGCAGCACAACAGAATCCTGATCCACAGAAGAGTGTCTCTTCCCAGCATGTCCATAAATATACTGGAAGCAGGCCACACCCCTAGGGAAACTCTCTTTCAACATATTGGCTGTTCAAAACATATGTATCTGATCCCATCATGGGAATAACCCACATCACAACTGCTTACCACATAGAATTGTGATCCAACCAAGTTGACACACAGCTCCAACTATCATAGTCTACCCCTTTTCAACTTGGCAGTTGTACACATCTTCTTAACCATATATAATCTCTAAATAAGGACAATTATAATGTCGTATTTGCACCTAACATGAAACACTAACATGCGTACAATCGAAATGCATTAACCTTATTTACATGTCACAGTTCATAACAGAAGGAAACAAAAATATTTGATGCACATATACAATGAAGAAATATAAATAATAATCACAGTCCTTGTTTCTGTAACTGGTCACATGGTCGTAGCTGATATTCTGAACTACCTTCTTCTACCACCCATTCTGTATTTCCCTTGCCTTCAGCAAGCAGCTCAGCTGGTTGTGGTTCTTTGCCTGGTGGGGTGACCCAAACCTTCATTCCTGAAGGGTCTAGGCCATTAGCACACATACCAAAATTGTAATTTTCCATTGACTTTAATCACAGGGCATGGTAGTACTAAGAGACATCCTAAAGAATCTGCTGTGTTCCAGATATATTCTTCTTTACCTCCATTATGTAAAGCCAACCCAATTTCCCCTTAGTAATCAGGATCTATCACACTAGATAGTACAGTAATGCCCTTCTTTGTCTGTTGATCCCGAGGGATGAAGAAACCAAAATGGCTGGATGGCATTCTTAATTTCCAGATCAATGCAATCACTATTGTGCCTCCAGGTGGGTGTGTTCCTCCCTTTGGGACTAAGATCTCCAGACCCGCAGAGCATAGGGTAGCAGGAACAGGAAGCAAAACTATTTTGAGTGGGACATTATGGGTAATAGTGAATGGTATCACTCCAGTTGGCACCCCTTGGTTCCTGGACCCATAAATCCTGGCTATTGGAGAAACAGCACTGTATATTGGATGCTGGTTTAGAACATACACAGTCTCCTGGAGAACACTGCCCCAACCATTCAAGGTATTGCCACCTAGCTGGCGCCATACTTGTGTTTTCAGTAGGACATTTCATCATTCTATCAAGCTAGCTGCTTCAGGATGATGGGGAACATGGTAAGACCAGTGAATTCCATGAGCATAGGCCCATTGCCTCACTTAATTTGTTGTGAAGTGAGTCCCTTGATCTAAAGCAATGCTGTGTGGGATACCATGACGGCAGATAAGGCATTCTGTAAGTTCACAGATGGTAGTTTTGTCAGAAGCATTGCATGCAGGGAAGGTGTATCCATATCCAGAAAAAGTATCTATTCCAGTAAGAACAAAACACTGTCATTTTCATGATAGAAGTGGTCCAATGTAATCGACCTGCCACCAGATATACCAATGATCACCCCGAGGACTGGTTCCATATCATGGACTCAGTGTTGCTCTCTCCTGCTGGCAGATTTGGGCACTTAGCAGTGGTGGTAGCCAAATCATCCTTGGTAAGTGGAAGTCCATGTTGCTGAGCCCATACATAACTTCCATCCCTGCCACCATGGCCACTTTGTTCATGAGCCCATTGAGCAATGACAGGAGTTACTGGGGAAAAAGGATGGCTGGTTTCCACTGAACGTGTCTTCCTATCCACCTGATTGTTAAAGTCCTCCTCTGCTGAGGTCAACTTTTGGTGGGCATTCACATGAGACACAAATATCTTTACTCCTTTGGCACATTCAGAGAGATCTATCCACATACCTCTTCCCCATACATCCTTATCACCAATCTTCCAATCATGTTCCTTCCAAATCCCAGACCATCTAGCCAAGCCATTAGACACAGCCCATGAATCTTATACAATCATACATCTTGCCATTTCTTATTCCATGCAAAATGAACAGCCATATGCATGGCACAAAGTTCTGCCCATTGGGAGGATTTCCCTTCACCACGGTCCTTCAAGGAAGTCCCAAAAAGGGGCTGCAGTGTTGCTGCTGTCCACTTTGGAGTGGTGCCTGCATATCATGCAGAATCATCTGTAACCCAGGCACAAGTTTTCTCTTCCTCTGTCAACTGATCATAAGGAGCTTCCCATGAATCCATAGGAGCAGACTGGGAGAGGGAAGGTAATGTGACTGAAGTGCAGAGCATAGGCATTTGGGCCATTTACTCTTGCAACTTACTTGTGCCTTCAGGTCCTGCTTGAACCCGATCTCTGATATACCACTTCCATTTAATGATGGAGTGCTGCTGTGTAAGTCCAACTTTATGACTCTGTGGGTCGGACAACACCCAGTTCATGATGGGCAGCTCAGGCCTCATGGTGACTTGGTGGCCCAT
>NW_006921612.1:12633044-12642984 GCF_000298275.1 Orycteropus afer afer | reverse complement strand
CTTTCATCCTGATGCTGAAACAAGATAAACAAAATTCCTGATTATCTTGGGCAAGGAAACCAAGCACAATGGTGTTGTTGAAAATCAATCATTTTTGTTTTTCCCATGATGCTTCACCCCAAATAAGACTTAATACTTAGAACCTAACATGTGAAGCCATTGTCCTTAGCATTTTCTAATGCTAAATATAATAATACAAAGAATATTAGAAGTAGGCATTATTTTATGCCTAAACAGGAAACTAAGTCACAGTGAGTTAACTTGCCTATGGTCAAAAGATAGAAATGTATGGATTCAAAGTTTGAACACAGATCCTATAACTCTATAATTGAGAGTGCCCTCCACTGCATATTTAAAATCTTTACGAAATCATCACACATCCTCTCCCTCACCTCTCACACACAGGCTTTCACTAACTTCTTCCAATTCTGTCCCCTAGATATCTCTCAAAATTATTTACATATTTTAACATTCACAATCCAGAAGTATAACCAAAGCCAACACTCTTTCCTGGACCACTACACAGGATATTCTCTTCCTCCAGTAGGTACAATTTATTGAGTCTTTACCAGACAGCAAATTCCCAGTTCCCAGTCCAATAATTCTAAGTTGATTCTCAGGAACTGAATTCAAAATTCCTGGTCCATTCTCATCAATGGTGAATGGAATTCACTAAAACCACACAAGTAGCAAAAGTATGTGATTTCATCCAGGTGAGTGTCTCTGGAACTATCCACACAGTCTTTCTCTATATCCTTTATTTCATGAGCTGGGTTTCTATACTTTGATATCAGAAAAACACACATGTTCTGTCACCTGGTGAAATATAATGAAAGTCTTTACAGAGTCTCTATCTACCCTATTAACTAGTCTGGAGCCTGAATGGACAACTGTGCGACTAAAGGTTTGGAGAGTGTTGAGGATAAAATTGGAAACTTTACTTCTTCCACCTAGCACCAGTGCCATAATTCTATTGTAATCTATAAATCATATGATGATTTTGGTTTTATGGTTAACTTTGTTTCTTCATATGTTTGCTTTCCTCAAAAGTGGGCAGCTGGTAAAATGTACTCACCTGGTAAAGGAGCGTCTCATGATAGCTGTTCTGATCTTAGACATACTTACTGCCAGTGCTCCCTGGGGGCATCTCCATGCCAGATTGAGTTTTCTTCACATTACCCACTTTTACATATATCTCATGATTGTGTTCCCTATATGCCTTCCTGACTACCTTCCCATTCCTCTCTCTTTTTCCCACCTTGTCATTTACTTCTCAGCCATTTCATACTTCCCTCAGTATCTCAGGCCATCTCTCCCTTCCTTAACTTATTATACTGTGTCAAATTCACTTCTTATAACATAAGTTAGCCATATGCCAACTGCCTCTCTTCAACCACAATTACTTTCCATGTTAGGATATCTTGTCTCTTAAATATCTTATAGGTTATTCCACTTCTGAATCTTGAAGCTCTGATCCAATGTCAGTTTTCACTTTCCAATGTTTTCTCAGCAGAACTTCCTGCTGCACCCCTCAAGCTGTCTCTACTGTTAAAGAATTACCATTACACATTTTGTTTACTGTCCTCGAGACCAACATGTAATTTAAATTCCATAGCTTTCATACTTTATTGTGGTCCTCTCTTCCCTTGCTTCAATACATATTATTTTGCACATCTTATTATGCCTTCCTGGTTTGCAGTTCTCATGTATCTACATCCATTGCAGTCAGAAGCACATTGCATGCAGGACTATATTAAACTTGCATACCCAGATCTCCCTGACAATCTGTTTGCCTGGCATAGCACTCTGGCAACTTCACCTTGGAGATCCTCATTCTGTGGAGTCTTCATCTGCTAAGATCCCTGACATTCCCTGCCTGGGACTGCTGAATCTGACCCCTGGGAGCTCCCACCCATCTGTTTATTGAAGAAATTGCTCATACACCAACTGGAGGTGAGAAGGGATGCTTATGGAAAGTATGATAACAGCTTTGGTAGTGGCAAAAGAGATGTTTTAAACCATCACGTTCTGTCTTTGTGTCACACAGAATTTCTGCATTGCTTTTCGGAGAGATTTCCATAGTGAATTGTATCTATTTATAATAGACTATGATTTATTTGATGACAGACCTGTTTTTCTCTTTATTTATCTAGCCCCAGCTGTAGCACACTAACTAATGCATACCCAAGGCTCAATAAATATTTGCTGACTGAATGCTCTGTGGTTCATTCTAGAAGGAAGACTTAGGGATAGCTTAATGAAGAAGGATTGTCTAATCTGTGGGAGCAGAAATTTGTGAACCATTGTCTGGAGTGTAAAGGGACGGTAGAGTGTCAGGGTGTCAGAAGGCCTGTGATAAAATCCTTCTTTACTCAGTAGATGGGTGAACTTGAACAAGTGTTTCTCAAGTTTATTTTTAATCGAATAGTGAAAAGTAAACCCTCTTCTGATGTAACTATTCAATGGTAAAAACAATGGGCAGAGAAGTTGCTACTTGCCTTTCATATGTAAGTATGAGAGGTGTTTCAGTCATCCTTTGGAAATTAGAATAAAGATTTTAACAGTACCTAACAATTTTGAAATTTTCAAATTCTGGTTGCCATTAATCAATTTGAATACACTTCAGAGTGCCCTACCAGCATTGTAGTAAACACTTAAAGTGCATAGATAGGAAGAGGAAAAAGAAAGAATAAAGCAGTGCATTTTCTCCTAGATATTTGCCTGATGGATCAAATTTGTCAATGGGCACAAGGTATTCATAGACAGTAGGATTGGTAGAAGTACTAGTAATCTGAGAAGGGTTCCTGGTGAAAGAACAGCTGGAAGTGGATCTCAAAGAGGTTTGTAGGTTTGGATGGTAGAAAGGAAATGAAGAAGTTTACAAATGTTGATCTTCTAACATGTACAAGGTGTTCTACAGATGTTATTTAATCTTCATAATAATAAAGCGGTAAAAACAACTATGTCCTTTTTAATATAAGTGCTAGCAGTGTGCCAGGCACTGTGCTTACTGTATAGAGATGGATCAAAATGTACCTTCCATTAAACAGCACACAGTTTACAAGGGGAGACAGATAAGCAAAAAGGAGAGGGTGATGTGGCTGGATACTCTGGCCACAATGAAAGCATATAACCCACCTTGGGAATTTAGGAACAGCTCCAAGAGCTGACACTTGAATTATTGGTAGCAACTAGTCAGGGCAGAAATAGGAGAAAGAGAAGGATAGTAATAAAGAAAAAAAAAAAAGAAAAAAAAAGGAGGGACCCAGACAGAGGGAATAACCTGAGCTATGGCATCCAGCTGTAAACAAGAAGATGACTATGGGGATATTACAAGAAGAAAGTCATATCCCAATTTTTAAAGCTTTTATTTCAGAAACTTTCAAATATACATGTAAATATAGAGAGTAGTATAGGGAACCACTATGAATTCAACAGCTATCTTCCACTCTCATTAAATAATGGTGATCATCTCTTGTTTCATCCATATCCCAAACACTTCCCACAATCTTTTTTTTTTTTTTTTTAGTACATTTTAACTCACTATTGTCGAGTTTCATCCAACTCATAGCAACCCTTCCTTGGATTTCCAAGGTGATATCACTACAGAAGGAGATTGCCCGATCTTCCTTCTGAGGAGTGGCTGGTGGGTTTGAACTGCTAGCCTTCTGGCTAGCAGTCAAATGCCTTAGGTACTATGTAACCAGAACTCCTAAATATAGTGGTTGAAATATAATTTATATACAGTAAAATACACAAAACTGAAGTGACATGGGTAAATGAATTTTTTTCTTTTCATTGTTCCCTCCCTGCCCCTCCCACCCTTGGTAACCAACAAAGACAGTGTCCTTCCATATATAATCCTTTCCTTAACTTTTTACAATAATGAACTAATACTATATTCGTCCTTCTGTGATTGACTTATTTGTCTCAACATAATGTCCTCCAAGTTCATCCATGTTATGTGGTTTTACAGATTCTACATTATACCAACCACTCCTTGGAAGGAAGATGGGGCAATCTACTTCCATAGTGATACTGCCTCAGAAACCCGAGGAGTGATCACTATAAGTCGGGTCTGATTCGACAGCACATAACAACAACAATAACACATTATTCTTTAGTGTTGCATATTATTCCATTTTGTGTATGTACAATAGCTTGGTTATCCATTCTTCTGTTTATGGGCATGTAGGGTTTTTTTCCATCTTTTGCCTATTGTAAATAGTGCTGCAATGAACATGGGTGTGCATATATCTGTTCTTGTCCTGGCTCTCACTTCTTTTGGATATATACCTAATAACAACTTCCCGTAATCTGGTTATTCTGAAGCAAAACTAGACATTTTATGCTCCATCTTGTGAATATTTTACTGTGTATCTCTAAAAGACAAGTACTCTTTTTTTATTACATGTAACTATGAGACTATTATCACATATATGATGTTTAACATTAATGTTGGTATCAATAAATCTCTAGTTAGTATTTAAATTTTTGCTATTATTTCACAGATATTTTTTCATTAGTTGGTTCTAACTAGGATCTAAGAAAGATCTATATATTGCAATTGGTAGACATAATTATAAATCTTTCACTGTATATATTTGACTTCCTCTATTTTTTCTTGCCTTGATTTTTGAAGAAACAGTGTTGTTTGCCTTGTAGAGTGCCCCATAGTCTAAAGTCCTGTGGTATTTTTAATATGTCCCTATTTTCTCTTTATGACCTGTACATTGGTAGCTACCTCTCGAGGCACATTTAAAGAATTTAAAATGGGAGTTGTAGAATGTTTTGAGAAAAAATGAGAAGATGGGCCCATTAAGAAGAATTTGTGTGTGTGTGTGTGTGTGTGTGTGTTTGTGTTGAATTAAGATGATATTATAAAGTGTTAACCAAAGGTTTTTTGCTAATCAGAAAGCTGGTGGTTCAAACCCACCAGCAACTCCTCGTAAGGAAGGTTGGATTGGACAATCTACGAGATACTGCTTTGGAAACCCAAGTTGGTGTCTCTATGAGTTGGTTCTGACTCCATGGCAGTGAGTTTGGTTTGGTTTTGGATGCTCTCTGTATCATTTCCCCCACCCAACCTACCACTTTATCAGCAGTGAGCAAATTATTAGCAGTGAGCACAGTCTATCAAAAATGCAGAGGGAAATGAGTCAATTGTCATCCTTTGAATCTCAAAAGAGACTTTTGATGAAGATATAGACTGGCCAGTGTAGACAGAGGCCGAGGGACCAGATGGAGTCATATATCTCAATCAATGCCAAAATTTGTAGGTGCCAGTAACCAGAGATCCCAGTCAAATGGAAATATCAATAAATTCTAATGAGAAGAGATACTGACAACTGAGAACCTGATACCATCCTAACTAATGCTTTGGCACTGGAGAACTTACACTAAATCATGGGGAGAAGGAACAAAATAGAAACCCTAAATCGACTGAAAGAAGAACCACAAAAAGCCCTGAATTTATTATTTAACATGAATTGCTTAAAAATGAATTTTCTGCTCTTGAGTGGAGAGGAAGCTGGAGGTAGATAAATAAAATGGCATTGTTGCAGACATCTGACTCTGCAGAAAGAGAAGTATAATGATTGCAGATGTTATGCTTAGGATCTTGAATTGCTATCACAGGAAAATGACACATTTAAATTATTATTGCCCATCCCTTTAGTGGCCTGGAACACTGCTCATCTTCTGGGGTCAGCCCATCGGGGAAAAAAAAAAATGTAAAACACAAGTCTTCTAAAGTACATCTAAGCTAATAATTTAGCATGATTCCACCAACTGTGTCTACGACTCCTCTTTCTCCCTTACACTCTTTTCCCATCTCCTTTTCCTCTTCTATTTTATGCCCCTTCTTTTTGTCCCACTCCCCAACAAAAAAAGGTTTTTTTTTTTTTTTTTTAAAGTCTGAAGTATGAGTCTAATATTTTTTTGTAACTGTAGGGTTTCCAGTTTGATTATGCTGGCATTGTGATTTTCCAGAATGATGTTCACAGCTAAAAGAATCATGACAAAGAAAACATGCTGCTGTTCCAAGTGGATGAATGTGTCTGAGAGGCCATTAGTCATTCTCTTCAAGCAAATGATGACCTGCAGGGCTGTATGCTTTTGTTTCCCTATGAATTCCAAAGGATTCAGACAGACAATTCTCCAATGCCTGTATAATCTTTCTTCTTGCCAAAATTTTAGCCAGAATAAACCTAAAATGAAACCAAGGGCAAGGTCATTGTATTTTTCTGGGGCCCCAAACTACCATTCCAGATTTATCTCTGATTTTTCCACTGCATGTTCCCCTAACCACAGCCTAATTGTCCTTCTTCAGTGTTTTTCAGACCATATCAGAGCCTGTGTAAAATTCCCTTCCTTCTCTTCTCATTTGGAAGAACTCTTAACATCCTCCAAGACTTTTTTCAGGTGTTCTATCCTATATCAAAACCACCAGCCACTCCTCGGAAGGAAGATGGGGCAATCTACTTCTGTAGTGATACTGCCACAGAAACCCAAGGAGGGGTCGCTATGAATCAGGTCTGACTCGATGGCACATAACAACAACAACACATCCTATATAACATATTTTCTGTCAAAATTCTTAACCAGGCATTTTCATACCCTCCTTCCTTTTACATTCTTTTAACATTTGGTTAAATCTCCATATTGACATTTCTGTCGAATTGCAATTATCTTTTTATATGTCTATATTCCTTTATTTAATTGAGTTTCTTTGAAAACAGGCAGAGTCTAAGTCTAATTTCATCTTTCTTCCTTCTTCTAAGTAGTCACCTAATGATTTCTGAAATGTTAGATGGAAAAAATGGAATCAAAAGGGATACGAAGCAGTATTTTGATCACCTGGGTTCTACTGTGGCTATGGCCTAAGTAATCTCATTCTATTAACATCTGGGCACTTCTGTGAGTTGGCCACAGTTATAAAGATGCTGCTATCATTGCAGAACTGAGCTTCATTATAGGGCCAAAATTAATTCCAAACTTTGATGAAAACCAGACTATGGCACTCTGACAACTCATACCAAGCTCTTTTATGTAAATATTTTTCTGTACCATTTTATGTCTCTGAGTTGGGAATCTGATTTCCAATGTAAGCACAGAGCCCTGATGGGGAGTACAAAATTCCTACAAAGTTTTAGTTTGAGTATTTATGAATATTCTGTAGTAGCTGCCTTCTAATGTTCCTGAAAAATCTTTATTATTTAGAGCAATTAATCATATTCTGAAGGAAAATGAGGAAGCCAAGCCACATGGTGAAGAATTGTGATATCTTTTTCTTCCAAAATGAGCAAAGTAATACCATTAGCCATAATTTTTCCTAGGAATTGCATATCTCCTGTATCTACCTGCACACATTTCCATCGGCTTATGTGTAATTCCATTACCTAGCAGTCAGCTGAAGAGCCTTGTTCAGGCAAAACATGTTATGCTGTCAGAATTTTCTGATTGTTGGCACACCCAATCTTTAGAGTACATGATTTTTGCCAACTTCTGAGGCCTAGAATTGCATCTTACAGTTAATTCTAGTAAGGATGTCATTACTCTCCAAACTGTCCAACTCACAAATTAAGAAATATTTTTGTAATATTTCAGAGGTTAATATGAGGGAGTACCTAACACTTTGTTGAGTGCCTGCTGTGTGCTCCACATATGTTATTTATTTAATTCTTATATGATAAACATTATTTTTTTAATGTTTTATAAAGGAGGTAACTCTCTCAAGAACATAAAATGACATACAGAAAGTCAGGTGAAATACATTTCCTGGAAAAGTTTTCCTTGTGCTTTAAGGGTCTTGAACTCAGAGTGAAGACTGAGAGTCCATGCAGGTTGACTTAGGCCAAAAATAACTGGAAAAAGAACAAATGGTCAGGGTCTCCACAGCAGAAAACATAAAGAGATTTTGAAGACACTCCCTAATTATGTTGAGGAAAGGCTAGCCATTCACTTCTGCATTTTAGTTTCCAGTTTTGGGAACTGAGAATATCAGACTCAATTCCTTCTGGTATCTTTTTTGGCTTAGACATTCTAAAATAAAGGGCTCAAGAATGCACAAGATGACATAAAATGAGAAAAAAAAAAATGAAGATTCCTGTTTCCCATACTTAATGTTCTACCTCTCATTCCTTGTTCTTTTTTTTTCTTTTCTTTTTCTCACAGATTTGTGTTTGGGCAGGTTGGGAATTGTTGGAAGGTCACTTGGAAAAAGAGAAACCCAATGGACCACACAACCTTTATTTATGCCAGGGTATTCTCCTTCTAGGAGCTCTGGTAGCATAGTGCCTAAGGCATTTGACTGCTAACCAGAAGGCTGGAGGTTCAAACACACCAACTACTCCTTGGAAGGAAGATGGGGCAATCTACTTCTGTAGAGATATTGCCTCAGAAACCCAAGGAGGGGTCACTATGGGTCAGATTCGATTCAATAGCAGTCAGTTTGTTTTTTTCTTGACAGACAAAATGCTCTTTAGAAGCAAGAATGTCTAGACTTTCTCTCTTGCACTTTGGAAATGTTATCAGAAGGGACAATCCCTGGAGAAGGATATCATGATTGGTAAAGCAGAGCATCAGCAAGATGCTCCAACGAGATGAATTGACACAGTGACTGCACCAAATGATTGAAAGTGTTTTGTTCTCCTGTACCTGGGAGTCAGAACCAATTCAACAGCACCTAATAATAACAACAGTCAGACAGTCTGGGTTTGAATTTAGGCTCTGCCACATGTTAGCATGAAATAAATTAATGAACGAATATCCTTGTGCTTGGAACACAGCTGATCTCTCAGATACTATCTTCATATTTTAATTGCTATTGTCCCCATAGCACCTTAATCCTGGGGTCAAGTTGGGCTGCTGCAGTATCTTGCCTTTATCTGTACAGTGAACTCTTGGACCAGATCCATTACTAAGGTGCTTTCTAGATCTACTGTTCTAGGTTTCCCTGGTCATGGGAGTAGTTTTACCTTTATCTTCTGTTTTCAAATGGGGAGAATGGCTGAGGCCTCAGAGCTCAAGACTTAGGATGATCTCCATAGGAGAAAGAACCTCTTTCTTTCTCCCTAAGAAACACTTGCTGACACTTTGCTACCTTCAGAGACATTCAGCCTAGCTGTGAAGGCTTGGAAATGCCTGAAATTTCCAGTGAAAGCTTGAAATGCTGGCCAAAACCACAGTTATTTGGACCTAATGCTTAATCTTGGTTATATGGTTAATCCCCTTAAAAAGACAAGGCTTTGAACTATTTCTGGTTCTATGGACTAAAGTATATAGGAAGAATCTGTATTCCAGAACCCCTGATGAGAGCACTGATGACCCACTGATATTCTCTTGGGCTATTCTACTTTTCTGTGTCTCTGAAAACCTTTAGAGTCTCAGAGAAAAATGTGGAACAAAACTCAAAATAATAAAAAAGATAAAGCTTACTAGTCTCATAGAGACTGGTGGAACCTCCTAAAACTGTGGTCCTTAGACACCCTTCAAGCCTACAACTAACTCACCGCTATGGCCAACTTTCTACTAAACAATAGACAGGTTTATGGGGTGAACAATAACACCAGGGAAGTAAGCATTCCTTAGAACTATCAATCACATGAGATCAAAAGGATTATATTTGCCCAGGGATAGAGTTCAGAACTCAGGAAGGGCTAGGTCAGGACAGATGAAAATGGAAAACACAGGGAGGAAGTAGGAAGAATGCTGTTACATTGTGGGGATTGCAATCATTGTCAGGAAACAAAATGTTTATGAATTGTTGAATGGAAAATGAATTTGTTCTCAACTTTTACCCTAAAATAATAATAAGAAGAAGAAACGAACCTCTAAAGTTTCTAAAGAGTCCTAAAATATAAAATATATAAAGAGTCCTAGCAATTCTACTCAGTACTGCATATGAAAAGCAGTTATTATTCAAATGAGTCTGAAACAG
>NW_006921612.1:12629405-12632454 GCF_000298275.1 Orycteropus afer afer | reverse complement strand
TTTTTTTTTTTTTTTTTAAAGCATAATACTCACCCAGATTTTAGAAAGTGAGGAAGTACATTGCACCTCTTAGTGAGAGTTGCTGTAAAGTATCATTGCAGAGTGTGAGTAGAAGGAGGACATACATTGGTGCTAGCAGCAGTGCCATCAATCTAATACAGATGTGCTCATAGAAATGATTGGGGTACTTGGGAAAGAAAATAAAAAAGAGAGAGAGAGAGAAAAGGGGGCTTTCAATTCTGAGAAAGAAATGTCACAAAAGACATTATATCAGTGGTAGTAAGGATGTAGTTGGACATAAAAATAAATTGATTATAGATAATTCAGGAGGAAATTTAGCTAAATATGGTTTGCTTACCCCTGATAAAGGAGGGGATACTGTGGACTGGGATGAATCAGAGGAAAGAGAGTAGAGATATAGATCTAGCTTCTCTGTATTTTTGCCAACTTAAAAGTAGGTTCTATCATCTGGTCAATGAATTGATTGTGGTACAGTCCTATCAACAGTTTTATAAATCCTAAACTAGTTCAAATATGAAAATTTAATACCTTTATATAGTAGGATGACCTTGTAATGGAAGAGGTGGTTCCAAATGAAAGCCTGAGGTTCCAGTGACTATTCCCTCTTTCTAAAAACTTTATTAAAAAAAAAAAAAAATCAAACCAAAACCAAATTAATTTGGAAGTACTAGTTATCTAAGTACTAAGTAATGATGAAAAGTCTAAAAATTTTGACATTTATTCTGAGGTTAACTTTTAATCAAGGGAGAAACATAAACATTTTTACAAGTTAGTAAGGACACACGTGGTATGGACATTAAAGCTAGATTAGAAGATATAAAAGCTAGATGTGTTAATATTTCAGTTAAGAGACAATGAAGGTCAGAATCAAAATATTAGCAGTTGGAGAAAATATGATGGAAATGAAAGATGTTTAGTATGTTGAGCCTGGAATTTACTTAGGTATGGAAGTGTGAAGGTGAGAGGGGGAAAACCAGAAACTTCTTGATTTTGTATTGAAGCCATCGGTGAATGTACACTATGCCCTGGGGTAGTGAATACAGGAGGAAAAGAAGTGTGGACAGAAGGAAGAGATGATAGGCTTAGTATGTGGAGCTTGATGTGCATATGTGCTTGTTGTTGTTCTTGTTGTTATGTGCCGTCAAGTCGGCCCCGACTCATAGCGACCCCTCCTTGGGTTTCCGAGGCGGTATCACTACAGAAGTAGGATTGCCCAACCTTCCTTCCGAGGAGTGGCTGGTGGGTTTGAACTGCCAGCTTTCTGGTTAGCACTCAAGTGCCTTAGGCACTACGCTACCAGAGCTCCTGCATATATGGTATTTATGTGGAAATGTCAAAACGGAAGTTGCATATAAGAGAATGAAACTGAGCAAAGTAATCAGGTGAAGGTTTAATTGTGAAGCATTGTTATATACAGGGGCAATAAGGATAAGGGATTCAAAGAGAAGTTCCAGGGAAAGTTTACCAAAAAGGAGGATTCTAGGCACCAGACCAGAATTTAAAGGGTAAGTAGAAAAAGAGTAACCTATAGAATGAAGACTCAGAAGACATGAGCAGCCTGAGAAAACCAAACAAACCAATTGCCATCGAGCTGATTCTGACTCATAATGACACGTTAGGACAGAGTAGAACTACTCATAGGGTTTCTAAGGCAGTAAATCTTTATGGAAATAGATTGCCTCATCCTTCTCCTACAGAGCAGCTGGTGGGTTCACACCACTGACCTTTAGTATAGCAGCCAAATGTGTTAACCATTGAAAGAGTATACTGTATCATGAAGCCCAGGAGAACAATGCATTGGAAAAAGGGGGAAATGATCTAATGTCAAATGCTGCAAAAGAACTGAAGTTAGATCTTTCTGAAAATATCTGGTATGTATTGAATTGTGTACAGGGGAATCCTAAACCCTGTACTTGTGAATGTAATCTTTACTGTGCTAATGAGGAATTATCAGTTTAGGGTGTGTTTTAAACCAGTCATTTTTGAGATATAAAGTTAGCAGATTAGTCACAAAAGTAAGCAAGCACAGATGGAGAAGACAGATGCCACGCCACTTGAAGATCACCAAGGAACTGAGCAATAGTTGCTGAGAGACAAGAACTTTTCCCTAGAGCCTACAGAGAGAGAAAGCCTTCCCTTAGAACCAGTGCCATGAATTTGGACTTCTGGCTTCCAAAACTGTGAGAACATAAATTACTTCTTCCCATTAAGTCCACCCATTTGTGGTATTTCTGCTATGGCAGCACGAGATAATTAAAAGCGTGTGTATAACTATATATATAACAATACAAATCACTGGTGATCTTGTCAAATGAGGCTCATGAAAGAGAAGCATGAAAACTCAAGAATAAGAGACAGTGATTACAGATCAGGGTTTGATTTGATTTGATTAAAGAAGAAGAAAAAGAAACAAAATAGTTTCAGAAAGGGTAAATACTTGTCAAATTATTACTATCTAAAAAGAAAGAGATTTAGGCAATTTTACATGCTAAAAAAAAAAAAAAAGTGGTCAGTAATAAAGGAAAGATAAGATCCTGGAATAAAAGGAAGTTTGGGGAAGAGAGGAACTCTCCTATTATGTTATGACAGAGAGAAGGGAGCAAAACTCATGAGAAGAGCCAACAAAATTTGTAAGTACTAAGTTAAAACAGCTCTCTCTGATTTCTAGAACTTCACTGAAGAAAAGTGAATGGAAGATCTGTGGATTCAGTTACAGAGGGCAATGGAACAATGAGAAAATGCAAAAACAGGGTATAGATTGAACCACCACTAGGACCAGTTGTCACTGAGTCAGTTCCACCTCATGGTGACCCCATATATGTCAGATTAGAACTGTGCTCCATATGATTTTCAATTGCTGATTTTTCAGAAATAGATTGCCAGGCCTTTTTTTTGAGGTACCTCTGGGTGGATTCCAATCCAATCTTTAGTGAATAGCTGAAGATGATAACAGTTTGCACTATCCAGAAGAAAGGGGATGTTCTGATAAGTACTCTGATAGATACTCAGCAGGTTTGAGAAAAGAGAC
>NW_006921612.1:12627602-12628660 GCF_000298275.1 Orycteropus afer afer | reverse complement strand
CCTCTAGCTTCAGTGGGCCAGGAGCTGGAAGCAGAGCTGAAGCCCAAGATTGAAGATCTTTCACCCGATCTCTAGAGCCTGGCACTTTGAACTTGGACTTAAAGCCTCCAAACTGTAAGAGAATAAGCTCATGTTTGTTATGGCCATCCCATTGTCAGAGTGGTATTAGGTAACCAGAACACTACCCGCTAGGAGCACATTCAAATGACAACTCTGACAGAATGAGACTTCATTAATTATACTATGATAATAATGGCTAATGTTTACAAGTTCCTGCTATGTCCAGGCACCATTAATTCAAGTCCATTTTAAGTCCCAAGTTTGGCTGAGAATGGCAGGCTGCTAAACAATGACACAGCTACATTCAGAGTTCAAAGTGCCATAAACTAGAGATTATTTTAAGGTTTTTGCTTATATACAGGAAGCAGACTATATTCTATAAGGCAGCTACTCAGCTACTCCCAGTAGATTCCACCCTGGAGTTGATTACCAATCTCATCATGGGGAATACTACATCCAGCTGCCCAGCCACTCAACCAGGCCCAGTCATGTTGACACACAAACTGAACTACCACAGACCCCAAAAGAAAATCACCAAGACATATCATCATCAGACTCATCAAAACCAAAGACAAAGAAAGAATCCTAAAAGCAGCGTGGGGAAAACAAAAAGTTACTTACAAGAGACAACCAGCTATAATATAAGCTATGAGTTCTCAGCAGAAACCATGCAAGTGAGAAGGCAATGGGATAGTATACATAAAACCCTGCAAAAGAAAAATTTCCAACCAAGAATTATGTAACTGGCAGAATTGTCCCTCAAATATGATGGTGAAATTAGGAGATTTCCAGATAAGCAGAAACTAAGGGAATTTGTTAAAACCAAACCAACACTACAAGAGATACTAAAGGAGTCCTTTGAACAAAGAACCAAAAATAGCAACAACCAACCATTAATACACAAGATTTCATAACCCAGAAACCACAGCTATGTACATTTCTAAAGTAAAATAGGCTTACAAGAGTGTAAACAGGAAACCAGAGATATCAATTGGCAA
>NW_006921612.1:12625903-12626508 GCF_000298275.1 Orycteropus afer afer | reverse complement strand
TGAAATTCAAAAATTCCTTGAATTAAATGAGAATGAAAAAAACAACACACCCAAATCTTTGGGACAGCAAAAGCAGTGATCAGAGGCCAATTTATAGCAATAAATACACACATCAAAAAAGAAGAAAGAGCCAAAATCAACATTTTAAATCAACATCTCCAACAATTAGAAAGAGAGCAGCAAGAAAAGTCTACAGTCACCAAAAGAAAGGAAATAATAAAGATTTGAGCAAATATCAATGAGACAGAAAATAGAAACACAATAGAAAAAAATCAACAAGACTAGATATTGGATTTTTTAAAAAAGATTAATAAAATTGACAAACCACTGACAAACTTAACACAGGAAAAGAGGGAGAGAATACAAATATTATGAATAAGAAACAAAATGGATGACATCACAACAGAACCAACTGAAATAAAAAGGATAATATCAGGATACTCTGAAGAATTGTGTTCCAAAATTTGAAAATCTGGAAGAAATGGACAGATTTCTAGAAACACACCACTTACATAAACTAACACAGACTGAGGTGGAAAAGTTGAACAGATCCATAACAGAAGAAGAAATTGAACAGGTCATCAAAAAATTACCAACAAAATAAA
>NW_006921612.1:12623241-12624425 GCF_000298275.1 Orycteropus afer afer | reverse complement strand
ACGGAAGTAGATTGCCCCATCTTCCTTCCGAGGAGTGGCTGGTGGGTTTGAACCGCCAGCCTTCTGGTTAGCAGTCAAGTGCCTTTAGCCACTATGCTACCAGAGCTGATGCAAATCAAAACAACAATGAGATACCATCTTGCCCCAGCACTAGTAGAAAAGTTCAACAAAACAGAAAATAACAAATGTTGACAAGGATGTGGAGAGATTGGGACTCTCATACACTGCTGGTGGGACTATAAAATGGTAAAACCACTGTGGAAAGCAGTATGGCAATTCTTTAAAATGTTGGAATTAAAAATACCATTTGACCTAGCCATTCCATTACTAGGTATATATCCTAAAGAAGTGAGAGCCATGACAAAAACAGACATTTGCACACCCATATTCATTGCAGCACTATTTGCAATACCAAAAAATGGAAACAACCTAGGTGTCTATCAACTGAGGAATAGATAACCAAACTATGGTACATACGCACAGTGGAATACTATGCAACCCTAAAGAATAACGTAGAATCTGCAAAACACCGCATAACATGGATGAACTTGGAGGACATTATGCTGAGTAAAATAAATCAATCACAGAAGGACAAATATTGTATTAGTCCATTATTGTAAAGGTCCAGAAAAGATATATCTATGGAAGGAAATTTTCTTTGTTGGTTACCAGGGGTGTGAGGGGAGGGGAGGGAACACTGTTAGATACAAAAAGATAAGTATTGATGTGGGTGAAAAACAGGGCAATATACTAAATGTGAGTGATCAGCATGGTGGCATTGAGGAAGAGGAAGACATAAAGAGGTACATGGGAGGTACAGACAACAAAGATGAAACTCTTTGCACATACAATACTGTATTGTCAATGAAGGCAAACATGAGCATACAGGTGGATAGATGGGTGGGTAGGATGAATTATTAGGTATGTCTATATAGCGAGGAGTGAAACCAAGACCACGTATAGGGTAGGCAGACATTGGTTCTACAAATGTATTCATATGTTCTGTAAGAATTCCCAGGTGTATAGTAGAACTGACAAGGGACAAGGTTGTAGTCACTGCTTGTCACAGCCAGTACCCCAGAGGGAGTGAGTAGTTGAACCTGTGAGTTTGGGACCATAGTCACAGGGGACATCAAGCTCAATTGGCATAACATACTACACAAAACATTGTTCCACCTCCTACT
>NW_006921612.1:12618080-12621671 GCF_000298275.1 Orycteropus afer afer | reverse complement strand
TTCTTATATACTGGAAACAGACCACATCCCTAAGGCAGCTACTCAGCTTCTCTAGTAGATTCCACCATGGAGTTGATTACCAGTGTCATCATTGGGGATAACTACATCCAGCTTCCCAGCCACTAAAAACCAGGCTGTGGTAGTTAAGGTTGTGTATCAAGTTGGCTGGGCCTGCTTTTGAGTGGCTGGGCAGTTGGATGTAGTTATTCCCCATGCTGAGATTGGTAATTAACTCCATGGTGGAATGTACTAGGACAGCTGAGTGGCTGCTTTAGGGATGTGGGCTATTTCCAGTATATAAGAAGCAACTTTGAGGAAGTTCTCCAGCTTTTTGAACCCTGTATGTAGCCAAGTCATTGTTCAGCAGTCTGCCATACCCTGCTGATCTTGGGACTTTTCCTGGACATGAATTAGTGGCCTGCCATGTTGTTTGATAATATTAAGGCTGTGCCTTTACTTGTCAACCTTGGGTTTGTCAGCCTCAGCAGTCAGCAACTACTTAAGTGAAAAAAGCCTCCGACTTCAGTGAGGAGGTAACAGGAGGCAGAGCTGAAGCCCAAAGTTGTGGAGCTTTTATCCAGCCCCTAGAATCCGGTACTTTGAACTCAGATTTTTAGCCCCCAAAACTGTAGGAAAATAAATCTCTGTTTGTTTAAGCTACCCATTTGTGATATAATTCCTGTCAGAGCAGCACTAGGTATCTAACACACAGGCCCAGCCATGTTGATATACAACTTACTACCACAGGAATGATTTTCCTTTTTTTTTTTAAATCATGATATAGACATTCAATTGCCTCTCTGTATTAGATTAGAAAAAGGATGGGAGCTTTCTAGTCAACTCAGAATGTTCTCTCTAACTCTACTGCAAGTAACTTTTCCTCTCTTTCTGCATACTGACTTTATATGCTTCCCACACACTGGTTTCCCTGTCCTGAGTTTTCTTATGACACTGGTTTATAAGTTTTATTTTCTCTGTTCAGGAGATTTAGATAGACATCGGAATCTTAGTGCCATATCCTAAATTCCTGGAGAAGAATTGTGATTGGACCAAACTGAATCAAATGTCTTTCTCTGATCAAATTGACTAAGGTCATGGAGTCTAGACCTATTGTATGAAATGGCTACTTCCATTTTGACCATATGAGTGGTAGCAAAAGTGTCAGGGCAAGTCTCTGAAAAGTAGGATGGGGAATGTTGGAGATAAAACTTTAGACATACATTCTTCCTGTGTCATCCTGGTGAGGTGAGTAGTTTATCTCCTAATTTGAAAATATTGCTGTTGTTATGTGCCATCAAGTCAGACCTGACTCATAGCGACCCCTCCTTGGGTTTCTGAGGCAGTATCACTACGGAGTAGATTGCCCAACTTTCCTTCCAAAGAGTGGTTGGTGGGTTTGAACCAACAGCCTTCTGGTTAGCAGTCCAGTGCCTTAGGCACTAAGCTATCAGAGCTCCTAATTTGAAAATGAGAAAACTAAAATGTTAATTAAGGTAGTGGCAAAGGGAAACGTTATAGTGAAAATAATGATAAGATGTGATGATTGGCTTTCAGGCATTATGGAAAAAAGAATAAAGGTGAGTTGACTTTGGATCCCTTAGGACTATGAGATGATATTACTAACAGAAACAGAAAAAAAGGATCAGGAATATAGGGAGATAAGGACAATTTTAAGTCCTGATATGTTACTGTAGGATAATGCCATCAAGAGTAGAGGAAGAACATTTTTAAATGACTGACTGGGCTGAAGATTCTAAATCAGACAAGAGAAGCCAGACTGAAAATAATGGCAGAAGCCTAAGGGCTACAGTTTGGGCTGTACTGAGAATGACTTAGGGGAACTCTGGTGGTTTAGTGCCTAAGGCATTTGACTGCTAACCAGAAGGCTGGTGGTTCAAATCCACCAGCCACTCCTCGGAAGGAAAGTTGCAGAGGTACTAAAAGAAGTGGAACAATGAGAGATTTTAGTTAGGGGGTAAGATTTTAGCTTTTAAGTTCCTGAAAGAAATCATCTGGATTGATGGCATTTTAGCAGAGGTCACACTGATAATATGGAGATGACCATGGAAATTTTTGAACCTGAGGGGTTTGCAGAAACCTGAGTATAATTGACAAGAATGTTAAAGTCACCACACATATGAAAGTAGAGGTTAACTGACATGAGTGAAGAAGGTGCTTCTATTTACAACAACCCTGTGAGATAGCTATTGTCTCCATTTGGAAGTTAAGAAACTTGGTTAATGCAAGATTAATTAATCTGCTTTAGGTCAATGGTAGCACAGCAAGGAAACACATCCATTTCGATCAGTCTCCAAAGCTGATTATTTTCATGTGGGGCTTGTCCAGATGGATCTGGGAGGTGCTGAGTGGTGGGAGAGCTACAGAGGCTCTAGCTCCGCACATCTCTTATATCCTCCGCACATCGACACTGCCCTCCTAATTGCCAGAGTTGTTTTCTGTCCTAGCCACACCATCCAGGAGATCTGATGGGAAAGGCTGTCAAGTCTGTATAGAAAACATATCTCTGTGCCTAAGTATTTGACTGCTAACCAGAAGGCTAGTGGTTCAAAGCCACCAGCCATTCCTCATAAGGAAGAATGGACAATCTACTTCTGTAGAGATACTGTCTCAGAAACCCAAGGAAGGGTCTCTATGAATCAGATTTGACTCGACAGTAGTGAGTTTGGTTTGTTTTTTTGGATAAGTTAATTCTATTTTTGCAAACAAGTTTGGGCACCAAAGTGGTTGGGGATTTTTCTACCACATTTTGTTTTGCCATAACATTGTTCCAGCAATTTCTACTTACCCCCCTGAGTACCTTTAGTTCTTTTGTATTATTTCTCTTTCCTCTCTTCTCTTTCTCTGTTTTTCTGTTTCTCCATTTCTCTATATATATCACTTTCTTTTTGTATCTTTTTCTATATTTCTCTCTCTGCCTGATTATATTCCTTTTATTCTGGTGGCTAGCAATAGAATGTTCATGGAGGAATCTTTAGCCATTTGTAAATAAATGCCACATAATAATCATGGAGGGTTTTTGTTTGTTTGTTTGTTTTTCCTTCCAAAATGTAAAGGGTTAGCACAGGGAATTTGCATTCAGATAGATGAAAACTCTGGCCACAGATTGTACTCAGGGTGATTCTCTGAAAGGCCCTTAATCTATAAGATGTTGAAGATTCAAGTTCTAGAAAGTAGTTTTATGAAAGTTTCTTAACATTCCAGAGATTAACTCCCTAAAATATATTAAAATTTTGCATTTAGTGACAAGAAGCAGCTTAGTTTTCAATATGTTGTCAACAGTTCTCTTGCTTGAACTTTTCAAGGTTTTGAGTTATCTTTAGTCTGTACATGGAAGTGCTAAAATAATGACACAATTGTGCATCAATTGAAACGTGGCATATGGATGAGAAGATCCAAATTTCTTTCCAAGTGTTCCAGTATTAACCATACTGAATTTTGTGACTCTGGGAGACATCTGGAAAAAAGGGGCCTAAAGAACCAGACTGCTGGCGGTTCAAACCCACCAGCCACTCCTCGGAAGGAAGGTTGGGCAATCCTACTTCCGTAGTGATACTGCCTCGGAAACCCAAG
>NW_006921612.1:12616254-12617975 GCF_000298275.1 Orycteropus afer afer | reverse complement strand
AAAAAAAAGAAAAGGTGACAGCTTTGTAAAAAAGTTAGCTTCCTACTACTGAGTCCTCCACAGACTCAGTGGTAGGCAGAGGAAGATGTGATGCACAGTATGTTGGATTTGTATAGAATAAGAGGAGCTAGGGACTCTTTTATAGCATGATAGACAGAAATTTAGTTTCGCTATTTGCCAGTTGTGTGACTTTGTGCAATTTATTTAAACTATCCTCCATTTCTCCCTTTTAATCCCATCACAGAACATATGTGATGATTTCATATAAATGTATAAGTAAAGTGTAGCATTTATTAAATCCCAAATCCATTTCTTGATGACATTGTACTTTTTGAGGCTTCAAAATGATGATTGGATTCCCTTCTTTGTGATGCTCAGTATTATATGTCAACTTGGTTATGCTTGAGTTCCTAGTTACTAAATAAAACATTAATACAGTTAGTGATCCACTACTTGTCTGTCAGTTTGTCATACTATGGTGGCTTGTGTATTGCTGTGAACTGGAAGCTATGCCAATGATATGTCATATATCAGCAGGGTCACCCATGATGTATAGTTTTCAGAGGAGCTTCCAGACTAAGACAGACTTGAAAGAAGGAAGGGGCCATCCACTTTTCAAACAATTGCCCAGTGGAAACTTTATGAACAGCAGGGAAACACTGTCTGATACATTACTGGAAAGCTGATGAATAGCCCTGAAACATTGTCTGATATAATGCCAGAAGATGAACCTCTCAGGTTGGAAGGCATTCAAAATATGACTGGGGAAGAGGTGCTTCATCAAAGTAGAGTTGACTTTAATGATGTGAGTGGAGTAAAGATTTTGGGATCTCCATTTGCTGATGTAGCATGACTCAAAATAGGAAGAAACAGCTTCAAACATCCATTAATAATTACAACATGGGATGTATGAGTTATGAATCTAAGAAAATTAGAAATTGTCAAAAATGAAATGGAATGTATAAAGACCACTCTCCTAGGCATTAGTGAGCTGAAATGGACTGGTTTTGGCCATTTTGAATCTGACAACCATATGATCTACTATGCTGAGAATGACAAATTGAAGAATGGTGTGACATTCATCATCACAAAGAATGTTTCAAGATCTATCCTAAAGTACAATGTTGTCAGTGATGGGATAATATCCAGTTGCCTACAAGGAAAATCTGTCACTAATACTATTATTCAAATTTATGCACCAACCACCAAAGTCAAAGACAAGGAAATTGGAGATTTTTACTAACTTCTACAAGCTAAGTTTGACCAAACACACAATCAAGATATGTTGATTATCACTGGCAACTGGAATGCAAAAACTGGAAACAAAGAAAAATCACCAGTAGTTGGAAAATTTGGCCTCGGTGATAGAAATAATGCTGGAGATTACATGACAGAATTTTGCAAGACCAACGACTTATTATTGCAAATACCTTTTTTCCACAATATAAACAACATGTGAAAATCGCCAGATGGAATACACAAGAATCAGATTGATGACATCTGTGGAAAGAAGATATGGAGGAGCCCAATGTCTTCAGCCTAAATAAGTCCAGGAGCTGACCATGGAACCATCAATTGTTAACATGGAAGTTCAAGTTGAAGCTGAAGGCAATTAAAACAAGTCCACGAGAGCCAAAATATGATCTTGATTATATCCCTCCTGAATTTAGAGATCATCTAAATAATGGATTTGATGCATTGAACACCAATGACTGGAAACC
>NW_006921612.1:12607139-12613869 GCF_000298275.1 Orycteropus afer afer | reverse complement strand
TTGTATCCTTTCTCCATACCTATTCAATCTGTACTCTGAGCAAATAATCCAAGAAGCTGGACAATATGAAAATGAATGTGGCATTAGTATTGGAAGAGAAATCGTTAACAACCTGGGATATGCAGAGGACACAACTTTGTTGAAAGTGAGGATGACTTGGAGCACTTAATGATGAAGATTAAACACTAGTCTGCAGCGTGGATTACACCTCATAAGGAAAACAAAAATCCTCACAACTGAGCCAATAAGCAGCATTGCAATAAATGGAGTAAAGATTGAAGTTGTCAAAAATTTCATATTGCTTTGTTCCACAATCAACACCAATGGAAGCAGCAGTCAAGAAATCAGATGACATATTTCACGGGGCAAATCTCTGCAAAAGTCCTTTTTCAGGTGCTGAAGAGCAAAGATGTCTTTTTGAAGACTAATGTGCAACTAACCCAAGCAATGGCGTTTTCAATCTCTTCATATGCATCTGAAAGCTGGACACTGAATAAGGAAGACCCTGGTAGCATAGTGCCTAAGGCACTTGACTGCTAACCAGAAGGCTGGCAGTTCAAACCCACCAGCCACTCCTCGGAAGGAAGGTTGGGCAATTCTACTTCCGTAGTGATACTGCCTCGGAAACCCAAGGAGGGGTCGCTATGAGTTGAGGCTGACTCGACGGCAAATAACAACAACAATAACAACAAAGGAGAGTTGATGCTTTTGAGTTGTGGTGTTGGGAAAGAATACTGAAAGTATCATGGACTGCCAAAAAAAAATAACAAATCTGCCCTGGAAGAAGTGCAGCTGGAATGCTCCTTGGAAGTGAGAATGGCCAGACTTCGTCTCACCTTCTTTGGTGATGTTGTTAGAAGGGACCATTCCTTGGAAAAGGATATCATGCTTGGTAAAGTGGAGAGTCAGCAAAAAAGGGGAAGACCCTCAAGGAGATGGATTGATACAGTGTCTGCATCAATAGGCTCAGGTATACCAAGGATGGTGAGGCCAGTGCAGGACTGGGCAGTGTTTTGTTCTATTGTACATAGGGTTGCTATGAGTCAGAACTGACTCGACCGCACCTAACAACAGCAGTATAGTGCTATGAAAGTATATAATAAAGTGATTAACATCTACATTCAGTTGACTTTAAAGGATTATTCTCTATAACATGAGAGGTCTTAACTAATTATCTGAAAGGCTTTTTGTTTTAACTTTTTATTGTGATTTGAGTGAAATTATACAATGCAGATTCCTTTTAATTCATCAGTTCATATATATTTTGTTTCATGACACTGATTACAATCTCCACAGTGTAACTGCTCTCCTTCTACTTCCTTCCTGTGGTTACCTTTTCCCTGTGTGTCTCTTACCAATGCATTCTTGCCTCCCTGTCTTTCTCCTTGTGCAAATGCTGCCCTTCTGATTTCTCATGCTTGACTGTTCTTAGGAATGCATCTCCCTCATGTAGTTGTTCAGCTCCTAGGCCCATCTATTGTTTGTCTGAGAGTTAAGCTGTGGGAGCATGTCCAATTCCAGGCTCAATGGTTGACTAGGGACCACAGTCTCAGGGATTTCACCAGTCTCTATCCAACCAGTAATGAGGCTGGCAGTTCAAACCCACCAGCCACTCTTCAGAAAGAAGATGGGGCAATCTACTTCTGTAGTGATACAGCCTCGGAAACCCAAGGAGGGGTCGCTATGAGTCGTATCCGACTCAATGGCATATAACAACAACAACTATATATATATGTATATATATCCCAGTTTTCTCCCACTCTATCCAGGATCTCCAATTTTGATCACTTTTTGAGAAGTGGGCATTGGTAGCTAGACACAATCTGTTGTTGCTATTGTTATGTGCCACTGAGTTGGCACTGACTCATAGCAACCCCTCTTTGGGTTGCCAAGGCAGTATCACTATGGAAGTAGATTGCCCAACCTTCCTTCCGAGGAGTGGCTGGTGGGTTTGAACCACCAGCCTTCTGGTTAACAGTCAAGTGCCTTAAGAACTATGCTACCAGAGCTCCTAGGCACAATCTAGTTCCTCTGTTCTCAGGGTCTTGTAGGCTGTGTTTCCCATGGTCCATTGGTCCCTTGGACTAATTGTCTCCACCTCTTTGATTTTGTTCACTCTTTTTGCTCCAGACAGGAAGGAACCATTAGCGGCATGTTTCTTGGGTACTCCAAAATTTTAAGAATCTAGTTGCTACTCACCAAAGTAGGATGCAGGAGCTCTGATAGCACAGCACCTAAGGCACTTGACTGCTACCCAGAATGCTGGTGGTTCAAACCTACCAGCCACTCCTCAGAAGGAAGTTTGGGCAATCTACTTCCATAATGATACTGCCTCGGAAACCCAAGGAAGGGTCGCTATTAGGTCTGACTCGATGGCACATAACAACAACAAGAAAGTAGGATGTAGAACAATGTTTTTGTGTACCATGTTGTGCCAATTGAGCTTGATGTCTAGCACAACTATGGTCCTCCATTTGCAGGCCCACTGGCTCATGCCCTCAAGGTGCTTAGTTGTGGCTAAAAAGTTACCTTAACTTGGTCTTCCATTACCTCTGTAATGTATATGGACATCTTTATAGCACATACAAGTAAGCATGTAGGCATATAATCTGCCAAACCTATGTATGGCCATGGGTATATTCCTATTTGCCTACTCATACCTGATCTTCTTGCCTGTCTACCTATGTATCCATCCACAGATTAGTGTTTGTTATTAATAATAATGCAATATTGTATATGTAATAGTATTTATCTTTGTTGTATCTCTTGTGTACCTCTCCATGTATTCCTTTTCCTTAGTGATATTGTACTGGTCACTTCCTTTTGTTATATTGCCTTTCCCTTCACTCAAATCAACAGTCTTTTAACTAGCCAGCAATTTTCCCTCCTCTCCCTACCCACTCATGGTCCAACAAAGAAAACTTCCTTCCCTATGTAAACCTTTCCTTGACTTTTTATAACAATGGACTCATACAATATCTGTCCTTCAGTGATTGACTTATTTAACTCAGCATAGTGTCCTCCAAGTTCATCCACAATTCATCCACATTATGAGGTAATTCATGGATTCTTCATTTTTGTTTAATATTGTGTGCATGTACCATAGTTAGGTTATTCATTCATCTGAACAAGGGTGTGCATATATTTATTTACGTCTCAGATTTCACCTATTCAGGATATATTCTTAGTAGTAGGATTGCTGGATCAAATGGTGTTTCTACTTTCAAATTTACGGAAGCTGAATACCATTTTCCTCAGTGGTTGAACCATTTTAAAGTCCCACCAGCAATGTATTAGAATTCCAATCTCTCCACACACACTCTCCAGTTTTTGTTGTTTTGTTGTAACAGGATGAATTGAACTTTGCTATTAATCCAGATATGAGACAATATCTCAGCATTGTTTTGATTTGCATCTCTGGTGGTTCAAACCCACCAGCCACTCCTTGGAAGGGAGATTGGGCAATCTACTTCAGTAGTGATGCAGCCTCAGAAACCCAAGGAGGGATTGCTATGAGTTGGATCTGACTCAATGGCAGTGAGTTTGGTTTGATTTGGAATGGCTAATGATCAGAAGTATTTCTTCATGTGTTAGTTGGCTGCCTGAATAGCTTCTTTGGTGAAGTATCTTTTCATGTCCTGTGCACATTTTTAATTGGATTGTTTGCCTTTTTGATGTTGAGATATTGAAGTTTTCTATAAAATTTAGAGCTAAATCTCTTGTCAGGATGTTGCTTCCAAATATTTTGTCCCAATCTGAAAATTCTACTTTTACTCCTTTGGAGAAGACTTTTGATGCACATAATTTATTTTTTTCAGAAAGTCCCAGTCGTATAGTTTATCTTCTGATCTTTGTGCATTTTGCGTTTTGCTTGATAGTCTATTTATACCATAAATTAAGGCTTCTAAGTTGCCCCTATTTTATCTGTGATGTATTTTATAGTTTTTGGTTTTACATTGAAGACATTGATCAATCTTGGGTTTATTTTTGTTTATGGCCTGAGGTATGGATCTTGTTTCATTTTTCTGTAAATGGATATCTAGTTTTGCCAGCACCATTTGTTAAAGAGACTATCTCTTCCTCACTTAATAACTTTCAGTCTTTGTCAAAGACCAGCTGTCCATAGGTGGATGGATCTATTTCTATATTTTCAATTCTGTTTCACTGATCTATGTGTCTACTGTTGTACCAATACCAGGCTATTTTGACAACTGTGGGTGTATAGTAGGTTTTGAGATCAGGAAATGTGAGACCCCCCCCATTTCATTTGTCTTCTTCCATAGTGCTTTGCTTATCCAAGGTCTCTTTCCTTTCCTATAATATTAGGGATTGATTTTTCCATGCCCTTAAAGAATGTTGGTGGAATTTTCATCAGGATTTCATTGAATCTGTAGATTGCTTTGGGTAGTGTTGGCATTTTCACAATATTCAGTCTTCCTATCCATGGGTATGATATGTTCTTATAGGTTCTTGCAGCAGTGTTTTGTAGTTCTCATTGTATAGGTCTTTTGTGTCTCTGGTAAGATTTATTCCCAAGCATTTTATCTTTTTGATAGCTATTGTAAATAGTATTGTTTTCCTTATTTATTTTCCAGAGATCTGTTTGTTCATATAAAGAAATCCAACTATTTTTTTTTTTTTTTAATATGGATCTTTTATCCTGCCACTTTGCAGGATCTTTCCATTAATCCCAGTAGAAACTACTAATCTCTTATTTTTTCCTATTTGTAGGATCATATCATCTGCAAATAGACATAGTCTTACTGCCTTTTTTGCCAATTTGGATGCATTTTATTTCTATTTCTTGCCTTATTTCCCTGGCTAGGACTTCAAATAAAATATTGAATAGAAGTGGTGATAGAGGGCATCTTTGTCTGTGCCCTGTTTTCAAAGGGAATGCTATCAGTCTGTCTCCATTGAGAATAATGTTGGCTGTTGGTTTTGCATATATGTCCTTTATTATGTTGAGGAATTTCCCTTTTATTCTTATTTTGCTGAGAGTTTTAATCAGGAATGGATGTTGGATTTTATCAAATCCTATTTCTGCATCGATTGTTATGATTATGTAGTTATTTTCCTATGTTTTAGTTATGTGGTGTATTATATTGATTATTTTTCTAATGTTGGACCATCCTTACATGCCTGATATGAATCCTTTGATCATGGTGTATTATTGTTTTGATATTGTGTTGGATTCTATTGGTTAGGGTTTTGTTGAAGATTTTTGTATATATATTCATATTTCTGTGCAGTTTTCCTTTTTAGTGGTGTCTTTACCTGGTGGTGTAGTGGATAAAGGACTGCTAACTGGAAGGTCAGTGGTTCAAACTTACCAGCTGCTCCATGGAAGAAAGACGGGGTGATTTACTTCCATAAAGATTTATAGCATCAAAAACCCAATGGGGGTCACTATCATTCAGGAATGACTCAATGGCAATGAGTTTAGTGTTTTTTTTTTTTAACCTGCTTTTGGTATCAGGGATATGTATGCCTCATGGAAAGAACTTAGGAGTATTCCATCCTTTTCTATGTTCTGGAATAATTTCAGTAGGGCAGGCGTTAGATCTTCTCTGAACATTTTATGGAATTCTCTATGGAAGCCATCTGGGCCAGTACTTTTTTGTGAGGAGTTTTTTTTCACGACCTGTTCCATTTCTTCTTTTGTTATAGGCCTGCCAAGTTTTCTAACTCAGTCTTTGTTACTTTGAATAGGTCTTGTGTTTCTAGAAATTTGTCCATTTCTTCTAGGTTTGTTGGAGTAGAGTTCTTCATAGTATTCTGTAATTATTCCTTTTATTAGGGTTGATTCTGTTGTGATGTTGTCCTTTTCATTTATTATTCATGTTATTTGGATCTTCTGTTTCTTTTCCTTAGTTAAATTTGTCAGTGGTTTGTCAATTATGTCAATCTTCTAGAAGAATCAGCTACTAGTTTTGTTGATTTTTTCTATTGTTTTACTGTTTTCTGCTTCATTTATTTGTGCTCTGATCTTTATTATTTTCTTTTTTCTGGGGACTGTAGGCTTCTTTTGTTGCTCTTTTTCTAATTGTTGGAGTTGTTGGGTTAAGGTGTTGATTTTGGTTCTTTCTTCTCTTTCAATGTGTGCATTCATTGCTATCAATTGGCCTTTGAGTACCACTTTTGCTGTGTTCTAAAAGTTTTGGCATGTTGTGTTTTCATTCTCATTTCTTTCTAGGCTTTTTTAAATTTCACATTTTGTTTCTGTTTTCCAGTAGTTCTTGAGCAGTATATTATTCAGTTTCCATGAGCTTGAATTTCTTTTCTTTTCTTTTCTTTTTTCCTGGTCTTACTATTGTTAATTTCTAATTTTATAGTGTTGTGATCCAAGAAGATGCTTTGTAGTGTTTTGATTTTTTTAAAAAAATTATCGATGCCTTGTAGTGTTTCAGTTTTAAAAAAAAATATTGAGACTTGCTTTATGACCTAACGTATGATCTGTTCTGGAGCATGATCCATGTGCGCTGGAAAAGAAAGTGTGTGGCGTTTTGGTTGAGTGCAGTGTTCTGTATATGTGTGTGAGATCGAATTAGTTGATTGTGTTATTGAAATCTTCTGTACTTGATTAGGCTTTTTGTTTTATTCTAGTTGTTCTGTCTTTTATGTATTTGCTTTATGTATTTTGCACTCTCTTGGGTAAATAGATATTAATTATGGTTATGTCTTCTTGGTTGATTGAACTTTGTATCATTATGTAATGCACATTCTTGTC
>NW_006921612.1:12605411-12606759 GCF_000298275.1 Orycteropus afer afer | reverse complement strand
CTTTTTTCTTTCTTATTTTGCTTAGAAGGCTTATCAATTTCTACTTATTAGAAGGCTGATTAATTTTACTACCTGGTAGTACTTTCCTATCTCCCTAAATTTGGAAGTTCTGTATTGATATTGGCCTGATTTCCTCTCCATTTGGAAGTTTTATAATTATACAATATGTTTTATAGTTGGTGTGAATTAAAGATTGAATTTCCTAGTTCTCTATTTTCCACTTTGTAAGCTTATTTTAATTTTGGGAATTCTTTTTCTGGGTTGGTTTTTACATAATACTGTCATGTGTCTTGATCTTAAGTTGTCTTCTATTGTTTCTCTGCTGGAAGGACTCCTTTTTGCATTTCTTGTAGGGTTGGTCTGGTTTTCACAAATTCTCTTAATTTTTTGTTTGTCTTGGATTGTCCTAATTTCACCTCAATCATATTTGAGGGACAGTTTTGCTGGATAAGGGAGCTCTAGTAGAGCAGTGGTTGAGGCATTTGGCTGCTATTCAAAAAGTTGATGGTTTGAACACACTAGCTGCTTCTCAGAATAAAGATGAGGCAATCTATTACTGTAAGGATTTGCAGCCTTGGAAACTTAATAGGGGTTACTATGAATCAGAATCGACTCAATCAGAGTGAATTTGGTTTTGCTGTATATATAATTCTTGATTGGCAACTGTTTTCTTTCAAGATTTTGTAAATGTCACACCATTGCCTTCTTGCCTGCATGGTTTCTTCTGAGAAACCAGAGCTTAGTTTTATTTGTTGCACTTTGTAGATAATATTTCTTTTTTTCTGAGCTATTTTCAAGATTCTTTCTTTGTCTTTTATTTTGGAAAATTTGATTATGATAAGTCTTGCTGACTTTTTCTTGGAATGTATGCTGTATGACTTTGTTGAACTTGGATGGATATCTTTTCATCTTTCATAATACTAAGGAGTTTTCTTGTAAAAAGTCTTCAATAGTTTTCTCTGTGATTTTTTTTTCCTTGTTCTGGAATTCTAATCAGACACATGTTATTTCTTTTGATATCTTCCTTTATAACTTTTAAGTTCTCTTCATTTTTTTCATTCTTTTTGGATTTTTTTCCTCATATAAACTGGTGTCAAGGGATTTGTCTTCTAGGTGGGAAATGCATTCTTCTGCTAACTCAATTCTACTCTTGTCTTTCCAACATGTTATCTGCATCTGCAATTTTAGTGTCCATCTTCTTGATTTTTAATTACCTTTTTTGTATAATTTCTAATTGTCCATTTATTTTGCCATCTTACTTTTGTATAATTTTCCTGAATTCTTAAAGGGTATTGTCAGTCCTTTCCTTGCTTCACTTTAGGGTTTCCTTCATCTCCTGGAAAGTCAT
>NW_006921612.1:12583658-12604832 GCF_000298275.1 Orycteropus afer afer | reverse complement strand
GAGGAAAAGAAAAGAAGAGATAGAATAAAAATATAGGATAAAAATAGAGAAAACAAAAACAAAGAAGAAAAATAAAAGAGGGGATGAGATAAAAGATTGGTAAGAATAAAAGAAGAAGAATTGGGATAAATGAACAGATAAACAGGAAGAAAAATTGGGGTAAGGGAAGTAAGAAAAATAAGGGCAATGAGGAGGAGAGACTTTTGTAGTTATGGTCAGTGAGCAGCTCTGGGAGCAAGAGGTTGTATCAGAGCCCACTGATCCACTGGAGGGGATAGGAGACTGGCACACGTGGATACCCCCAAGAGAGAAGGTTGCAGATATGTGCCTCTTGTGCTCAGTGTGAGAAAGATCAGCCAGTATTGCAAGTGTGAGAAGGGAGAGCCACAGCCTCTGGGTGTGTCTGTTTGGAGTGTTTTTCTGAGGGTGGCTAGCCTATAGAAGGTGGCTGGGGAATTGGGTTGGGACTTCCCTGGCCATCAGCTTGGTAGTAGCAGGGAAAGGTTTTGCCCCTGTTCACAGGGAAGCTGTACTTTTTGGAGTGGTGTTGTGGCTTACCAGTCATGATGCACTGGTATGGGTCTAGCATCCTTCTGAGAGAAGATTGATGTTGTCAAAGATTTCATGTTGCTTGATTCCACAATCAATACCAAAGGAAGCAGCAGTCAAGAAATCAGATGATGTATTGCAGTGAGCAAATCTGCTGCAAAAGACCTCTTTAAAGTGTTGAAGAGAAAGATGTTTCTTTGAAGACTAAGGTGCACCTAACCCAAGCCATGATATTTTCAGTTACCTCATATACATGCGAAATCTGGAAAATGAATAACAAAGACTGAAGAAGAATTGATGTTTTTGAGTTGTGGTGTTGGTGAAGAATACTGAATGTATCACGGACTGCCAAAAGAACTAACAAATCTGCCCTGAAAGAAGTGTGGTCAGAATGCTCCTTGGAAGCAACACTGGCTTCTCATCTACTTTGGTCATGTTAGAAGGTACCATTCCTTGGAGAAAGATACCATGCTTGGTAAAGTGGAGGGTCACGGAAAAAGGACAAGGGTCTCAACAGGATGGACTGACACAGTGTCTACAACAAGGTGTTCAGATATAGCAAGGATTGTGAGGCTGGCGCAGGACCAGACAGTGTTCCATTCTGTTGTACATAGGGTCATTATAAGTCATTGCCGACTGAATGGCACCTAACAACAATGGCCCAGACTCTAGTGAAGGCCACCTTAAGACAATCTTCTCCATCTACCCCTCTTAGAAAGGTGGGAGGTATCTGACATGAGAGGGCACCTCTGAGAGAGGAGACTACAGAACAGTGTCTCAGGGGTCAGTATGAAAAAGACAGTGCCTCAGGCACCAGGGGTTGAGCTTCAGCCCTTGACTCTGTTTCAGGGAAGGAAAAAGTATTTAACCCTAGGAGCATAGAAGGTGTGCATTTGTTATGTTGGAGTGTGTACTTTCTGATCTCAATTCACTGGCATGAATCTGGTACTCTTGGGGACACATAAAGCCATTTATCCAGCTCTTGCACAGATTCAATCAAGAGACCATCCTGAACCTAATTTCTTCAACCACCCTGACACACAGGCTTTTCTCTTCACGTAGGTCCTCATCTCAAAAGACTGACATCTACAATATTGAGTTATTTCATTCCCTTTCTCTGGCTTCCTTCTCTTTCTGTGGCCACTGTAATTCTGACCTATTTCCCTACATGTTCCTCTCCCAGCCCCTACATGTCTTCAGCTCACCTTGAATTCCTCCTAATCTGTCTACACTATGTCTTTATCATTGTGTGGCTTCTGTGAAGTTTTTTTTTTTTTTCTTCCTGGTCCATGTCTAATGCCAGTGTGCTTAAAATGGATATGCTTTGATCAGTCTTGACTTCTTTTCTGTCTCCAGTTACTGACCTTACTCCATCTCCTTTTTCAATCAATGTGGATGATCATTATTTTTAGGTGTCGCTTGGTTTTTCTAGGTCTCTATTGTAGAGGGATTGGGCAGAGTGTGTTAGCAGAGACCATTTTGTCTCCTAGCTCAGCTGAAAGCCTTTAAAAGCAGAATTGAGGCTACCCTGAGGAAGAAGAAATTAGTTTATGAACTGTAATTTCAGCTTCTGTCCAAAAATTTCCAACCTTCCCTTCCAGATGGCCTGCACTAGAGATATCAGACTTACCATAATCACGTGTGTGTGTTTGTGTGTGTAAATGTGAGGTCTTGACTGACAAAGATTTTGGTCCCAGAAAATTGGACACTATTGTAAGAAATATCTAAAAATGTGGAAGTCACTTTGGAATTTAGTATGAGCGGAGGCTGGAATAATTTTGAGGTGAATGATAGAAAATCCTAGACTGTGTTTCTGGTGTGGTCTCAAAAGGAAATTAGGAACATATTATTAGAAACTGGAGGAAAGACAATTCTTATTATATGGTAGCAGAAACCCTTGATGAATTGTGTCCAAAAGTTGTGTAGAAAGCAAAGCTTATATTCAGTGAAATCAGTATTTAGCTGAGGAGCTCTCTAAGCAAAGTATTGAAGGTGTGGCCTGGTTTGTTCTTGCTACTTATCATAGAATGTGATAATAAAGAGATAAATTGAGTGACAAATGGTTAAGCATAAAGGAACTAGGATTTAATGGTTTGGGAACTTCTCAGACTATTCAGATTGCAAAAGACACAAAAATTAAGATATTCACTGTTATAAAGATTGCTCGGAAAAGAAAGCCAAGGGTGACAGTGGGCAACTATAGAGTAGTGTCTTGAAAGGATTAAAAATTTAGAGTTTTTCTCACAGAAGGGGATGTTTAACAAGATTAAGTGTGTGACTCATGGATCTACTCAACTATCTCAGGGTAAACCAGAAATGGTGATGGAATTATCCAGGAAAAATGAGTTTTTTTCTCCTTGGATTATCTAGGAGAGATTAAAAAAAAAAAAAATCCCTTTGCCTAATGGCATGATCCCCGTGACATATATGAGAGACCCATAATATTTTTTAAAATGTCATCTAGCATAAACACTGTGAGCTTAGAGTGAAAGGGCAGAGATGGGAAGAAATGAAAGCAAGATTCTTTGACTTCGAAAAACTTAGACAGCTTCAGGAAAGTAACACACTTCTCTAGGATGACTTATTTAGTTTGTCTGCAATATCGTACCCCTCTGTATTTTCTGCAGCATATTTTGCATATACTATCTTAACACTTAAACACTTGATTTACGTACTTCTCTCCCCTCTAGGCAGCATCTGCTTGATGACAATGACAGTGTGTCCTTTATTGTTGGATCTTAGTGTTTAGTAGTGCCTGGTGCATAATAGCTCTCAATAGATACTTGTTGAACGAATAGATGAACCAATTTTGGAACAGGTTCTGAGGAATCAGGAATTACTTAAAGAGAAAACATTTGGAAGTCATTACAAAAAAGTAGAACAGAGACACCAAGAAATATTTCATTGGCTTGGAGTTAAGGTGGTGACCTAGAATTGGTGCTAATGTGAAAGAATTGTCACTGAGCGGATTGAATGTGAGACTGGCCTGGAATCTCAGGCATGAAACTCAAGTTGGCTCCTCTACTTCCCTTTTTTTGTAGTATTTCCTGTCCCGTCACTGATAGTAAAATCCCTTTGACTCTCCTCTCTCCTCTCCAGCCTTATCTGTCTACAATTCCACCTCCTTTTACTCCAGTTACACTAATCAATTTAGAGTTGTCTGATGAAAGCACCAAGCTCTGCCGTTGTTTTGTACCTTTACGTAGGCAGTTCCCTTTGCCAGGAATGTCTTTTCTGTTTTCAGCTCCTGGGGAAGACTCAGCTCATATAGCAGCTCCTCTGGGAAGATTTTCTCAGACCCTCAACCCCATTTGCTGTTGATAAATCACTCTAGCTTATTTGAGTACCCCATTATATCTTGCCACACCAAAAAACAAATATACCTATGAATCATATAAATCAATTGTGAGTTTTTGGAAGGCAAGAATTACATCACATATTTGTATGAAGACTGATGAAATCAGAACACAACACTAAATGCCCGATTCATATTCATGTTTATCATAGCTTTGCATATTTATTATGATAATTTTTGGGAAAAGTACAGTAAAATGGAAATGTGATTTTCTTAACTTGTAGACACTATTGGGGGCAAGGGTATACTTGCATATTGTCTGGCGTTCCTACCTGATGAAAAGCAGAGTAACACAACACCTGCTATACTGAATGTTTTAAATAATTGTTGTTGCAGTGAATAATGCTAGTTATAATTAGAACAAATGATATTAGTTAAACACTTGCACTATGCCAGGGACTGTTTTAAACACTTTATATGCACGAACTCATTTAATCCTTACAACACTCTACCAGGAAGATACTGTCTGTCATAGTGCTTATTTCCCAGTGAAATAAAATGAAACACAGGGATGTCAGTTGGCCCTCACAAGATTACACTGCAGTGGAAGTGGAATATTCCACTGTCTCTGTAGCTGGATTGCTAAGCTCTGGGCTGTACTACATATGAGCAAATGAAGGAAGGGCCACTACATAAATCAGCACTTCTTTGATACCTCTCTAGTTTTCATACCACTTTCAACAAGATGTTCTTAACTCTTGTAAACCTCAAAGGAAAGGATTTGCCCAACTATTTTCTACTACCTGACTCTACTATCTACTAGACATGAAAGTGCTTGCCCCATCCCCAATATGAAAAGCAATTTCTTTGAGAGTAGGAATGATTCTTCATTACCCTATACCAATAGAGCCTACAGCAATGCTTTGAACAAAATGGAGGCAGGAAATATGTTAAATAAAATTGCCCAGTTAGTTACAGTGCTCCTGGTCTCCAAGAGTTTGGGAACCTATGCCACTATAAACAAATGCAAACAGATGTCTCCCATGCCAGAGCTTCTCCTTCATCTCTCTCATCAACAAAACCAAAAAACAAACTCACTGCGAGTTGATTCTGATTCATAGCAACCCCTCCTTAGGTTTACAAGGTGGTATCTCTGCAAACTAGATTGGTCTTTGTTCCTTCCAAGGAGTGGCTGGTGGGCTTGAACCACCAGCCTTCTGGTTAGCAGTCAAATGCCTTAGGCACTGTGCTACCAGAGCTCCTCTCTTATCATGAGGGCATTTTAAGAACATTGTTCTGCACCTACCTACATGCCTACCTACCCGCTGTAACCCATCTCACATCACAGTATATAACTTAAATTCAACTGAAACCCATATAAAATAAAATCTTATTATTATGAACTTATATGAATTAAGGTAAAATTAACTAATTAATATAATGTTATTTTTTGTAGACATTTAAAGAGACATTAAGTTTTACAGTTTTTTAAAAATAATTACAGATGATATTTTGTTATTGAGGAGCTCTGGTAGCGTAGTGCCTAAAGGCACTTGACTGCTAACCAGAAGGCTGGTGGTTCAAATCCACCAGCCACTCCTCGGAAGGAAGATAGGGCAATCTACTTCCGTAATGGTACTGCCTCGGAAACCCAAGGAGGGGTCGCTCTGAGTTGGGTCCGACTCGACGGCACATAACAACAACAACAACAACAATTTTGTTATTATTTTTAACTATTTTACTAGGCTCTTAAAAAGCTCTATGCCCTAGCTATAGCTTTTTACTGTCTAAACTTGTTATTTTCTGTCTTTCCCTCTATATTATAAGCTCCATGGGTGGAGCATCTGGAACTTTTTTCAGATGCTTGGAATCTCAAAATTTAGAAGAATACCTGGAACAGAAACATTTCAAGAAATAAGGAAATAATTTTTCTCTAGATTTTCTTGGGATGAAATGAGATTGCATGATCGAAGAATGATAGGGAGTAGGGTTATTCTCAACAATATTTTCCCTATTATATGGTTTTATTTATTTTAAAGATGTATTGTTGTTGTTGTTGTTGTTATGTGCCATCAAGTCAAACCCGGATTCATAGCAACCCCTCCTTGGGTTTCCAAGGCAGTATGACTTCAGAAGTAGGATTGCCCAACCTTCCTTCCGAAGAGTGGCTGGTGGGTTTGAACCGCCAGCCGTCTGGTTAGCAGGCAAGTGCCTTAATTCTTTATTCCATTCTGTATTAAACATGACACTGTGATTTTTTATTTTAAGGAAAATTCTTCTCAACATTAATTTGCATTTCTTATTTTTGTATTATAAAGGATCCTGCAGCAACATTGCAGTCCTAGTAAAATTGATTATTTCTATAGGGATTTCCTAGAAGGAGAATAAATAGCTCAGAGCAGATGAAAAACATTCTCAGTCCACTGGTGCATACTGCAAATCTAAAGGATACTATTTTGACCAGGCCGTAGGGAGTAAACTAACTTCTTTAAAACCTATATCAGCACGGGTTGTATTAAGTCTTCCTGAATATAATTAGAAACAAATTTAAAGTAGCACAATCTAGTCATCAGCAGAGTAATTCCTAATTAGTTTATATCTCAGCTTCTGAACCATATGTGCACCAAAGGGTTTATCCAAGTTTATATATAAGGGTCCAGGGAGACTATGAGCTTCTCTGTTACAGTTGTACCTCCCATCCTGAGGTATACCTGTAAGAAGTTAATGTAAATTAGTGAAATGTCCTTAGCAATGGATTCAACCTGCGAGGAAACTTATAGACGGGGCAGTTATAATTATCACAGAGGTGTTGTTTATAGTAATACCACATGACTTTCAGGTAGCATCTTCTTTCCCAGCAGTGTGAAATCTCACAAAACTAATTCCTTCTTGTTCATATGTATAATAATCTCTGGGTGGCACAAATGGTTAAGCACTTGATGACTAGCTAACCAAAATGTTGGTAGTTTGATCTTATCTAGAGGTACCTCAGAAGACAGGCCTGGTGATCTGTTCTGAAAGGTCACAGTCTTGAAAACCTCATAGTGGAATTCTACTTTGCACACATGGGATCACCATGACTAGAAATTAACTAGATGGCAACAAACAATAAATACATATTTAGTTGTAAATGACTCAACTGTAATGGGTTTGATTTTGATTTTAACAACAAGAAATGTGTGTATGTGTGCGTGTGTATAATCAGTCCATATCAGTCTATCTATATATATGTAGTTGGAATCAACTCAGCTACATAGATTTGTTTTAACAACAGGATATATATATATATATATATATATATATATATATATATATACACACACACATACATATACACACACACACATACATATACACACACACATATATCCTCTGTCTCTAGTCTACTAGTTAAAGACAGGTTTTTTGGATAAATAATTATAACACATGCAATACTAATTATGATAGAGGCACAAACAAACTGAAGTTTAATATTTTAATCCATTCTGCAGTTATAACATAAGAAGTCCTGCTGGTACAATGATAAAGTTCTTGGCTGCGCATCAAAATGTATGCAGGCTTGAACTCACCAGCTGCTCTGTGGGAGAAAAGAGCAGGCGATCTGCTCCTGTAAAGATTACAGCCCAGGAAACACTACGAGCAGTTTTACTCTGTCATATGGGGTCAGTATGAGTCAGAACAGACTGAAAGAAACACAACAATATTTAAAGAGAATAAACCGTTTCTGATAGGATGTTGAGGGGGGATTTTTTTTCTCAGAGAAAATGATATTTTAGTTAAGTCTTAAAAGATGAAGAGTTTACTAGGGAGACAAATGAAGGACGATGTTCACAGATGGGGACAATTAATTGACAAAGTTTTTTTTTTTTTTTTTTTTACCCTAATTGGGAAACAGGAGCTTTGGTAGCATAGTGCCCAAGGCACTTGACTGCTAACCATAAGCCTGGCGGTTCAAATGCACCAGCCACTCCTCAGAAGGAAGATGGGGTAATCTACTTTCGTAGTGATACTGCCTTAGAAACCCAAGGAAGGGTCACTATGAGTTGAGTTAGACTCAACAGCACATAACAACAACAACAATTGGGAAATAGCTTGGTATTTATGGAAAGTGTCTCACCAATCCCATAGTAAAGAGAGAATGGAAGGTTAATTTTGAAACCCAGTGCAGGGATCTTATGATTATATACAGGTATGATTAAGTAACTCTATTTTAAATTGTATAGAGTTCTTGTTGCAGACTGTGGAAACATTAATCTTCAAAAATCATTTAGTTCTTAAAGTTTTGCCTCAAAGAGCATTTTCTATAATCAGATCTTTTGACTGTATCTAACATATCTTGATTACTCTGAAGCTAAGTATGGGGAAAGCAGGCAAGCCGGCCTTGTCTTTATAGAATTCAGGCCTAAATCTACTTATTAATCCTAAATAAGCAAACTGTCAGATCATGACTGTCTTTAATGCAGGTCTTGGAATCAGTTTTTCCTGACTTGCCCAGTTAACATAGAAACCCCTTTCTCTTTCCAATGACTTGTGCAGGGTGTCTTTAGGTACCTCCAGGTAGCCTGCAGGAGCAGCAAGCATACCTTGGTACCATCTTTCTGCCCACATGTGCCATCAGCCACTGGACAGTGAAGGGATTGTCTCTCCTCACTGAATAAACAAAATTTGGAGTTCCTTATTCTCCACAATTATTGTAATATAACTCAATAAAACTGAATGCTTTATTTATACTGCCACTTGACAGTGAGTTTCCTTAACAACACAACACCATTGTGTGCCTGCGGAAACAGCTGCACAAGGCAGTGGAGTGATGACACATATTTGGAATTTTCTCCCTCTTGCAATCCTGCTTTCTGATAACTGCCCTGTGAAAGGAATAAAAGTGGTCTGCTGTAACAGGCTGGCAGGTGCTCCCAGCTGCTCATTCCATATACCAGTGACCACTACAACAGCCCATCATAGGAAAAGCTAGGGGCTACAATCTATCAAAGGTCTTATGCATGGTACATATTGTGCTAAACAATTTCTCCTTAATATTTCTAATTCTTTCTTTGGTGCTGAGCCTTTATCATTAGTCTTTCATAAGTTAGAAACTGAGTCAGAACTGCAAGAAACGTTATAGGAGTTGACATTGTTAGAGTGCCAGGTCTGGCTTTGAATCCAGGCTAGCTTACTCCAAAGTCTTAACTCTCAGGACTTGATGCTTGAAATAGTGGTCAAGCCAGCTTCTGCCAGGTCACACAAGAGATGGAGAATATATGATCAGTCTATTCATATTTGCTTCTTCCCACCTCTCATTGGTTCCCAGATGCTGGAAGATCTCAGCATATTTTTCTTTAGTTCCTGTGGGTGATCTAAAACATTAGTTACTAAGGTTTTCACTTTCTAACTTTTCCTGCTGTTTATCTGTCAGGCTGACATCTTTCCTGGCTTAGCTCTGGTTTTCCAAGAAGCAATTAAGAAGATAATAGGCTAAAATGGTAATCATTATTACTGATATAGGTGACAGGGGTTCTGTCACACTGCCTAAGGATGACAGTGAACTTGAGGTGTTCAAGGCCATTATTGGTACCACCAGGCAGAGACACCATCCTCACAATGATTGCTGTGCTTGAGTCCATCATCACAGCCACTATGTCAATCCATCTTGTTGAAGGTCTTCCCCATTTTCATGGACACTCTACCAAACATGTATTCTTCTCCAAGGAGTGGTCTCTTCTGATAACATGATAACATGACGCAAGCATGACAGACAAAGTCTGGCCATTCTGACTTCTAAGGAGTATTCCAGCTGTGCTTCTTCCAAGACAGATTTGTTCATTCTTTTAGTCCAAGGTACATTCAATATTCCTTTCCAGTACCACAACTCAAATGCATCAATTCCACAGTCTTCCTTATTCATTGTCCAGTTCTCATATGCATATGAGGCTATTGAAAATACCATGGTTTAGGTCAGGTGCAACTTAGTCTTCAAAGTGACATGTTTTCTCTTTAAAATTTTCAAGAGGTCTTTTTGCAGCAGATTTGTCCCTTTTGATTTTCTAAATCCAGGTCTTGCACATTTCTTCACTTTGTCTTCTTAAGTCACCCTTTGAAATCTTCTGTTCAGATTTTTTACTTCACCATTTCTTCCATTTGCTTTAGCTACTCTCCATTTAAGAGCAAGTTTTAGAGTCTCTTCTGGCATCTATTTTGGTCTTGTCTTCCTATCCTATCTTTTTAATGACCTTTTACTTTCTTTATGTATGTTATACTTGATGTCATCCCACAACTCATCTGGTCATAGGTGTTCAGTGTGTCAAATCTATTCTTTATATGTTCACTAAATTCAAGTGGGATATACTCAAGGTCATATTGTGGCTCTCGTGGACTTGTTTTAGTTTTCTTCACCTTCAACTTAAACTTGCATATGAGCAATTGATGATCTGTTCCACAGTCAGGCCCCTGGCCTTGTTCTGTTTGAAGATATTGAGCTTGCCCATCATCATGACTTCCACAGATATAGTCAATTTGATTCCTGTGCATTCCACCTGGTAAGGTCCACATGTATAGTCACTGTTTATGTTGTTGAGAAAGATATTTGCAATGAATAAGTTGTTGGTATTACAAAATTCTATCATTTGATCTCCAGCATCATTTCCATCACCAAACCATCCTTTCCAGCTAAGTATGGTTCTTTTTTGTTTCCAATTTTTGCATTCCAATTACCAGTAATTATCAATGCTTCTTGATTGCACATTTGGTCAATTTCAGAGTGCAGACATTGGTAAAAATCTTCAGTTTCTTCATATTTGGCTTTAGTTCTTGATGTATAAACTTGACTAATAATAATATTAACTGGTCTTCCTTGTAGGCGTATAGTATCCTATCATTGACAGTATTATACTATACTTCAGGATACACCATGAAATGTTCTTTTTGATGATGAATGCTACATTATTCCTCTTCAATTTTTCATCCTCAGCACAGTAGATTTTTTTTTTTATTATTATTATTGTGATTTGGGTGAAAGTTAACAGAGCAAATTCATTTTCTATACAACAGTTCATACACATTTTGTTTTATGACATTGATTGTAATCCCCACAATGTAACAATCCTCTTTCTACTTCCTTCCTGTGTCTGTCTTCTCCTTCTGTCCTTCTTTCCCCTACGTTCCTGCCTTCTGAGCTATCTTCCTGTGCAAATACTGTCCTTCCAGATCTCCCATGGCTGATTGTTCTAAGGAGTGTACCTACCTGGTGTAAAGTTTCACTTTATATGCCTGTCTAGTGTTGGGCTGGAAGCTGCAGAAGTTCAATTCCAGGCCCAAAGGGTGACAAGGATCCAGTCTCAAGGGTTTCACTAGTCTCTATTAGACCAGGAAGCCATTTTTTTTTTTTTATGATTTTGAGTTTTGTTCCATGTTTTTCTACCATTTTATCCAGCATCTCCTACCCTGATCCCTTTCCGAGTGGCTGACTATTTCAGCTAGTCACCATCTAGTTCTTCTGCTCTCACTGTCATGCAGGCTGATGCTCACATGGTCCACTGGGACTAATTATTACTATATCTCTTTGATTTTCTTCATTCTTCTTTGATGAGGAGAGACCAATTGTTGCATCTTAGATGGCCATTTCCAAGTTTTTAAGACCCCAGTTGCTACTCAACAAAGTAGGTAGAGCAATGTTTTCATGTAGTGTGTTATGCCAATTGAGCTTGATGCCCCCCTCAACTGTGGTCCAAGCCCATGGGCCCAACAACTCACTCTCTCAGTGTGATTGGCTGTGGCAAAGAAGTTATCATAACTTTACCTCTTGTTAGCTCTATTATATATGAACATTCTTTTTTTCCCCCATTTTTAAAAATTGTATTTGGCTGAAAGTTTAGAGAGTAAATTATTTCCTGTACAACAATTCATACATATTTTGTTTCATGGCATTGATTGTAATCGCCACAATGCAACAACTCCCTTCCTGCTTCCTCCCTGTTGTTATCTTTTCCATGTGTCTTTCTCTCCTGTGCTTTCTTGCCTTCTGAGCTATCTCACTATAGAAATACTGCATTCCTGATCTCCTACAGTTGATCATTCTAAGCACTGCACCTACCTGGAGGAAATGTTCACCTTATATGCCTGTCTACTGGTTGGCTGGAAGCCACAGGAATGAATTGAATTCCAGGCCTGAAGGGTGATTAGGGGTCATAGTCTTGGGCATTTCATCAGACCAGTAAACCTGATATTTTTTATGAGTTTGAGTTTTGTTCCACATTTTTCTATCACTATATCCAGAATCTCCTACACTGATCTCTTTCTGAGAGGTTAACAGTGGTAGCCTGGCACCATCTAATTCTTCTGGTCTCAAAGTCATGTAGGTTGAGGTTCTCATGGTGTACTAGAGGACCCTTGGACTATTTGTTTCCATGTGTCTTTGGTTTTCTTTATCCTTCTTTGCTCTGGATGAGGGGAGATCAATTGTTGCATCTTAGATGGCCACTTGCAAGTTTTTAAGACCCCAGTCTCTACTTCCAAAGTAGAATGCAGAACAAAATTTTTGTGTATTATGTTATGCCAATTGAGCTTGATGTCCCCTGTAACCATGGTCCCAAGCCCATGGGCCCAGTGATTCATTCTCTCAGTGTGGTAGTGTGGTTGTCTGTGACTAAGAAGTTATCATCTCTTTCCCCCTCTATTATACATTTATATATATATATATACACACACACACACACACACACACATTCTTATAGCACATACAAATACTTACGTACAAATATCATCTACGAAACTTATATATGTTGTTGTTGTTATGTGCTGTCGAGTCGAACCCGACTCACAGCGACTCCTCCTTGGGTTTCTGAGGCAGTATCACTACGGAAGTAGATTCATGGATATATTCCCTTTTGCATAGACATACCTAATCATACAGACTGCCAACTTATGAATCCACCCATAGATTAAGGTTTTTTAGTACTGATAATGCAGTATTGTGTATATAAATGTGTTTATCTTTGTTGTCTTTATCTCTTGTGCACCTTTCTGTGTCTTCTTTTTCCTTTATGTTATTGTGTTGGTCACTCACTTTTTGTATATTGTCTTTCCCTTCACTCAAAACAATACTTGTTTCTTATCTATCTAGCAATTTTCCTTCCCCTCCCCCTGATCCTTGGTAACCAACAAACAAATTTCCCTTCCATATGTAAAGCTTTCCTTGACTTTTTATAGTAGTGGACCAGTATAATATTTGTCCTTCTGTAATTGATTTATTTTACTCAGCATAGTGTTTTCCAAGTTCACCCACGTTATGAGGTGTTTCACAGATTCCACGTTTCTTAATATTGCATAATATTCCATTGTGTATATGTAAGAGTTTGGTTATCCATAACTGTTGATGGGCACTTATGTTGTTTCCATCTCTTTGCTATTGTGACTAGTGCCGTGGTGAACATGGGTGTGCATATATCTATTCATGTCCTGGCTCTCACTTTTGTTGTTGTTGTTGTTGTTATGTGCTGTTGAGTTGGACCTGACTCGTACCAACCATTCCTTGGGTTTCCGAGGTGGTATTGCTATGGAAGTAGATTGCCCAACCTTTCTTCCAAGGAGTGGCTGGTGGGTTTGAACTGCTAGACTTCTGGTTAGCACTCAAGTGCCTTAGGCACTATGATACCAGAGACTTCTTGAGGATATATAATTAGTAATTAGATTGCTGGGTCAAATGGCATTTCTATTTCCAACTATTTAAAGAATCACTATACCATTTTCCACAGTGGTTGTATCATTTTACAATCCCACCAGCAGTGTATGAGAGTCCCAATCTCTCCACATCCTCCAGCATTTGTTAATTATTTTCTTGTTCAACTTCACTATTAGTTCTGGTTTGAGATGGTATCTCATTATTGTTTTGATTTGCATCTTTCTAATGGCTAATGATCATGAACATTTCTTCATGTGCTTCTTAGCTGCCTGAATATCTTCTCTGGTAAAGTGTCTGTTCATGTCTTCTGCCCATTTTTTAAATTTGATTGTTTGTCTTTTTGAAGTTGAGGTGTAACTTCCTATACATTTTAGAGATAACTCCCTTGTCAGACATATCTTTGCTGAATATTCCCATTCAGTAGGTTCTTCTTTTACTTTTTTGGAGAAATCTTTTGATGTGCATAAGAATTTATTTTTCAGAAGGTCCCAATCATCTAGTTCATCTTCTGCTGTTTGTGCATTTTGGGTTATACTTGGCTATAAATCAGGGCCCCAAAGTTTGTCTTTTTTTTTTTTTTTTTGATGAATTTTATAGTTTTAGATTTCACATTTAAGTATTTGATCCATCTGGAGTTAGTTTTTGTTTATAGTATGAGGTACGGATCAACTTTCATTTTTCTGCAAGTGGATATTCAGTTTTGCCAGCATCATTTATTAAAGAAACTATCTCTTTCCTATTTAATGTATTTTGGCTCGTTGTCAAAGATCAGGTGACCATAGATGGATAGATTTATTTCTGAGTTCCCATTTCTGTTCCATTGGTCTATGTGTCTGTCACTTTGCTAATACCAGGCTGTTTTGGCTATTGCAGCTGTATAGCAGGTTTTGAGATTCAGGAGTTTGAGACCTATTTTCTTTTTCTTCACTAGTGCTTTGCTTATCTGAGAGCCTTTTCCTTTCCCTATAAAATTGGCGACTGGCTTTTCCATGTCCTTGAATCAAAAATGTTGATGAAATCTGGATTGGGATTGCATTGAATGTATAGATTGCTTTGGGTAGTGCAGACATTTTCACAAGGTGCAATCTTCCTGTCCATGAGCATGTTATGTAGATCTATTTATGTACATCTCTTGTACTTTCTTGAAGCAGTGTTTTGTAGTTTTCTTTGTATAGGTCTTTTGTGTTCCTGGGAAGATTTATTCCCAAGTATTTTATCTTTTTGGTAGCTATTGTATATGGTGTTAATTTCCTTTACAGCAAACTCTTTGCTGGTGTAGAGGAATCCTACTGATTTTTGAATGTTGATCTTGTATCCTACCACTATGCTAAATCTTTCAATTAGTTCCAATAGTTTTCTTGCTGAGTCTCTTGGGTTTTCTATATGTATATTCATATCATCTGCAAATAAAGGTATTTTTTCTTGTTCCTTACCAGTTTGGATGTCTTTGGATCTCTTTCTTGACTTATTGCCCTGGCTAGGACTTCCAATACAATGTTGAACAGAAGGGGAGTAGAGGGCATCCTTGTCTCATTCCTGTTTGCAAGGGGAATGCTTTTAGTCTCTCTCCATTGAAAATAATTTTGACTCTTGGTTTTGCATCTCATTGTTGTTAGGTGTCATTGAGTTGACTCTCACTCATAGCGACACTGTCTACAACAGAACGAAACATTGCTCCATCCTGTGTGAGCCTCATCATCCTTGCTATACCTGACCCTATCACTGCAGTCACTGTGTCAATCATCTCATTGAGGGCCTTCCCTTTTTTCACTGAGCCTTCACTTTACCAAGCATGATATCCTTATCTAGGGAATGATTCCTTCTGACAACATGACCAAAGTAGGTGAAATGAAGTCTGGCCATTCTTACTTCCAAGAACCATTCTGACTGCACTTCCTCCAGGGTAGATTTGTGGTTCTTTTGGCCTTCTATTGTACTTTCAGTATTCTTTGCCAATTCCACAACTCAAAAGCATCAACTCTTCTTCCGTCTTCCTTATATATTGTCCAGCTTTCACATGCATATGAAAATTCAATATTTTCTCCATTTAAGCTGCTTATTGGTTCAGTTGTGAGGATTTTCATTTTCTTTATGTTGAGATTTAATGCTTGCTGCAGACTGTAGTTGTTCTGGTTACCTAATGCCACTCTGGGAATATACCACGAATGGGATGACCTTAACAAACAGAAGATTTTTCTCTTAGAGTTTGGAGGCTTTAAGTCTGAGTTCAAAGTGCCAGGCTTTAGGGGCTAGGTGAAAGCACTCAGCCTTGGGCTTCAGCTCGTCCTTCTGCTCCTGGCCCACTGAAGCTGAAGGCTTTCTTCACTCAGGCAGCTGCTGGCTGCTGAGGCTAACAAGCCCAAGGTTGACAAGTGAAAAGGCACAGTCCCGATGTTACCAAACCACATGGCAGGCCATTAATTCAAGTTCATTGAAAGTCCCAAGGTCGGCAGAGTATTGCAGGCTGCTGAACAATGACATGGCCACATGCAGGGTTCAAGCATACCATAAGCTAGACACTGTTCCCCAAGGCTTCTTCTTATGTACAGGAAGCAGACCATATCTCTAAAGCAGCTATTCAGTAGATTAATGAATCTCACAGTAGATTCCACCATGGAGTTGATTACAAGTCTCATCATGGGGAATACTATATCCAGCTGCCTAGCCACTCAACCAAGCCTAACCAAGTTGATACACAAACTTAACTACCACAATTCCACCCTTGTCAACTTGGCACCTGCACAGATCTTCATTGGGTGGCATCTGTACAGACCCCTCTCACCAGGTGACTCCAGTCCCCTGCTTCCTCTAAGTGGCAACCTCATCCCCTTGGCCTGGTGGGCCCCATTCCTCTACCACTTGGGCATGGCAGCCCTGCCCCTTCTCTCTTGGGCAGTGGCTGTGGCTCCATCCCACTGGCTCACATGAATGAGTAATCCCACACTCCAGAACCAAGTAGGTCAAGGTCTGGCTCTTTGAAACCTAGGGGGCTATGGTGGTTCCACCACCAGAGGTCATGGTCCTACCCTTGACGCTCACGCAGCTCTCCTTCCTGTTTCCTTGGTCACGTTGCTTCTGCTGATTAACGCCAAAAGCAACTCACTCCTCCAGAAATCTTCCTACCCAAAAAGCACTCAGATTTCTTGCTCCGTGGGCCAGCCAACCTGCTACTACATCTCATGCCGGTCCCTTCTACCACTTAATGCCCAAAGGCAACCCACTCCACCAAGAAGATGCCTACCCAACGGCACCTGGCTTTCTCCTCCATGGGCTGGTAAGCCTGTTTCTGTTTAATGCTGGGCTCTGGGCTCTGACCCTGCCATCTCGTTTGTGGCATGCTGGAGTCTCAGGTCAAGGGATGCGCTCCACTCCCATTTCCATATTTTAGGTATCTGTCAGAACAGCACCCCACTCTCTCGGTACCATATTTTGTTCTGGTTATCTAGTGCCACTCTGACAAGAATATACTACAAATGGGAAGGGCTTAACAAACAGGAGTATATTCTCTTACATTTTGGAGGCTTAAGTATGAGTTCAAAGTGCCAGGCTCTGGGGCTGGGTGAAAGCCCCTCAGCCTTGGGCCTCAGCTCTGCCTCTTGCTCCCAGCCCACTGAAGCTGGAGGCTTTCTTCACTCAGACATATGCTGGCTGCTGACACTGATGAGCCCAAGGTTGACAAGTGAAAAGGCACAGTCCCGATGTTATGAAACCACACAGCAGGCCATTAATTCAAGTTCATTGAAAGTCCCATGGTCAGCAGAGTATGGCAGGCTGCTGAGCAACAACACAGCTACATGCAGGGTTCAAGTGTGCCATAAACTAGAGATCTTTTCACAAGGCTTCTCCTTATACACAGGAAGCAGACCACATCCCTAAAGCAGCTACTCAGCTGCTCACAGTAGATTCCAGCATGGAGTTGTTTACCAGTCTCATAGTGGGGAATACTACATCCAGCTGCTCAGCCATACAACCAGGCCTAGCCAAATTGACCCACAAACTTAATCACCATAGTAGTTAAGCTCTGCCAACCTTGGAACTTCCAATGGACTTGAATTAAAGGTCTGCTATGTGGTTTGGTAACATCGGGACTGTGACTTTTTTACTTGTCAGCATTGGCTTTGTCCGTCTCAGCAGCCAGCAGTCGTCTGAGTGAAGAAAACCTTCAGCTTCAGTGGGCTGGAAGCAGGAGGAAGAGCTGAAGCCCAAGGCTGAGGGGCTTTTACCCAGCCTCTAGAGCCTGACACTTTGAACTTGGATTTAAAGCCTCCAAACTGTAAGAGAATAATCTTCTGTTTGTTAAGGCCATCCCAATTGTGGTATATTCCTGTCAGAGTGGTACTAGGTAACTAATACAGTAGTCCTTAATCTTCATCAGTAAGTTCTTCAAATCATCTTCACTTTCAGCAAGTAAAGTTGTGACATCTGCATGTCCCAGGTTGACACACAAACTTAACTACTACAGTAGTTAAGCTCTGCCAACTTTGGGACTTTCAATGAGTCTTTCTCTAATCCTGATGCCATGTTCTTCCTCGTATAGTCCAGCTTCTCAGATTATTTGCTCAGCATACAGATTGAATAAGTATCACCAAAGGATACAAGCCTGACATACTCCCTTCCTAATTTTAAACCATGCGGTATCACCTTGTTCTGTTCAAAAGACAGCCTCCTGATCTATGAACAGGTTACTCATGAGCAAGACAAAGTGTTCTGGCATTCCCATTCTTCTCAATGTTATGCTTAATTTGTTACGATCCATAAAATTGAATGCTTTTGCATAGTCAATAAAACACACAAAAAAACTTTCTTCTATTCTTTGCTTTCAGCCAAGATCATCTTACATCACCAATGATATCCCTCCTTCCACATCTTCTTCTGAAACCAGCTTGCATTTCTGAAAGTTCTCTGTCAATATACTGCTGCAACCACTTTTGAATTATTTTCAGTAAGATTTTACTTGCATGTGATATTAATTATATAGTTGATAATTTCCACATTCTATGGGATCATCTTTCTTTGGAATGAATACAAATATGGATCTCTTTCAGTCAGGTGGCCCAGTAGCAGTCTTCCAAATTTCTTGTTATAGACAATTGAATGACTTCAGTGTGGCAAATGTTGGTTGAAACATCTTAATGGATATTCTATCATTTCTTGGAACCTAGTTCATCACCAATTCCTTCAGTGTAGATTCAACTTCTTTCTTCCATACCATTGATTCTTAATCATATGTCACTTCCTGAAATAGATGAACATCTACTAATTCTCTTTGACTCTGTGTATCCTTTCCCTCTTCTTTTGATGTTTCCTGCATCATTCAATATTTTGCTCATAGAATCTTTCAATATTGCAATGCGAGGTTTGAATTTTATCTTCCATTTTTTCAGCTTGCAAAATGCTGAGTGTGTTCTTCCCTTTTGGTTTTCTAACTCCAAGTCTTTGCACATTTCATTATAGTAATTGACTTTGTCTTCTCAAGCTGCTCTTTGAAATATTCTATTTAGCTCTTTTATCTTGTCATTTCTTCCATTTGCTATAGCTAGTCTCCACTCAAGTGCAAGTATCAGAGTCTCTTCTGACATTGATTTTGGTCTTTTCTTCCTTTCCTGTCTTTTTAATGACCTTTTGCTTTTTTCATGGATGATGTTCCTGGTGTCATCCCACAATTCCTCTGATTTTAAATCACTGGTGTTCAGTGCAGCAAATCTATTGTTTAAATGGTCTCTAAATTTAGGAGGAATATAATCAAGATCTTATTTTGGCTCTCATGTTGTTGTTGTTGTTAGGTGCCGTCGAGTAGTTTCCAACTCATAGTGACCCCATGCACAGCAGAACAAAACACTGCCTGATCCCACACCAGCTCCATGATCCCTCTATACTTGAGCCCATCATCGCAGCCACCATGTCAATCCATCTCGTTGAAGTCCTCCCCCTCTTTTGTCGACCCTCCACCCCAACAAGCATGACATCCTTCTCCAGGGAATGGTCCCTTCTGACAACATGACAAAAATAGGTGAGAAGTCTGGTTATTCTTGCTTCCAAGGAGCATCTCGGCTGCACTTCCTTCAGGACAGATCTGTTAGTTCTCTTTAGCAGTCCATGGCACTTTCAGCATTCTTCACCAGCACCACAACTCAAAAGCATCAACTCTTTTTCAGTCTTCCTTATTCATTGTCCAGCTCTCACATGCATATGAGGCGATTGGAAATATCATGACTTGTGTCAGGCTCACCTTAGTCCTCAAGGAGCTGCTTTGGGTGTGCCTGAGTTCCCTCTCCTCACTTGGATCCCTGCGGCTGACTGCTCCTTTGTCCAGGTTCTTGGCTTTTAATCCCCTTTCTCCTGCTCTCCTGTCCTGCTGCTTTGGGCATGCCTGAGTTCTGTCTCCTCACCTGGACCCCTGTGGCTGACTGGCTCTCATGGACTTGTTTTAATTGTGTTCAGCTTCAACTTGAACTTACATATGAGCAGTTGGTGGTTTATTCCACAATCAGCTCTTGGCCTTGTTTTGGCTGATGATATTGAGCTTCTCTATGCTTTCTTTCTACAGATATAGTTGATCGAACTTCTGTGTACTCCATTTGGTGAAGTCCACATGTATATGTCATTGATAAAAGGTATTTGCCATGAGGAAGTCATTGGTCTTACAAAATTCCATCATGCAATCTCCACCATTATTTCTATCACCAAGGTTCACCATGGATGATGCTGTTAGTACTTGCAATACCAGTGTTCCCCCTCTGCTGTCCTGTTTGACCGGATATGCCCAGGGTGTGACTTCCAGTTGGCTGCCTCCTGTCTTCCCTGCTGGGAGTGGGGAGTGGGGAGTGGGAAGTGAAGCAGAGGTGAGGGTCTCTGGCCACACCCAGGAATTGCTGACATGTACTCTCTGGCCAGCCTTGCTTTGGGAGGTTATTGGGAGCTGCCTCATTCTTAGAGAAGCAATACCATGGATGTGGTGGTGGTAGCCAACAATAAGACTAAATAAAGTAACTGGCCAACAGTTTCTGTGTTTTATGTTGAGGGGCTGAAATGTGTGTGTGTGTGTGCATTATACATGAATGCAGATCCATGCCTGTTTTCAATATGAATACAAAAGGTAATAAAAGAGAGATAATTTTACACATGAGATCATTCATTGACTGATCAGCACATAACTGACTCATAAGATAGAACTGAACTGAGTGTCTGGTCAAAAGTTAGTCTCGGGCCACTGACACCTTAGTATGTGACTTGCCTTTCAAGTGCCCTTTGCTCACTGACAGGAACTGTCTGCTCCACTTCTTCCATTAATACAGACCTATTTTATTGTCTAAGTAGAGAGCTCCAGCCATCCAGCTCTGTTCACAACAAACCAGGAGTCTCTTCTTTACTCCCTGTCAGTTTCCTTCCTATCTCCCACTCTATTCCTTAATTATACATCTCCTAAACATCTTATTTAATTCCCTATATCTAGCCTCTTACTCCATGTGTATAGCTACTGTTTATGTTGTTGAAAAAAGGGATTTGAAATGAATATGTCATTGTTGTTGTTGTTATGTGCCGTTGAGTCAGACCCAACTCATAGCGACCCCTCCTTGGGTTTCCGAGGCCATATCACTATGGAAGTAGATTGCCCAACCTTCCTTCTGAGGAGTGGCTTGTGGATTTGAACTGCCAG